>NC_061803.1:29410673-29736673 GCF_021462225.1 Girardinichthys multiradiatus | reverse complement strand
TTGTAGCAGTCCAGTAGTTGTGCCTTTGATGTTGCGGTGTCATGTGCATGATCGTCACAGTTCAAAAAGTTCTTGGAGAAAGTGTGCTGCAGGAACAGGCTCCAACACTGTCAGAGACGACAATATTGTCTGTTCCTGCAGCAGCTTACAAAAAGATATAGTGTCACATCCACTCAAGGGACCCTCTCAGCTCCCTTCACTATCCTCTGCAGGGCCAGTAAGGCCAGTTTATCAGAGTGATAGAGGCATGTGGAGTGTATCAAATTTACTTGGCAGGAACATCAGACTGTAGTCTTTGTATAAACACAAAGCATCTCAGTTCATCCAGCCTTAACAACACTTTTTTTGTTATCATTGGTGAGCTACTGTTGAGTTAATCCGCTAAGGTCCCAATGACATAAAGCTGACCTTTGATGATGTACCCGAGGCTAGAACATTACTGTATGAGTATAAACACCCTCCGGATAGGAAAGGATGACCTTTTAAATAAGTTTATGGATTAATTGGCTCTGAATGTGATTTTACTTTTTATTTGTTTAAACTTTTTGGAAACCACTGACACTGTATATATAATCACTTCTAGTCCCAATGCTCCCTGCATTCCCACCTCCATTAAAACTTATCTTACACATGAAGACCCAGTATTACTGTTATATATAGTTTTCTCTTGCTGCGTTCTAACTAGTTTCTGCCTTCCTACCTTTTTGTTCTACAGTGTAACAGCTAAGGATTCTGCCATTTTACAAACTTGTTTTCCAGCGCAGTCCTTTTATTTGACATAAGAAAGTTGACCTCTGGCAATACACAGGTGTTCAGTTAAACACCCTGCATGAATTGTTGAGTTGCTCTGGCTTCATAATCAATGTCCCAGCAGTGGATCACCATTTACTTTTATTTTAGAAGCATACAGTGCCTTGTAAAAGTTTTCATAGCCATTGCACTATTTCTCTTTCATCACAATATGTCTCTACCAGCTTACCACATCTAGAGACAGTGATCTTTGCCAGTTTCTGTAAGATAGATGTTTGCTAGGTCAGACTGGGTTGAAAGCACCTATGAAACAGTCTGAAAGTCTGATTTTCAGTTGGATTGTGTGTGGACATTGACTAGGACATTCTGCTTTTATCTAAAGCATTCTATTATATCTCTGGCTACAATTGTGTAGCTGTCCTCCTCGATGGTGTCCTGAGTTTTTTTGCAACCTGTTGCAGGTTTGTCAACAGCATGCCCTGTATCAATCTCTATTTATCATTGCTGCAAATAATATTATACAGCCACCACCATGTTTGCTGTTTGGGATAGTGGGTTTAGTGTGATGGGCAGTGTTAGTTGTCCACTATACAAGGGTTTTGCATGTGGGCAAAAGCAATTTTTTATTAGAAAAAACAAAGGCAGACTTTATTAATTAGGTGACTTCTCATGGTAATTGAATGCAATTTTGCATTTAATTTCAGGGTAAAGGGATTTGAATACATGCAAATGAATGCACATGGTTGGAGTGGCTCTGTTACTTTTCAAATTTTTTTTATAAATCTGTTGTGGAGAGTGCAATCTCTTCTGCCATCATCTCCTGGGGTAGCAGCATCAGAACCAGGGACTTAAAAAAGCTCAGCAAGCTGTTAAAGAAGGCTGGCTCTGTTCTGGGAACTCCTCTGGAACCTCTGGAGATCATTGTGGAAAGAAGGATTCTTCATAAGATGAACATTATGGAGAACCCTGGGCATCCTGCATAATATGAGCTACAACAACATTTAGTTTCTCTTTGGGATTAATAAAGTATTTTTGAATTTAATTTAAACTAAAAAGTTTAAAACCATGTATTTTTTTCTTTCTCCATTTTACAATTATGCAAAATTTTGTGTTGGTCATTTGGTTCAAGGGATGTGGACACTCTTGCAAGACACTGTAACATAAAGATAAGTTCGATTACTCGCTGAATATTGTGATGTTGCTGATCAGATTTTTAGTCAGAAAAATACACATTCTTAGAAATCAATGGCAGTTACAATATGGGTACGGCTGTGTAAGTGCCATCAGTTTTGCGATTGCTTATCTAACCTTGGCAGGTGTTTCAAGGTGTTTTACAGTTGGCTCAGTGTCCCTTGGCTTACCTCCCCTGAGTGCTTTATATGGATGTGATGCTTGGAAGTGTGATATGAAACAAAATGCCACACCAAATGTCATATTACTGACTCACTTGCACGCCATCTGGTTGCTATTATGCAAACTCGCCAAGGAGGTATTCTCTAGAGAACACTTACTGTGTAAGCAAAGGGAAATTTAATGTGATTAATCCTCTTGTGGAGTTGGAGGCGACTGTATCCAGAGGAATGCATTTATGACTGGTCTCTGCACCTCACTGATCATAGATGTGTTTGAGCCTGATTTAACCATTAAATCTCACAAACACACAGCTGTGTCATCCACATACTGGCAGCAAAACAGCCATTTAGCAATTTAACCCAGGACTCTGAAGGGCATGTCAGTCACAAATGCTTTTGTCATCATATTATCTAAAATCCCCACTGGCTTTGAGTATATTTTTGTATGACAAGCTATGGAGATAAAGGCAAGAACTACATAACAGCAAGTTATACAGGGGTCTCATGATTCCTCATCAGGAAACTTTAATCACTAATAGGTTTACGGGGTTGCCTCAGAGTAACATGGTGTGTGGAGGAAGGTGACAAAGCTGTAGGGTGCCAGAAGCTGATAAGCAGAATGAGAGTTTGGGGAGACTAACTGTGCTGTAGTTTCTTGAATTAAATTAAATTTGTCTCCAGATTATGATGGGATCACTGAACGTAGCTGCCCAAGTCTTAATGAGCCTCAGCCCTCTGATTCTGCTCAGTTGGTTGTGAAGCTCGGCCCGTCTCCTCAGACCCCTCAAACCAGGCTTTCAGTGGGAATCACCACAGTGAGATCAGAATTTAAGCAATTGCTTAATGTTGTTCATTTCTGGTCTTTAACTTGAGCTTATTTCAAGTTGCAGCTAAGCGGTGCTGTAAGTTGTATATAAGTACCAACTTTAGTACCAACTTTTGTAGGGAAATCTTTATATCATGCAATTACAGTTTGCGGCATCTGTATTACTGCATTTCCTGCATGCTTTTAATTTACCTTGTTTACCAAGTCTAAGTGAGAAACAGGCCTTTATTTCTAATTCTGAAACGTATTAATATGACTTGTTAAGGTTGTCTATAATGCCTTTAAACTAAATCTTAAAGTCACTCTCAATCAATGCATAAATCTTACTGTTTGTTATTTCCATTAAAAACAAGATGCCCTCAGATCAATTGAAAAATATCCACTTTGATTTGTAGAGAGAGAGAGAGCGATGTGTGACAGAATATCAGATATAAAACCGATGTTACATAGATTTGTAAGAAACAGGAAGCTTTTGGTTTTTAATAGCTACCCAGAACTGTGCTGTTTATGGTCAATTTGACCTATCTGGCTTAGGTTATATTCTAAATGTAACTGAATAAAAAATATATACTTTACTTAATATGGTTTTTTCTTCAATAACACATGCATGGATCATATGTAACAGCAGACCTGACAGAGCCAGAGGAAATTAATTAATGACTCAGCTGGCAATTATGGGGGTTTAAAGATGTGACAACTGCTTAGTCTATTATTTGACCAGCCCTGACTGGTGACCAGCCAGTCACAAAGTCAAGAATCCAATCTTGTTCTGATCAGTAAATGTACCATACCAAGAAGATTTCCCAGGTTGCTTTGAGAACAATATTGTGGTGGATGCTATTACAGAGTAAAAAAGACCTAATTGAGGTTAAAATAAAATTAGAGGAAGTAAAAAGATGTAAGCAGCTATTTAGAATTTTCTACAACATCTCAAAGCATCTCTGTGGCTCATTCTGACTGAGAAAAAGAGATACCCTGCGGCACATAACAGGAAGGGTAAGATTACAGCAAGGTATTTTTTATTCAGCTAAGCTTCAAACCTTTGTCTGTAGTGGAATATGTTTGTTTTGCAAATGTTGACATCTTAGGGTTAGGATAAGGATCTGCATTTTCTAGGAAATACACACAGAGACTGCTTATAGCATTAATATTCTAGCCAACCTTGCTAATCACTAATATAAGATGCTGAAGCCAAAATGTCTACACCATCACTTTGTACTGTTTTGAGATATTAGGAAAATGCTGACTCCTAGTATAAATAATTAATTTTCACTTATAGCAATAATGTTTTCAAGACGGTTTCATGTTTTCTTAAATTATGGCTCTGAAAAAGAAATCATTCATTCATTCATCTTCTATACCACTTATTCCATAGTGGGTCACGGGGAAGCTGGTGTGTATCTCCAGCAGTCTACAGGCGAGAGGCAGGGAACACCCAGGACACTTCGCCAATCCATCGCAGGACAACACAAAGACACACAGGACAAAAAACCACGCACACACTCAATCACACCTAAGGGCAATGTAGAGAGACCAATTTACCAAACAGTCATGTTTTTGGACTGTGGGAGGAAGCTGGAGTACCCGGTGAGAACCCACGCATGCATGGGTAGAACATACAAACTCCATGCAGAAAGACTCCTGGCCAGGAGTCAAACCCAGGACCTTCTTGCTGCAAGTCAACATTGCTACAAACTGCGCCACCGTGCAGTCAAAAAAAAAAAAAAAAATTGGATTTGGTTAAAATTGGTATTTGGTCAAAGCTTTGCAGAATCCAAAGATTAGAAATTGCCCACAAAATTCTGTCAGTGCATCTCGAGTTAAAAAAGCATGCTGTTGAATTAACTACTCAGAAGTGGTGAAAATAATAATTTTTGAGACTTCTGCATAATAAATTACTTGTAGGCAATTTTCAAATCATCCGACCTTTGTAAAAAATCTAATTCATATGAACTTAAATAACCACTTTGCTCTATCATTCTGATTAAATCAATAAAAAACTAAATTTGAAATCACAAACTTCTGCTTTTTTATGTTTTGGCATTGGTTTTCACAGTCAGGATGGAGAGGAAGGGTTGATGCTGCTGATGTTTTTTCATGAATGTCATGCTTGTGCATTTGTGGCAGCACAGTAGAACAGAACACCACCACTCCAGAATGTTAAAGCTTTTTTAATGTTTCATTTCACAACCTTACCATCAGTTTTCAAAGGGTCACGCTGATCGTTAAGGTATGTACTTGACCTCATCTTCATGCGTAAAAGTGTGAAATAAAGTTGGGACAGAAACACACTCAGAGGTGAAAAATACATTTTTATAAATAATAAACAACTCCCTAATTAGAAGACTGAGTTTAAAAAATAGTTTTTCTGTAGAATAATGTTACAAACTCAATTAACACCTTGATGGTGACTAGAAGAATGTGATTTAATATCCTAGAAGTCACTCATTTTCTTCAATTAGTTAGGTTTATTTTAGTCTACAAATGATATATATCAGATACACTAGCACAATCTGAAATACATGTTTTTCAAAATTGTTTGTGTGGATTTAAAAAATATCTTTTAACATTTATGGTTGCCTGAATTCTCATTAACACAAATATCCATAATGTGACAAAAAGATCAGGTATTAATTTCTGTCTCACTCAGGATTTAGCTGTCATGTCCTCATTACAGCTCAGCCTGCTCCTGTTTGGTGCTGATTAGCTATATAATTTTTTTTTCTAGTGCTACCGCTTAAATTAATTGGAAGCTGGTCATTAAGAGTGCCACTGCAAAAGCATCGAAGAACATGTTACTGTTCAGCGCACCTTTTTTTCAGTTTCCTTTTTGGTTTTCAGATGGCTGCTCACCCCTTACCTACATAAAAATGTTTATTGTCTGAAGAATAGATTGATTCTGATCATACAATGATCAGCAAGTTCTTCTTTCTTATTTGAATCCATCATCAAGTAAGCTACATTTTCTTCCATCTGTTATTTATACCCGCTTGTCCTTCCAAGGTCACACGGGGAAACGGGGGGTTCTGGTGTGGATCTCCAGCAGTCAATATGCTAGAGGCGGGTAGGTCACCAGTCCACCATAGGGTGACACAGAGACACACAACCATATATGCACATACTTATACCTAAGGGCAATTTAGAGAGACCAGTCAACCTAACAGTCATGCTTTTGGACTGTGCGAGGAAGCTGGAACAGCCTCGAGAGAACTTCTGCATGCATGAGGTGAGCATGCAAACTCCATGCAGAAAGACCCCAGGCCAGGATTCAAACTCATGACCTTTTTGCTACTAGGAAGCAGTGCTACCAACTGCACCACCATACAACACAGTTCCCACTTCTTGTTAGGGGTACTTTAAGGAGGTGATGCATGTTGAATTTTGAAGCAGCATTGTACCCTCTATAAATGATTTTTTGCAGGTCTCATGAAATGGCTTTGCAGGATTATCAGTTTAGTCAAAGCAAGCTTCTATCCATGCAGGAGGCAGCCTGGGATCTCATGATATAAGGAGTCTACAGCCTTGCTAAGCTGTTATTGTCCAGTTGTTACCTGAATGCCTGACAAAAAAATTTTTGTTAAAGTTGACAATATAATTTTGTTGACTCAGTTAAGTTTGTCATAATTAATTGTAAGTGCAACTAGTTGATTGGGTCAAACATTATATGCAAATGCAGTTTTATTTATTGAAGTGCTTGGAATTACAGATTGACCTCTGAATGTGGGGAAAAAAGCCACTGGGAATTTATTACGGCTAAAGACACATTTTTTGACCGCAGATAAGTCGTTCTGAAGCCCAAAGTAAAAAGAACTTTAAAGAGACACAAATCAAAGAATCTTCATTCATCTTTGGCTCTGTATGTGAATCAAACTGCACATTTCCCAAAGTCCATGCTGAATTTCATTGATCCCTGTGCTAATGTCAGTGAACACACTCAGCCCACCACTAGCCAGAAAGCTTTCCATAGTTTAGTGTGGTGAAAAAGTATTTGCCTCTTTTCAGCTTTCTTTTGTTTTTGCTTCTTTGTCAGACTTAAATGTTTCAGATCAATCAAATTTTACTGTCAGAGAAAAATAACTCATTCAAAAGCAGTTGCAATCACTTCAACATATTTACAATTATTAACATGTCCCTATGACATGTCCCTGAGCATCTGGCTACAGCTTGGATCACTCCTGTTCAAACACTAAATAGACAGACATTTATACCATGATGAGGATTATTTAATATGTTCAGCAAGTTTCTAGGATGTCTGTGGATTTACCACCCTTGAGTAATATTTGCAGTGAGAGTCACTGTTAAGCAGAGATATGAGTAAAGAGAAAGGAGGAACACAGACAAGACACATACCATCTATCTTCATAGCCTGAGCAAATATCGAGTGCCATGATGTGAGAGCGCTGAGCCTCGCTCTCCTCCTTCACTTCTGTGACAGATGTAAATTGATGTTTCACCAGTTGGCTCTAATGCATTTTTAAACAGGCACAGCTGCAGACAGCAAAAGAAGGTGTCGCGACGACATTACTATGACGGAGTTTCCATCTATTGCTGCCTCATCCTTACACATGACACACAAAGCAATATCTATGTACACACACACACATTGCTGAGAAAGACTGTCATTCATCATCTTTCCCAGTACAATAGGCTCGGTAAAGGTTCCATCTTTCAACTAAAGCACCTCCACAGTGCAATGCCCAGCCGAGCACCGTGCTCACATCTCTTGTCATCTGCAAAACACTCCTGCTCAGCGGGAGGGTGAATGATTGGTTGAAACTCTTGATTCCGTGGCTTGGAATCAAAATTACTCTCCCGATTGAGATGGCAGAAGATGTACAGAAAAAGGTTTGCTGCTTGTTACAAAAACTGAACACCTTCAAGTCAAATGTAATCAGGAGTTTACTTACCGTTTGGGTAAGTATCGTTTACCATCACTGTAGTGAACTTTGTTAGGAGAATTGTATTCCCTGAGTAGAATCAAAAATCTTGGTGTGCATAGTTTTTGTTTGTCTCTGTGTTGCCCTGTAATGGACTGGCAGTCTGTCCAGGGTGTCTTCCACCTCCCACCCATTGACCACTGGAAATATTTAATAGCTTCTCAATTGCCCTGATCAGGACTGATAGAAAATGGAAGGATATATTTAAGTATATAATTAAAGACCCGAATACTGCATTTTTATGTATTCTATTTAGAAAACCCCATTTTACTGAAACTGCAATGGAATACTTGAAGAAAGACTTAGATACAACCTCTTTCACAGGACAGCTGTGCGATATGGCCATGAAAGATATTCATTGACTATAAGACCCAGAACTCTGTTCTAACGTAACTTTTTTTCCCCTTGAACCTTCATTTACTGTAGCTAGTATTTATTTAGTTTTTGTTGGTGGTGTTCTGAGCCTTCCCACAAAGTAATCCACAACAGGATCCTTTGTGTAAATAACGTCTGCAGAGGCTTAGTAATAAACTCCTCCTACTCCAACAGTGTTGACCGATGTTTCATTCACCAGAAGAGCCCCTCCAGGCAAAAATAAATCATGATTTCAAGCAATGGATGAGTCTGTAAGAAACCATTGCCCTTTATAACATAAATACTCACTACAAAGACCATGGGATAATGCAACTTAACAGGATGGTTGTTGTTTAAAGTGATTTTGTTGCTGCACACTTTGTGTTGTTGCACTTTTGAAGCATGAGATAGCACCGGTCAGGATTAAAACCCAATGTTTTTGCCATATTTTGATCATTTCACAATATGGAATCACAAGGGTGCATTAATGGCCCCAGAAAACTACACTTGAAGCTTTCTTTTACTGTTATGTGTTTGCGGTGACATTTGAGTGGGAATTTGCTAGTCAGATCTATATGCATTGTTCATGAAATGATCTGGATGGAACATAACGGCCAGGTACAGATGACAATGTTTTCGACACGAGTTCAAACCCACTCAGAAACAGAATTGGAAACACATATCCTGCCCAATGTAACTTGGCACGTGTGTTCTGGTGACATGGTTTGACTTTTTTCTTTTATTATACCTTGTAGCTTAAAAACCTGTAGTAAAGGAGGTTGTAGACTGCCTGGCTATGTCTGATCAGCAGTGTCAGATTACGCAGTCAGGAGTATTGATACATCCACAATTCTACAAACAAGTCAGATCTGTTTATTTTTGGTGAAAATATGTGAACAGTTGTATGTGTAGTCTTGCAAATGGCATTCTGCAGCAGCTTCATGATGGTAAGGAATTCCTGCGTGTGTCCGAGGTGTGTTTCTTCCTTGTGTGAGCCTGGTGACTCTGGGGCTGAGGAAGCTGTCATGTTAAATGAAATTTCTTGAATCATTTCATCTGACTTCCTAAGTGTGATTCTATGAGTCCAGGCTTCACACGTATTTTCATCACAATACATAACAGAACAATGTGGCTCACAGGGTTACCACATGAAGCCTGATAGCATGATAGTGACAGCCTGTGTTGAAAATAGCCGTCTGTCATAAAAATTGTAAGAGATGTCACTTTGGAGGTTTGCTGGGCTGTGCACAGTCAGTGCTTCTACGTTTCATTGTTCTCCTTTATCTGCAGCATTATATTTACTGGTTCTGTGGCTGAAGCCTTTGAATGCCACTGTGGTCTCTTCCACACAAAGCTCGAGCTTTCTATTATGGTCTTTTTGGGTATATGGTGGCCTAAAACATGCTTAAAGTCTACCTGTTATTATCGCTGATGCAATTAACAGTAACAGTAAAAAACAATAATATTGAAAAATAAAATGGTTTTAACATTTGATAAGTTTATAGCTAAATAGGGAGATAATTGCACTATTTAAAAGCGCCTCGAGCTGTGTTGTACTATCTGGAGACAATAAAAGGTTTTTTTTCTTAACACAGGTAACAAGGAGCATTCCAGTAATCAAAATAAGAGGATTTAAAAGAGTAAGAATGTATGTTATTCAGATTCTTCAACTGTAACAAGAACAAAATTGTGTTTTCAAATATTCATTTCATTTATTAAAATAAAAAGCTATCCAACCCAACCTGGCTCTGCATTTCATTCAGGCTTTTATAAACTAGATAATGCAAACCATTCTAGAGTAGCTCTTGAAATCCCCACTAAATCACTTATGTGTATAAGGTCAACAGAATGAAAAACTGAGGAGGGATCAAACAAAACCTGAACAAATCTCCATAGCCATCATAATAACACCATAAATACATCAGTGTGTGGACTGAATTCTGCCACAAGCAAACAAACTGAAAGAATGTATCTCTCAGCCACTACTTCTCCTACAACCTTGGAAAAAAAACATAGTCTAGAAAGGGGTCTGCATAATTTTTTTTTTTTTTTTGGCCTAGATGGATCTAAACTGGGTTACCTCAAATGGATGTTGCCTATGTGATGCAAACTGGCTGTAAATGTTAGTGTTTTATTCAGTAGTAGCTGTACAATATAAAACACAGTGTTTCCATTTCTGAATATGGTCAGTTTTCCTGTTCATTAATCTTCTAGCAGGTTTTGTGCTGAATGCTCTGCATATACATATTATAATTTTTAATAGGACTGCATTGATTCAAGTGGTTGCTGTGTATGACTTACTCTTAAGTAATACAATTTGCCACTGTTTTCCAGGACAGAATGTATTAAATATTGCATTCTGACCCTGCTTTATGTATTTTTTTCCCCCCTAATTTATTTGCTGTTGGCTCTACTTCTCTGGATTCAATTTGATGAAAACTGTTTTTTTCCAGGTAGAGCTGAAGTTTTAGCAGGTTCCATTCATTTCCAAATCTCACTCTCCTCTGTCTTCATACTCACTATGCTAATTTAGAAAAATTAAAAGGGATGTTCCACATATTTAGAAAAAAACAAAAAACCTGACAAATGGCACATTGGTTCCATTTTTAGTTCAAAATCCTTGCATCCTCTGTATAACTTCATTTAACACAGAAACCATAAGTTTCATTGAAAGTCAAAATTTAAAGATGTTTTTAGCGGATTATCCCTTTAAATGTTTCTTCTCACACTGCTGTCTGTTTACATTCTGACACATAGTGCTCCTTGAGAACATTCAAAAGATCTTTCACTGCTTTTTGTCATTGCAGGTACCCATCAGCACAGCTATAACCATGTGGCTCTAGGTAGCCCTGCACGCACACCTAAGAATGGTAAGAAAAACTAGAGGGAGAGGAGGGGAATACTGAAGTGACTTCAAGGCTCAGCTTTGTGTTCGAAAGGCAGTTCTTCAAAAAGCAGTGCTAGAGATGGATGTGTTAAATACCCACTGACATGGTTTTCCTTTCAATATGCTCCATATACAGTGCCTTGCAACAGTATTCTTATGCCTTGAGCTTTTTCAGCTTTTGTCACATTGCAGAGACAATCTGCAACGTATTTCATTGAGATTTTATGTGACAGACATGGATAAATTGGTGAAATTGGTGATAAATCCAGCAGTTCTGTGAAGGCTTTAGGAGTTTGTTAGACAGCATTGCTAAACAAACAGCATCATGAAACAAACAAGCCAAGAATAAAGCAGGGTTTCAGGTACAAAGAATTACCCAGACCTTAAACATCTCCAAGAGCACTAGTAAAGTATGGCAGTTGAATGTGCTCAAATATGCCACAAAAGCAAAACCAACAAGACATAGGTGTCCATATACAATAACAGGCCATGGAAGCAGAGCATTAAACAGAGAAAGAGCCAAGCAGCCCGTGGTTAGTCTGGAGTAGCTGCAAAAATCTGCAGCCCAAATGGGAGAATCTGTTGACAGAACAACAATTAGTTGTGTTTTGCACAGATCTAGCCTAAATGGAATTGAGAAGAAAGCAATTGTTAAAAGAAAGCCACTATAAGCCCCATATGCAGTTTTGGACACAACAAACATGTAGAGAATGGTTCTGTGGTCAGATGAGACCAGACTGAATTTTCTTGTCTACATGCAAAGCACTATGTGTGGCTCAGCTTGGATCGCCTTGACCATGCCCTCCCCACGGTGAAACATTGTGCTGCCAGCAATAGGCTGTGGAGATGCTTGTCTTCAACAGGGAAAGGGAAGATGGTCAGAGTTTATGGGACAATGGATGGAGATAAACATAGGGAAATCCTGGAAGAAAACCTGTTAGAGTGTGCAAAAGACCTGAGACTGGGGTGGAGGTTCACCTCCCAGTTGGACAAAGACCTTAAACATACAGCCATAGTGCAGTGGTTTGGATAAAAACATACACAGTATAAAAACATACCCCAAAGTTTGTTATACATACTCTTAATAATCGGTTCTACAGAATGTGACAAAGATGTTCAAGTTAAATGAATATGAATATTTTAACAAGGCACTGTAAGAATTCATTCTGTTAAATCAATGTACCTTTTCTGTTGGAGATTGAATCATAGGGAGATTGAATCCTAGTAGTGTTACAACTCACGGTCATGTACATTTTTCACTGAGCAGGATTTAGCCACCATTTCTTCTGTTCTTTAAGGAAAAGCAATTGGCTGAGATTCAACTTAATGTTTTTTCCAGATCATCCCATGGTGGGGTTGATAGGCTGTGTGGAATCTTCATTGTTGCTCGCTGCTATCCCAAGTAACAAAAGTTATCATCAAAACCTGATAGTGCCCGAGAGAAGCAACACCATGAATGCTTTTATTTTCTTTTACTGACGTCATTCAGCTATCAGGTCTAAATCGTTCTTATGAAAGTGCCAGGGCTGGTTTAGGGTTACATACTGCCATATTTAAAGAAGTAGCAGACAAGGCCAGAAATAACAGGAAAGAGGGAATGAGTTAAATATATTCCCTGCCTTCTCTATCATCAAATCACTCAGATTTTTTTGTTTAATTTTATTCCTATATAACTCATTAAAAATATAAAATAACTAGAAATATTTTAAGCATGCAGGAACTGTGCATGAAGTCTGCAGCCAGAATAGTTCTTTCTTTTGTTGACATAATTGACCACATGGTGTAGACACACTCACCCAGATAAGCAAGCCACACACTGGGAACAAATGGAGATCTGTGGGAAACATGAAAAATCCATTTCAACAACATATCTAACATGGCCACTTTGATCACAGTCTGGGTGAAATCCTTCGCATTTCAGCATGCAGTGTATTTCCTAGATAAAACCCAATGTTCCAACCCTCTCTGCGGCCCACTACTGACACAACCAGAGCACAACGCTCCACATCACAGGCACAAAATGGCAAATCGGGCACAGACTCCAGAACCGGAGCCTCTGGAGGCAAAGGCTGATTTCATCAGAATAATTGTTTGTGGGAGGATTTTCTGCACTGGTCATGCTGAATGTGGAGAAGGTTTGTGTGCAGTGTGTTCTTTCTCTTACCATCAACATGTTTCTGAAATCTTTTTCGTTTTGCTGTTTTGTTTTTACTTGGGTTTGGTAGCTCACCGATCATTGAGACGTGGTAAGTCAGTCATACATATTTTATTTGATATAACTGTTTATTCACTCCAATTTATCACACATACTGTACATCCTCCACAAACCAATCCTCACTTTTCTGTCTTCCTTTCTCCCACATCAGCTGGTGTGTTTTCAGACCTGATTTAAGTAGATTTGAAAGCCTGTTTGAGCCCACTGTGACAGGAAACTTTTATGGTTTGCTACGTGGGTTTCAAATACTCTGCTCCATTAGTATAATATTGTACATGATTGCAAATGCACAATGCAAGCCAAAGTTTTAAGTTGTGGTTTATCTCTTTCTTACTGCCAACAAATTGTACGATTGAGTAGAATATGTATAAGATATTGACTATGGTTAGTTTCCACTTACTGACTATCTTTGCTTTTCAGGACCAGAGATATTTCTTAATTGCTGACTGTATGTTTTCTTTATCTTGAAGGAAAAGTGGCACATAGAGAGGCTGCTGTATTCATTCAGGGTCTTTCTCCGCAGTCTCATCCAAAACATTTACAAAAAATATTTAAAACTGTGGGAATGTGTGATGTACAATTAGCTGTTTTGGAACAGCAATTGTTTAAAGTATATTAATATTTCAATACCAGTACACACCCCATGCCTATTGTGAACTTGATCTTTCAGTAAGGGGCAAAATAGCAATTAAATTTTATTCAGCCACCTAGCTTTGCTTAAAGAATGGATAAAGTCAAAAGTTATTACTCAACCTTATATTGGTCATTTACTCATATCTGAAAAATAATGCATGGTAAACACTGCAGAAGCCATCTTTAAAACTGATATGATAAAATTGGGCTTTCTACCATCTTGGAATTTGTTTTTAAAAGAAAACTGTTCAGCACTACTCGTACTGGCCTTCCTAAAGAGGACTCCTAGCTGCATATAAGCATGGACTGATTGTAGGCCTAAGGTGTAACCAGGCTTTTTAATAAGATAAATTGTTGCTAAGTTGTGTTGATAACTGTCACCAGAACAACATCTTCTCTGCCTTAGTCTGTCCTGCAGTGCAGCACTTTAACTGTGATCTGTACAAGTGACATAATGTTAACTTTATAACATAATTGCCTAAGTCATATTTGCCAAAAAATGGCTTAGGCAATTATGAAATACGGCTAAAAATAACTCTCAATCTAAATGTTAGAAAAAACTTATCAGAATGTGTTTGCGTGTTGTTTTTTTTTAAGCAGACATTGCAGTTAAAATTTGGAGCCAATGATAATATTAATGGGCATTAGTTAGGTAATTTCTTTATTCACTGGGGTGTCTATTTACATGTTTGTACAGATGTCCCAAATTTGGAATTCATTAACAATAAAATAAGTTTATGTGAGAGGAGAAAGCAGAAAAAGCCAACAGATTAGCTCCTGACATGGGATGATGGTACATTAAATCCATATGCTTGATGTATTTAGGTAATTATGCAGGGGTGAAAGTAGTTTTAAATTCTTGCCGGTACTCATGGACAGAGCTAGAGGGGGGGCTGGTGAGGCACTGGGGGCATATATGCATGCATACATATATTTTTTACCTTACTGTAGGCTGTCTGTATAAGGTAGAAATTAGAATAACTTGACAATGTAGAATATATATATATATATATCAATTGTTAAAAAACTGCCATGTATGAAACAATGATAAACCATTTTCTGATGCATAACGTTTCATCTTCAGTTTCCGTCTTTTCTTTGAGCAAATAAGTTATTGTTCTCTGCAAGTTTTGATTTCATTTAAATTAAAAATTTGAAAGTTCGGTTGTTTTTGCGGTTTTTATTTGAAAGTCTGTAGATGGTAAGTGATTTATTGTTCGTCCTGTCCTAATGCAAGGGCCATTTTTGTATGTCTGTGCACCACCTGTGTAAAATTTCCCAGGCTATTAAATCA
Organism: Girardinichthys multiradiatus; assembly: GCF_021462225.1. NCBI lineage: Eukaryota > Metazoa > Chordata > Actinopteri > Cyprinodontiformes > Goodeidae > Girardinichthys > Girardinichthys multiradiatus. Next base: position 29,721,425 of record NC_061803.1, on the reverse strand, counting down.
AACGCACCAATCTCCTTGGTAACCGTTCTGTTTTGGGGGTAAGCGCGCATGTGCTCTCGTGTAGTGAATTTGAAATCTCTGGTCATAAGCGGTGTTTTCGAGCTGTACTGTGTTGTAATTCAGCAAAATAACATGAAACACAACTAGTTACTCTCCCTTTGCTTTTAACTGGGGTATTTAGCAGCGAGCAGACAGACATTAAACGTAGCGATGCTCGTTTTAAAGACTAGCCGTTCACAAAAACCTCGAGCTCCTAGGGGAGAGAAGGAAAGCAAGAGCATTGAAGCTCCAGCATAGCAGAACAGTTCAGAAACAATTTGGAATGAGGGGAAAAAAAGCTATATTTATGTTTTAGACTGGCTTTTGGTAGGTGATCTGATGTTCTTTGTGTGCTCGTGATTTTTTGCAGCCATAACTGGTTCTGGATGACGGCTTCACAGCAGACAGCCGTTCCTCCCTCTTCCCGGTACTGCGTACCGGCGCAGAATCTTTTAGTGGTACACAGTACCGGACCGTACCGGCTCACTTTCACCCCTGTAATTATGTGAATATTAGACTTTCACATATTAATTAGAAAAAAAGTTCAACATTGTATTGGTCTTCTTTCTATAAATATCAGGGTATAATTTATTGCCTAACTTCATCCAGGCCTGACTGTACAACATAAGTCTTCATCCCAACTCAATCAGTACAGGTCTTTTAATTGGGGTTACTGGTAAATAACATATTTACAGCATAATAGTGAATTTTAGTAAGTCAAAAGGAACTCACCTTTGTTTGTGAGATGAGTTTGAGACCATCTCTGGTTGGTATAGACACTTCAGTTTGTGTCTCCTATCAGTTCTACAGTATGTGAGTTCAAGGTTATTTGCTCACATAATAATAGGCAAAATCTAGGTCAGGGTACAGAGAGGATGATGCTGGTTGTTTGTTTTGGCCTGTAAACATTAGCCCCAAACAAGTACCAGGTTTGCAGAAACATATGGTGAATACGTTTTATTCTTCCGACTGAACTGTGGAATCCGTCGACCTAGCAAGTTAAGCCCCAAACAACTTTTGGGGACAAAGCACTGTACAGGTTTTATACCACAGTCTTCATACTTGGTTTTGATATTTTGATTGTATTTGTTGGCAGTAAAAATATAATTTTCAGTTCTATGGTGTAAAGGTTTGTGTGAAATTGATAATTCGCAGAAGTCTCGGACTATTTGAGCCAGGTCTGTGTCGTTGTAGTGTCTGATCTATCTTGATGAAGGAGTTAAACGTGTCTGCTATTGAAAGTTAACAGCATGCCACAGTATGGGTCTTCCTTATTGATGCAGGATTGCAGACACTCCTCTCACAAATCATTCACTTCCTTCAGACCCCCTCTCCCTGGAGCTCCCAGGACCGTCCTGACACCCTTGTGCCCTTTTTCATCAAGCTTCCCATCCAGTTTTCTCTCCTTCTTGTATTACAGTCAACTTTTATTCCTTTCAGAAGGTCTCATCATCATCCCTAGCACATTTGACCCTTCTGCTCTCCGCCTTGCAGAAATTTACCAAAGCCCCATTTTTTTTTTCTATTCAATGAAGGCAGCTTTACAGCCACACCCAGGCTGCTGCTCTGCACTGTGACATACTCGGGGCTCACAGGGGAAGTGAGCTATATAAGCAGGCAGAAAGAAAATGAGGGAGAAGGGAATACTGGATGGATAAGAAAGAATTAAGAAGCAAAGAAAAGTGGGTGGCAGCATGGTGGGATAGATAAGATTGACAGAGTGAGGAAGACGGAGGTAAATGAGACAGACTCCGGATGTTTGTGCACATGCATGTGTGTGAAACAGAGATAAAAAGTCGAGTAAGAGTAACAGAAGACTTGGGTCCTTCAGACATATCTCCCGCCTGCAACCCACTCCGAGTGTCTTCCTGAAACCATATCACATTGTTTCAACAACAGTCAGTCTGGGCATTGCTCCCTGCCTAGTCCCAGATCACATCACAAAGCTGTCATAAGCAGGGTCACTCTCAGGCACACAACCCTGTTTCGTGTATTGTCTTGTTTTTTTTCCACTTGTTTCCTTCTCAGAGCAGTATTCTCACATCAAGCCACCACTTCACCTGTCGAGTCAGTCCCACACCAAATGCTCACTGAGTGTGTGATGTTTCCACCTATACTGCCCCACCAACACCAACAGAAAGCTGGAGTTTTAGATGTGCAACTGTTTCTGAAGAGCAGGTTCTTAGATGTAAAGGACATTTTGACACAAATTGAACTTCAAAGGCTAAATTTGTGAAATAACCAAATTTGTGGAGCTGTGTCAAAGCTAAAAGCTGGGAGTGTTAAATATAAAAAAAAAATGTTAAGTACAGCCAGCTCTAAAATGTTTCATTTCCTAATTCACCACACATTTCATTTATGTACAGGGGCTTGCAAATCTATCCACACCCCTTAAAAATTTTACCCTATGAACTACAAACTTTAGTGTATCTCTGTGGAATTTTATGTGATGGACCAATACAAAGTAAAGAATAAAAGTGGAAGGAGCATATTAAATCGTTTTCATCCCTCTTTTTTAAGTAAAAATCAACTCCTCTGGGTTAATAGTTGGGACAAGTTCTTTCCTTGGTATGTCTACCACGACTGTGTGAAAATTCACACAAAAGGCATTCCAAAGTTCTTCACACAAAATCAAGCTATTGCATAAAAAGAAACAAATGTTTAAATTTCGGATATTATTGAACCTCATGCTTCAATCACTTATTAGTGATAAAGCAAACAGTTTATTAGTAAGACTCTTCAGTTAAAAGCTGCTGTAAACAAAAATGTTTTCAGTCCTAATTTAATGAAACCAACAGTTTCTACGCATTTGTTCGAAAGCTAATGAAGATAGCAACTAAATGCTGCCCTCTTGTTTAATTCTTGTCCTGAATAAGCAGATCTCTAACGACCTGAAGATTTCAAGCCTGTTTAGTTCTTTATAGACCAATAGCAACATTTTAAACACTATCTTTTTACAAATAGTTTGAGCAATGATCTCTATCCTTTCATTTTAAGGACCAAAAACGTCACTTCTTTCTTATCCTCATTAAGCCGGATGAAATTTTTAGCCTCTCAGGCATTGATATTATGGACACATTGAATCAGTAACTGTAGTAGGCTGTGGTCATGGATTGACACACAGAAATAAATGGCTATACATTTTTGGTTCTTGTCCTGCCGAAAGGTAGGACAGGTCGACAGATTCTCCCTCCCGGGGTGCAGAACTCTTTAGCCCTTCCCTAGGTACCATGGGAATCTTAGCTGCTTCTCTGATTAATATTCTTCTTTACTGGCCCATCACTTTAGGTGGACAGGTGTGCCTCTTGTTTCCAGTTTCTTTGATGGTTTGAGCATCACTCTGTGCGATTGTTCAAAGCACGTCTTTAAAAATTAGCATTACCACAACTTTTTCTTAACCTCTCTGGTGTGTTCTTGGTCTAGATGATCCTTTTTCCAAAAAGCTACGTGATCTTTACAGAACAGCTGCATTACTACGAGAATAATTTACATATAGGTGAACCCTGTTTATTAATGACACGACTTCTGATGGCAGTTAGTCGCACTTGAATTTATATAGGGATATTGAAGGGGCTAAATAAACAAAATAAAAATTATTTTCCTTCTACTGTGACACACACTGCTTTGTGTTGGTCAATCCTGTAATACCCCAATAAAATATATTTCAGTCTTTTAGCTGTAACAAAATGTAAAAATATGTCATGGGTAACTGAGTTACCCCACCCGACAGGAACTGATTAAACCATTAATTATTTCTCTATAATTATAGTTAGTATTTTTAGAGAACATCTGCCTCCAGGAAATATTTGTATAACTAAAACCTCAGCACTTCCATCAGCATACTCTTGTTTCCCTCCACGTCAGCAGGTGGTCTGTGATGATTGCCTGGGGTCTCATCCTTGCTAGGTGTCTTTTGAAGGAGTTTGGGTTAGGGAGCCGAAGAAACCAGCCTGCCCATTATTTCCTCTTCTTTGTCTGTATATGTACGTATGTGTCTCCAGAGAACAATCGGATAAGTGGCATCCTGACCTCGCAGACGGAGCCCTACGACCTGTCTTTCTCGCGCTCCTTCCAGAGCCTGTCTCATCTGCCACCCTCCTACGAGGCGGCCATCAAAGCCGACCTCAGCCGGTTCTCATCCCTGAAGAAACTCAGTAGGTCCACGTTCACTGCACTAATGCAAGAGATGGATCCCAGTCCTGGTGCCTGCATGATACAAAAAATAAATCTGCAAAAAATAAATAAAAAAACGCATTATGTGTGCTTCCCTGACTTCTGATTGGAAGCTACTGGGGGACTTTAAGGTATTTTAGCTGAAGAATTTAAATTGCCTGCTGTTTTGAGGATATCTAACAAAAGTACTCATGCACATTCACCAGACGATTTTGCTGCTCCCAAATGAGTAAATATGAGAGTAAATCAAGAAAGCTTTGAATCTACATGAGAAATCTATTTCTCAGCTCTGATCCATCAAAAAATCAGTAGAGTCATCTCAAAGAAACTATGAGTCATTAATATTCCTGGATTTTTGTCTCTACTTAAAGACTGCAGCCATCTATTCTCTCAGAGTGTAGAAGTGCATTAAGTGATGTGTTGTACCCAGCACCGGCCAGGCTCGGTTTCGTATTGATTTAGAGGAGCTACACTGAATTTCTGCTGCGTAATGAGGTCTCCTCTCCTGATATCCTCTAAGTGAAGCGCAACTTTTTTTTGAGGCTTGTGTAATCTCATCAAGATTGAACAACATCACTGCTGGCATGTGTTCAAAGTGAAGGATGACAATCTAAAGCTCATCTGGTCACAGGCACACACAGCAGCAGCTGCCAGGAACCGTTTCTGGTTAAAGTGTAAGATGGTTTTGCAGCATGCAGAGCAAATTATCATCTCTTTATGTGAAGAATGGTTGCAAAAATTAAGGTGACAGCTTTTGATGGGCATTAAAACAAAACAAAATAGGTTAAATTTTGACAACAGAAGCCCACCACAGAGACAGTGTTGAAAGCGTACAAATTTCCACAGGCAGTGTCCTTCAGTCTTGCTAACTTTCTTTCTGCTTCCAAAGCAAATTATTTGTTGCAGCAAATAGCCAAAAGGCTCTGCTGTTTCTTTTTGTTGCTTAACTACTGTGTGCATGCTGATGGATCATACTGGATTGTGCGAGCGGGAAGATAGAGCAGCGGTTTCATTGTTGGGATAATAAAAGAAAATAATGCTTCTGCTTATTAATGCAAATTGCTATCAAACTGAAGAAAAACCATTTATACTGTTGCCATGTAGGACAGTATACATCTCAAGTTATTCATTCACTCCATTATAATATGGTTGATGAGCTTGCATTGCCCTGCCCAAATCGTGCTGACTATTATGCTTGAAAAAGGAACATCTTGTTTTTATTATCTCTCATAATGAATCGATTTGCAGCGAGCGCCTGTGGCTTGCCAAATAGGATTTTGGCTGAATCAAATATGGACAGGTGGCATGAACACTTTTGCACCCATTATTGAAGAAGATAGCATCACGCACAAAAGTCATTTAGCAGCTCTTCATTAATTATTCCCACTTCCATCCTAATTTAGTACAGTACCAGTTATTCTCTGACATTTATGGACAGTGATTCAATGTTTCTTTGACAAGACATCTGGCCCAACGTTTATGAATGTATGCCACTATGTTTGTAATTCAGTGATGAGTCTTTATGCATGTATTTTTGTTGTGTGGCATGACCTTCTTTTTTTGTTCTACAATTGATTGCCTCCAAATGTGTTTCTGTCACTTTGATCGTCCTATAAATGCATGTCTTCTTGTCTGCGGACATAAATAAGGAAAGAGGCAACGGCTCAGTAATATGAAACCTCTTGCAGCTCTCAAGGATGACCTGTCTTTGCATTGAAACAAGTGGCATTCCAGCATGTTTGTATAAAGTGCCTGTATGTTTCCATCCATGTAATGACCATACCTGTTTCTAGACTTTCACATGACCTTTGAAAAATTTCCCCTCCACAGCCAGGGCTGACTGTAGCATTCCCAATGAAGCCTGGATATGTGGATGTTGTGTGCCTAGCATGTAATATGCAATTCCTCTATTTTCTATTCCCCTTCATGAGCTTGGAAAGGTGAAACACAGATGGGTCTGTCAACATCACTCTCTGCCTTGTGTGCAATGTTCTACACTTCCTATTGATTCAATTTTTTCCTTCCTGTTCAAACAACTTCCTGTGTTTTCTTGCTCTTTCAAATCCTGGATCTCTCTCTTCACCGCTTGCCTCTTTTTATTTTTCTAATTATCATTTCCTCTGTAGCAGATAAAGAAGTTGATGACTACTACACCCGTAAGCGCCACCTGCCTGACCTGGCAGCAAGAGGCACTCTTCCTTTGCATGTTCTCAAAATGAGTCAAGAACAGGTGGGTGCACAAGGGTTGGATTTGATTGAGAAGTCTTTAAAATGAGGTCATGTTCTCTGAAGTTTGAAGTATAAGTGCTGGCTCTAAACTGCTACACTTGAAGGCCTTCAAAGCTATATATATCTATCACTAGGTTTCAACTAAACTGTTTCAGATTGTGAGTAAAACTCACCTTAGTCATATTTTTGCTCTCCAGCATCGGGAACAGCAACAACAGCAACTCCAAAACCAGCCCCCACAGTCCAGTATCTCCCAGGTCCCCACTCAGTCACAGTCCACACAGCAGCAATCCCAGCAAAGGCAGAGGCCTCGCCGTGTCCAGAGAGCCATGTCCCAGGACCGTGTCCTGGTCCCACAAAGTGGTCCACATCAGGACTATAACATGTCTCCTGAGGGCATGTCCCCCTATGGAGGCCGAATTCTCTCAGATGAACAGCTTCTGTCTGCTGAACGTCTTCGTTCCCAAGAGCGTCTTCTACCACAGGACCGTCACACCTCCCAAGATCGCCTGTACTCCAAGGATCGCATGTATTCCAAGGATAGACTCCTGTCCCAGGAGCACTTGTATTCAAAAGACCGCCATTACTCTCAAGAGCGCCTCTATTCGCAAGACCGCTTGTACTCGCAAGACCGACTCTTGTCCCAAGATCCTCTCCTGTCGCCAGACAAGCTGATGATGTCATTGAAGCGTGGCATGGTCAGCAGCGTTTCTGGTGGCTTCCGCGGCAGTGACAAGTCAATTTCTCGCACCATCTTGCACACTGACGTGTTCACCCCATCCACTCCACTAATGGATCGTTACAAGATGACCAAAATGCACTCCCATCCAAGTGCCTCGAACAATGGTGGTAGTGGCGGTGGTAGTGGCAGTGGTGGTGGCAGCGGGGCACCAGGGACAGAGGTAGCTGTGCATTCCAATACTTTAGCCATGAACCAGACAGCAAATAAGAGGCAAGTTTTTGCCTCTAGACGAACTCACACTGTGGAGCAGCTCCACTATATCCCACAGCACCACCAGCAGCAACAACAGCCACAACACTACCGCACAGGCAGCAAGACTGAAGTGACTGTGTAACAGCAACCCCAACCTGAACTGTGCTGGAAGAATCACCGCTGTACCAGACAGTGGGGTTGATTGCAGAACATGATTACACTTGCCACCTTGTAGAGTAGGAAGTTGTGACTTAATTTTCCTTAACTGAAGATTCTAGGACCAAGATCATCCACTAGCTTACTGTGAGACCGGAACAATGAACTACACTGTACACTGCAAAGCATGCCCAGCAAGATTTGGAGCCAGTTAGGGTTGTAGAAGGGGTGAGGTTGGGAATTGTCAAGTTAACCTGTCTAATATAACGTCCAGTTTCTGGATAAACCTATTTGTCCACAGTCTATGGCCGGCCTCTGTATATGTTTTAGTGGAAACATTGACTGTGTCTGTTTAAGCCTTTATCAATCCCCTTTGTCCCAAATCTGTGACTTTTTCTGGCAAATCTTAAAGGGCTTTGCATGGTTATAGACAAGAACTGATTCCTCTGTGACTTCTGTTGTGCAACACAACACCATCACAGGCAATGAACATGAGGGAGCCTGTTACATCATTATAAATATATAAATAAAGAAATAAAATAAAGGGATAAAAATAATATTTTTACGCCCCATCTAAGTACTAGTTCTAGAGAATCTCAAGAAACTGAAATGGATGTTTTCTGCACTTGTATTTGGTGCCTTTGACAGATGTTCCGTTTCTGAATACCAAGTGGTTTTGTGGGTTACAAAGCACATTCAATAGAAAATATTCAGTTTTGGTTTATCTTTGAATTTCAATAGTGATGGCTAGCTTGTTTTGTTTTTAAAACAATGACATTTGTTTCCTTTTTTGCTTCCAGTAGACAATTGTAAATAAGCTATCCTAGAAGCCGTATCATGGACAAATCTGTACTGGATGAACTTTGTATTAGATTGTCTGTTTTAAATAGATCCTAAACAACTATAACTCATCAATGTTTTGTGAGATCAAGATAGAAACCCACTTAACCGAGTAACTGACAGGATAATTACTGTGTTTCTTTGAAAACTTGTTTGGACAAGCACTGAACGAATGTGCTACTAACAAAAGATATACCACGTTCATGTTTGGATGTAAACTGTATTCCATTGATATGGGAAGACTGGATTTTTATTTTTTTTTTGGATACAGAGTACAAGGCTTGTCAAATTAGGGTCAAATAAAATCATCCATATTTTTCTAAACATGCAACATGGCTCAGTGAGATCTTTGTGTTATTTGTTTTTCTTTTTGAAAATTGTTCCTATTCAGACCATTCTGATTAAATTTTCAAACTTTTCAGGTGAGTTGTGAAAATTACCCACAGGTGAACCACATCCTTTGTAAAGTTTAATTATAGCAACGGGATCCCTTACCAATTATTTATGTTTTGATTTTTATTATGAGCACACACAGAATACTTCAGATCCACACCGATTGCCTAGATATAAAAAAATCAATAATAAACTTTAAATGCACAAAAAACTGTTTAATGGGTATTTCCAAATAGGAAATTACTTATATCCTGAATTTATTTACAATCATATTAAGAAAAATAAAATACTAGTGCTAAGCTGCTCATAGGATCTTAATTTTGTATAAATCTAGATTAATGGCTAAGTTCAAGTGGGGTGTTGTACATTGTGGACTTGTACAATCTTAAAACATGTAACCTAGGTAACATGTGCAGTTGATGGTTATTTACACAAAAGCCAATCAGTATTTACATAGGAAATGGAGGTTAGAGGTAGTGCACTAATAGAGATTTTCTTGTGTGATGACAAAGACTTGTCTTTGTCATTAGATATTCTGTTTTCTGTATGTTTTTCTCACAGACATAAATGGCAGCACAGCACCTTCTGACTTCATTTCCCATCCAATGCCAATGCGACTCCGGTTTAAAGATTCATAAAGTAGAACTTGCATATTATCTGCTATGACATTTTTGAGATTGGAGTTGTGTTAAAACAGTGGAAGTGCGCCTCAATCTTAACTCCTCTGGGACAAGCCCTTAGCATTAGTCCCCAGGTTCAATTAATCTGCATTCATACAAACTGAAAATACTGTTAAAGTTATTAACTGTAAGTAAGATGTTTAGGCCCAACACGTTTTAACAAAAATGTGATAAACACATTTTACAGCCTTTTACAGCCATGTTAAAATAATTAACCGTGGACATTGTTAGCTACATTTTAGGGAAACTGAAGGCCAATTAAAATGTTACTAAGCCCCCTCCAATAATTCTGATAATAATATTTATAGATTCCAAGTACTTCTCAAAATATTAGCATATTGTGATAAAGTTCATTATTTTCCATAATGTCATGATGAAAATTTAACATTCATATATTTTAGATTCATTGCACACTAACTGAAATATTTCAGGTCTTTTATTGTCTTAATACGGATGATTTTGGCATACAGCTCATAAAAACCCAAAATTCCTATCTCACAAAATTAGCATATCATTAAAAGGGTCTCTCAACGAGCTATGAACCTAATCATCTGAATCAACGAGTTAACTCTAAACACCTACAAAAGATTCCTGAGGCCTTTAAAACTCCCAGCCTGGTTCATCACTCAAAACCCCAATCATGGGTAAGACTGCCGACCTGACTGCTGTCCAGAAGGCCACTATTGACACCCTCAAGCAAGAGGGTAAGACACAGAAATAAATTTCTGAACAAATAGGCTGTTCCCAGAGTGCTGTATCAAGGCACCTCAGTGGGAAGTCTGTGGGAAGGAAAAAGTGTGGCAGAAAACGCTGCACAACGAGAAGAGGTGACCGGACCCTGAGGAAGATTGTGGAGAAGGGCCGATTCCAGACCTTGGGGGACCTGCGGAAGCAGTGGACTGAGTCTGGAGTAGAAACATCCAGAGCCACCGTGCACAGGCGTGTGCAGGAAATGGGCTACAGGTGCCGCATTCCCCAGACCTGGGCTACAGAGAAGCAGCACTGGACTGTTGCTCAGTGGTCCAAAGTACTTTTTTCGGATGAAAGCAAATTCTGCATGTCATTCGGAAATCAAGGTGCCAGAGTCTGGAGGAAGACTGGGGAGAAGGAAATGCCAAAATGCCAGAAGTCCAGTGTCAAGTACCCACAGTCAGTGATGGTCTGGGGTGCCGTGTCAGCTGCTGGTGTTGGTCCACTGTGTTTTATCAAGGGCAGGGTCAATGCAGCTAGCTATCAGGAGATTTTGGAGCACTTCATGCTTCCATCTGCTGAAAAGCTTTATGGAGATGAAGATTTCATTTTTCAGCACGACCTGGCACCTGCTCACAGTGCCAGAACCACTGGTAAATGGTTTACTGACCATGGTATCACTGTGCTCAATTGGCCTGCCAACTCTGCTGACCTGAACCCCATAGAGAATTTGTGGGATATTGTGAAGAGAACGTTGAGAGACTCAAGACCCAACACTCTGGATGAGCTAAAGGCTGCTATCGAAGCATCATGGGCCTCCATAAGACCTCAGCAGTGCCACAGGCTGATTGCCTCCATGCCACGCCGCATTGAAGCAGTCATTTCTGCAAAAGGATTCCCGACCAAGTATTGAGTGCATAACTGTACATGATTATTTGAAGGTTGACGTTTTTTGTATTAAAAACACTTTTCTTTTATTGGTCGGATGAAATATGCTAATTTTGTGAGATAGGAATTTTGGGTTTTCATGAGCTGTATGCCAAAATCATCCATATTAAGACAATAAAAGACCTGAAATATTTCAGTTAGTGTGCAATGAATCTAAAATATATGAATGTTAAATTTTCATCATTACATTATGGAAAATAATGAACTTTATCACAATATGCTAATATTTTGAGAAGGACCTGTATTTTTTAATAAAAAAAGCCTCATGCAGAAATGTGTTTTACATGAAGAAGTAAGACTCAAAATACATTATCATTGTTGTCATTTCCTGTAGTACTACAGAGGTAGGCTGGCATTAGGACCCAGGCAGAAGCTCCATGTGGTTACATTAATACTGCTGAGTGGGAGAGCTGTTTAGCAAAATAAATTCATAGTGAGTGACACACAAAGAAAAACTGTGAGTAGGTGTTACAGTTAAATTCCTAACTTTTAAATCATAGAATGAAAAGGCAACATCCCTTTTGGATGATTAAGCAAGTTCTTGGAGCTGTCAGTTGTTCTTTACCATGCTTTTTGGTGTTATGACAATACAATTAGGAAAATTGAACTTTAAGTTGACAAAACCACATGCCACAGAGTTCATTAAGTCATGTTTGTAGAACTAACAAATTAGGCCAAAATTGAATTACCTAAAACACATATGCAACATCCATACAGTAAAAAAATAGATAGCAATACACTTTATAAAAAGACGCATACCATTTTAATCTCACTGCCTGACAGTCGATCAGACTAAACGTCTCCTACTTTAGGTCAGTTAGGATTGCAAAAATTATTTGTATTGGCTAAATACCAGAGTATTTTTTAGATTGTTATTTTGCTTTTTATTTTACAGAGTGCTCACCAGTAACAAGGCTGACTAAGTCCCATTGTCCCCAGATTGACAATTTTCAATTAACAGGTGAGAAGGAAGAGAAGACGGGGCAAATAACTTCCCACAGGTGACAAAGCAGGACAGATTTTAATACACAATTATTTTAACTTTATGATCCACAGAAACAAATGCCCCAAAACATAAAAATTTCCTGTGTTGTAACGGATCTTAAAGATTAATATTCAAAACATGAAATAAATAAATGCAGATTTTAGTGTGGACAGGGATATTTATAGCCACTGCGATCCCAGTACACTCCTAAAAGCACAAAGAAGGTGCTTTTTCTATGCATGACTGGACTGCTCAAAATATGCTCTGCACAGGCACTGTCTCCCTGAAAGCAGGACCAACCCCAGTAATTTGGGATAATCCACAGATTGTAGGCAGCTCACAGACATTTATTTTATGACAGATGCCAGAGTCAGATAAACATTTAATTAGCAACTCGTCAGCTGTGTCAAAGCTAATTACTCCATCCTCAAGCCAGAGCCAAAACCCAACTTGCTCCTCTCGCAGTCAGCCCGGTCAGCAGCTCAGTCTGCCAGCTGCTGAAGGATGCAGGGAGCTGGAGGCAGCGAGGGCTCACATACGGTACGGTCCAGCCTAACCACTCTGCCAGTCCTCACTTTATGCAGTCTGAGCACTGAGGAGAATGGCTTAGGCACAATTACAGACTGAGACACCCCTGTGCTATTTGTCAGCACATCTGTTGTGAAAATTCATGTTAGAAGCACTTTGGTTGTCACAGCAGCAAACTCTCTGTCAGGAGAGTTATGGGGATTTTGGGGTGGGTAGTGAAACCACTGTCTGGCTGTCAAGTTGCTACTGGAAGGTGTGGGGCAAAAACAGACTAAAAGCAAAACTAGGGCTGGCAGTAGGTGAGTTGGAAAAACTACTTTTTCAGGGGTTGGAGAGGTAATGTTGTTCTGCATCACACCAATTATGCACATGGGCTGCTGATGGAGGTTATTATTAACCAACATTAACCCACTGCGGTCACTTCATTTTGTGCTCCATCTGTGTCCTTGGGCACGAAATGTGCTCTTTCAAGTATTGCCATAGAAATATTTTATATGAACACATTTTTTCTAAATTGTCTATGAATGCCATTATTACCTTCAGACATCTCCATACATAACACATATTCATTTATCCTATACATTTGTATACTTTAATGCCATTTTTAGTGACAAGTGTTTAAAGAAAATAAACTAAAAGGTAAACCTTCCCATCCCATAAAGGTAATTATTAGATTTACAGTGCATGAGAAGATATATACATCTGGTGGAAAAAAAAGGTGACATTTTCAGGAGATTTCAACACAAAGGAATATCATATTGCACTGTTAATGTGTCCAAAAAAAATCCCTTTTCATTGGGGATTAATGGCACAAAAACATTCAGAGACACAGATTGCTGCGTTTAGTTGAAATATACAAAAATGCTATCAGGTAAACTTGATACATTTTTACACAATATTGCACTATTCAGGTGGAGGCTTTTTCACTGGGAATTAAACTAAAATGAGTGTCCAATCCTCTTAAATGGCAAAAACACCATATGATGACTATAGTCATAGGTAACACCACCAATTTTATTTCATGAACTGTTAGATAGCAGGTTCACCTCTGGGATGTTTCTACACATAAAATGGAGAATTAGATTTTATTTATCTAATGGGATTTTGCTGGAAAATGGTGAGGGTGATGGGGGCAAGGGGGGTGACCAACCATATGATAGTTGTTGGACTGTACACGTAAAAATTGCTCATCCTAGATGAATATTTAGAGGACATGCCTTGAGAACAGAATGACATCACACTCTGAGAGATGGAACATATGTCCAGGACTTAAGCCAATAGCTAAATAACTACAGTGCAGGATAACCTGGGCAGCTCTAACTAAAAGCTTTATCATAAAGAAAAGGTGTAAGCCTAGTCCTAAAAGTAGAGGGGTGCCTGGGAGTTGGCTCCTCAAGAGGGGACCTTACTAAGGAAAGGGAAGACCTGCCCTCTGTTATACTTTTAGAAATTGCAACAACCAGTAGACCTGTAGTCTAGGAGTGCACTGGTTCGAACATATAAAATAATCAAATATTAAATTAAAGATGGAGATGTAAAGCAACACCTCAAACACACTGCTTCCTTTTGTGACATAACGGATACATCAAAAGAAATAAGCCAAGAAATCCGGAAATTAATTGTGGATTTTTACAAGTCTGCTTATCATTGGGTACCATCTTAAGATGCCTGACAGTGCCATGGGAATCATCATGGGAATGCCCAGACCTCATACCTTTAAGGAAGGAGATGGGTTCTGTGCCTCACAGATGAGCATATTGTGGAGTAAAATGTGCAAATAAACTCCTGAACAAAATCAAAAAATCTTGTAAAGATGCTGACTGAGGTTGGTAAGTGAGTGTCATTGGAGTGAAACAAGTCCTGTGCTGATATGGGCTAAAAGGCCACTGAGTGGAAATAGCCAATAATCTGGGATCATAAGAAATATTACAGTTTGCAAATGCACTTAAAGATTAACACCTTAATGTTGTAGGCATGTTCTGTGGTCTGATGAAACTAAAATCAAAGTGCTTTACCTAGATGACCAGTGGTTTGGACTACAAAGCCAAAACCAGCTTTTGTAAAAATGTATTATTTGACAGCAAGTAAAAAACCTGGCCATCAGTTAAAGGTTGGGAAAGGAGGAGGCTCCTAAACCTTCGCTAATGGCTTGCAGTCTATCCCTGAAATGACCACCACTGGGATAGTTACTGCTGCAATCAGAGGATACATTTAAAGGTCCCCAGTGAGTGTGAACATATCACGTATTTACTTTATGGTGAATGACACATGTATCTGGAGACTGAAGCTGCATTTGAGGCATCTCCATGGTTGTTGTTCCTGCTGAGCATTGCTATGAAGTTATCACATTTTTCTAAAATTAGAGATATCATTTACTCTATGAAATCTCTATACCATTCGCATTAGCTTTGCTGGACTGACCTGTAACCTAGCAACTGCTTGATATCTTATATCTCAGCCAAGTAGACTATTAAAGGTACCTACTTTTTCATTCCAAGCATGAGCACTTTGGTAGATCCACCCACCCCCTCATTGTTTCACTCCAACAGCATCCACCTAGGAACATACAAATTATCAACCACATAATAAGTTTCTTTGTTGAGCTCTAATGAATCTTTATATGTATCTAACCAGGAAGGTAGCCTGTCTGCAGGAGTGGCTGGGGGACCTTTTGCTTCAAAGTGAACTTCAGACTTTCAGCAATCACGTGAAACCTATTGGCATTCATTAAGTTACTTTTGTGTGAAATGTATCCCATGATACAATTAATTTAAATTGGAGATAAAAATCACAATTAGGACAAAATATGGCAGAAAACTAATCTTCAGAGATCAAGATACAGTACTAACAGAAACAGGGTATACAGTGTTGTGAAAAGTATTTGCCCCTTTACAGATTTCTCCTGCTTTTGTACTTATTTTAGATCATCCAACAAATTAAAAAAAGCACAGGAAGATAACTTGAATAAAAACAAAATACACTTTTCAGATGGTAATTTTTAATTGGGGAAAAAAGCTATCCACACCTACCTGGCCCTATATGAGAAAGTAATTCCCCCTTAAAACCAATAACAAGCCATGCCAACCTTAGTTTCAAACACATAAAAATCAAGCATTTGTGATAACAGACAATGAGTCTTACATCACTCAAGAGGAATGCGGCTCGCTCTTCTCTATAATTTGAGGGATTTCAGGCATGATTGAGGTCATACCACAGCATTTAAGTTGTATTTAGGTATATATCTATATATACACTGCTCAAAAAAATAAAGGGAACACTTAAACAACACAATATAACTCCAAATAAATCAAACTTCTGTGAAATCAAACTGTCTGGCTGTCGATTTGGCGATTAGCAAGACACACTCAATAAAGGAGTGGTTCTGCAGGTGGGGACCACAGACCACTTCTCAGTACCTATGCTTTCTGGATGATGTTTTGGTCACTTTAGAATGTTGGTGGTGCTTTCACACTCGTGGTAGCATGAGACGGACTCTACAACCCACACAAGTGGCTCAGGTAGTGCAGCTCATCCAGGATGGCACATCAATGCGAGCTGTGGTAAGAAAGTTTGCTGTGTCTGTCAGCGTAGTGTCCAGAGCCTGGAGGCGCTACCAGGAGACAGGCCGGTACACCAGGAGACGTGGAGGAGGTTGTAGGAGGGCAACAACCCAGCAGTAGGATTGCTACCTCTACCTTTGTGCAAGGAGGAACCAGATGAGCACTGCCAGAGCCCTGCAAAATGACCTCCAGCAGGCCACAAATGTGCATGTGTCTGCACAAACGGTTAGAAACCATCTCCATGAGGATGGTATGAGGGCCCGACGTCCACAAATGGGGGTTGTGCTCACAGCCCAACACCGTGCAGGACGCTTGGCATTTGCCAGAAAACACCAGGATTGGCGCCCTGTGCTCTTCACAGATGAAAGCAGGTTCACACTGAGCACATGTGACAGAGTCTGGAGACACCGTGGAGAACGATCTGCTGCCTGCAACATCCTTCAGCATGACCAGTTTGGCAGTGGGTCAGTAATGGTGTGGGGTGGCGTTTCTTTGGAGGACCGCACGGCCCTCCATGTGCTCGCCAGAGGTATCCTGACTGCCATTAGGTACCGAGATGAGATCCTCAGACCCCTTGTGAGACCATATGCTGGTGCGGTTGGCCCTGGGTTCCTCCTAATGGAGGACAATGCTAGACCTCATGTGGCTGGAGTGTGTCACAGCGAGATGAAGACATTGAAGCTATGGACTGGCCCGCCCGTTCCCCAGACCTGAATCCGAAGGAGCCCATCTGGGACATCATGTCTCGCTCCATCCACCAACGTCACGTTGCACCACAGACTGTCCAGGAGTTGGCGGATGCTTTAGTCCAGGTCTGGGAGGAGATCCCTCAGGAGACCATCCGCCGTCTCATCAGGAGCATGCCCAGGTGTTGTAGGGAGGTTATACAGACAAGTGGAGGCCACACACAATACCGAACCTCATTTTGACTTGTTTTAAGAACATTACATCAAAGTTGGATCAGTCTGTAGTTTGTTTTTCCACTTTAATTTTGTGTGTGACTCCAAATCCAGGCCTCCATTGGTTAATACATTTGATTTCCATTGATGATTTTTGTGTGATTTTGTTGTCAGCACATTCAACTTTGTACAGAACAAAGTATTCAATGAGAATATTTCATTCATTCAGACCTAGGATGTGTTATTTGAGTGTTCCCTTTATTTTTTTGAGCAGTGTGTATATCTCAGGCAAAAAGTGTGGTTAATCATGGTTAACTGGTGATTTAACAGGGCGAATGATTGATTACTATTTGGACAAAGGGGCAGGTTGGTTTGGATACCTTTTTTTCATTTTAAAATTTCTTTTTCTTCACTTTCAGGTCAGATATGTGACAACAAAAGTATAAATATGTAATGGGGAAAGACCACTGCAATGAAAGATCTTTTGATGATTTGGAAATACCTCACCTAAACACATTCAGCATCACAACTAGCCAAAAGAATTCCCTCATGTGAAACCAGGTTGCAGTTGGACACTGTTGCAGGATCTGTTTTCATAGGGCCACCTGAAACTATTGTTCAGGTGAAGATCCACATAATTTGTGTCACCCTGCATCGCTGCTCTCCACCTACTACAAACCCTCTCCTCTTCCTCCTCCTCATGTGTCTCCGAGCACATTGTTAAGACTCTCCAGTAACCAGATAAGGGAGATGCCAGGGGACCTGGGCTTAGGCACTGAGAGAACAAGAAAGACAGGAAGAGACTGAGGGGAGTTTTAAGCCTGGAATATACTGTAGCATGTGTGCATGTCTCTTCTGTACATGAGGATATATCTGTGAGGCTCCATACTTTCAGCTTTGGATAGTTTGTTTTAACTTGAACAAGAAAGAGTGTGGACAAACAGAGAACTGGAAAAATGAGTAGAGTAGGTCTAAAGACTTACAGAAGGAAGAAGCAAGGCTGAATGACTGGAAATAAGAGATAGGGAAAATAACTGCACACTGGTACTAAAATTGGATATAGCATATGAAAATAAAACCACAAGTATAATCTAGAATGGCATGATAAAGCATCTTTATTTTCAAACTTCCAATAATTGTGATGAACATGTATGCGTGTTAAAAACCTGTTATGGGAGAGATCAAATAAGAGCTGATGATGCAGAAAAAAATCTTGTGACTAATGCTCCTAAATGAATATACCTTCCCCCAATGGTTTCATGGTATTCCTCAACCTGCTACAAATTAAAAGATGTTTCACTAAAACATCAGTTTAGTGTGGACACACAAAGAATGCAACCAGGTTATTCGAGGTTATTTATCTTCCCTCTAACATATTTGTTTGTTTTTCACCATACTATACCAGGTAGAGTCACCTTTTAGGTGGAAACAGCTTTGAAATGATTTACCATGGTCTCATGTATTTTAATAGAGAGGCTGACTTCCAATAACAAAAATGTTATTGTAAGAGGGTTTCTGCACATTTTAAATGTAAAACTTTCATATATGTCCAGACTAAAATTTATTTTCCAATTTTAGAAATGTAAGCAGACACATTTACAATGTTGGGTTTTATTGATCTGTAAGCTTCACGAATCATGAAACACTACAATGCTGAAGGTGGCTTCTAATTCACAGTTTCAAGCAATATTTTGGTTTGTTAAAACGAGAACTGGATTATCCTCAAATGCATAACATTTCTTTTGTTTCAGGCTAATTTACAGTTTTGTTTGAGGTCTGACCTGTATATTCCAAGTTTTCTTTTAATTTTATTTCCAGATACTTTAACACACAAAAGAAAACCAAAACCTGCAACAGGTTCATTAATAGATGTACTTTTAAATCTATCAGAAAATGGAGGAATTGCAAGAATAATCCCATTTATACATCTAAACAAATGGCTCAAAGAACACAAGGGCTTTATAGACAGAAAATGCTAAGATTTCTTAATTGTTTTGCAGTTATTGAATCTGAAAAAAGGTGTAACGCTTTCGAGAATGCATGGGTTTGTATCAGATCGATTGGTGTGCATTTATTCTGCTTGTAAAAACAAATAAATTAGCTGTTTATTCTTTTTTAGTAATATAAACCAAGCCTACATGATATGATTTTTTGCATGAGTTTGGGAGTTTGGATTTATCAGCGGGTTCTCAAAAAAAAAACAAGATAAAATGTATCATCCAATCAGCGTAAAAATAACTTTTTAGAATTTCCTATCTTTACCTTTACCAAATTTTTCCTTTGGAAAGTCAAACTTTTTTTCTTACTTCTTTAGTCATGAAAAATTACTAAAGAGGCAAATTCCACACTTTTCCAGATTTTTCAAGATTGCTTAGGATCCCTGTTGTACGCATGTTCATAAATCTTTTATGTGAGCTAGTATGTAAGAAAGGAGCAGTGTTTTAAATCTGGTTGCACCATGGATACATGCACTATTAAAGGTAGACAGTAATACAGGAAACCCTGTTGTCACTTTAGGAAGGCTGAACAGTAAAAAAATTGGATATTTGCTTGACCTTAAAGAAACACCTAATGCTAACCATTCTCTACTCTTTTCTTTTTATCTTAATGAAATAAAAAAAAATCATTTTAATGAACTGAATCCTTTCTACTTAAAAAGTTTAACTTTCTCAATTTAAAATATTTGGTTTAAACAGGATTTCAGTTGTTCACCCTGTAGGCACCCTCAGTGTTGTCCCTAACAATGCCTAGATTTGCAGAAGCAATGCCACACCAGCTAAGGTCCACTTGGAAGGCTTTTCTTTGGTCTTCAGGTTAAAGGTCCACACATATGTGGGTCCCCTCTGACGTGTTTTATAGACGGGACACTGGTAGACATTTCTGTTTTCCTGTTTGTCCACTGGAATGGCCCTGATGAAGATAACTGGCATGGTTGGTGTGAGCTCTTTCAGACGTGCATTGACGATCAAGCCCACCTGAAACGAAGAGGAAAGACAGAGAAAGGAGAAGATGTGATTCAAGGATAAAAGGCTAATAAAACATAAACCTAAACACCTAGAGAGCTGGAGAAAGTAATAAACTTCCATGTACAGAAGAAGGCTCCCGGTTGGGCACAAATAAGACTTCAGGGTCAGATTAGTCCATTTCTGAGTCACTAATTTAAAGAACCTCTTTTGCTCAACTGGAATTTGTCAATTATACTAGGCTTTTTTGTCACATATGAAGTTTTCCTTGTTAATGCCTTCTTTGTAATCTAGAATATCTCTTTGAAATTTCATCCTTTTGTATCTGCTCATTGACTTTCTGAAGGCGCAGATTTGGCTTGTCACTGAACATAGTAAATAACATTAACAGTTTAATAACATTATCTATTTTATTTTCTAGTTTTCTGTTTTTTCATTTAACAATACTTCCAAATCCAGGGAACATTTGTTAAGGAAATTATTTTATTGCGTTTTTTTCTTTTTCATTATTTCAGCATCATCCATGCCAAATGATGACAATTTATGTGTACACCTCTTGGAATTTGCTGGTGTCTTAGATGCTTTAATAATTTACATGCTTACCAATAAAATATATTTCTTGTTTTTCTTTTTATTCTTCAAGCCTAGTTAAGAAAAGTCTAAAACAGATGGATGGGAAAGAAAACCAAAGCTCAAGATAAGTAACAAATTCCGATCCAGTAAAAGAGTGGCTTTCTTAAACACAGCCAGGAAATAAATCAGTGGATGAAAAATCAGTTGACTTGACCTTGAAGTCATGTAGGGCCTTGCAAAAGTATTTACACCCCTTGGACATTTTTATATGTTACATCTACAAACATTTTAACTCTGGGTGATTTTATTTTACAGAAGAACACTATGGCACACAATTATGAAGGGAAAATAAATATACAAGGTTCTGAAAATTTTCTACAAATCAAAAAATATGCTGGAATTTGCCTCCTAGTTTAACACTTCGTAGGACAACCTTTTTCTACAGTTCCAGCTGCAAGTAGTTTGGTTTGTGTTTCCATGAGCTTTCCACATCTGGAGACTGGACGTTTTGCCCATTTGTCCCTGTAAAGCAGCTCACACTTGGTCAAATTGGGTGGATAGCATCTGTGAAACTTATTCTTTTGGCCATGCCACATATTCTTCATTAGCCTTGACTGGGCCACTCTAACACATAAATATGCCTAATCGGAAGCCTTCCATTGTAGCTGTAGCTGTATGTTTAGGGTTGGTGACCTGCTTCAAGATGTACTTCCACCTTGGTCTTTTACAGTCTCGAAACAAGTTTTCTTCCAGGATTGCACGTTTTTTTCCATCCATTTTCCCATTAACAGCCTTCCTGTCTCTGCGATTTCCACCACACACGGTTGTGCATTCAAGCCATAAACATGGATTATGATAAACTACTTTCTTTCAATAATTGCTTTTTTCTTGCCACTTCCATAAAGGCAAAATATGTGGAAGTGCACAACTGATAGTTATCCAGATTCTCCCACCTGAGCTGTGGATCTCTGCAGCTCCTCCAGTTACCATGAATGTCCCAGCTGCTTAACTGATCAATGCTCTCCTTGCCCAATCAGTTTAGGTGCCATGTCTTTGCCATACATTTTCCATTTTTAACAGATTGATAGAAAAGTGTTCTGTGAACTTTTCAAAGCTTGGGATATTTTTCAAAACTTCAAACGTCTCAACTAATTTATATCTGAGCTGTCTGCTATTTTCCTTGGGTCATTTTGATGTTGTTTGTTCACTATTGTTCTTAACTTTCAAAGAACAGCTACATTTATACTGAGATTAAATAAACTGGTGGGGTCTGTTTACCAATTAGGTAACCTCTGAAAGAAATTAATTACACTGGATTTTATAGAGGGGTGTCAAAGTAAAAGGGGGATGAATACATGCTTGCCAGATTTGCATGAAAACCATGCATCACTTTCCTTTGTATTGGTCAATCGCATAAAATCCCAATAAAAGACATTGCGGTTGTAATGCAACAAAATGTGAAAAAGTTATAAGAGTATGAATACTTCCACAAAGCGCTGTAAATGTTCAACTAAGAGCGATTAGCTCAACTGATTTTTGACATTCTGTTTCAGAACAGTGTTGCAGCACTCTGGAAAAGTGGTGAAAGTCGTAAGAGCTTGATTCAATGTCAGACTGCCCCCACAACATCCTCACTAAACACAGTGAGTCTGAGTGGTCTGTCTCATTAATTAATCCTTCCACACTTAGCGCCTGACAAACACAAGTTTCTCCATGAATGCGCAGTGACTTTTAGGAAGGAATATAAATCCTGATGACTTTGGTAAAAGCTCAGAGGACAAAGCTTATAATTGCCTTGGCAATTGCTCTCAAACTTTAAAGATGTCTTCAAATACTGTATCCCAAACTTGATGTTTGTTTGGGTAAGTAAGTTGTTTGGATTCATGGTAATGCACTATGAAATTATTTGATGGCGGTTTCAATAAATCATTGCTACAGAAACATACACCTCTTTGTATTGTCCGATCTTGCAACATACTGAGAGAGCACAGTACCTAATTGTCCATTAACATAAATACATATTGTTCTGCAGTGTAATGTGTGTTCTTTCTGTGCAAGGTGCAGTATTCAGCTATCTTGGATGGCCAACCCCCAATGAATGAAACGCACGGTTCATAAATATAGATGAGTACGTTTATCATAAAACTTTGACTTTTATTGCTTCATAGAACTGTGTCCAGATGGAGTGCTGCTCACTCTCTTCGCCAGTGGCACAGAGCTGGCCTTGGGGCTGAGAGGAGGATGTGAGCAGAGGAAAAGAGAGGGGGAGAGGAGGACGTGTGAGTGCGAGCCGGCTGGCCTGTCTCTCCTCCTGTCTATTTGCACGCGTCTCCAAGTTTAATAAAGAAAAAAAAAAAAGAACCACTCCTCTAAAGTGTGATCTAAGTGCTGGAGTGCACACTCTGCACATTCCCTAATTAAGAAGTCTAGCGGGATACTCCTTGATAGCTTGGTGCATATACAGTGGTTGAGTGTATGTAGATAGATAGATAGAGTCCTGGGAAGCTGAGTAATGCACTGCACTCCAAGAGCTGAACACATGCAGGATTTAAAGCAGAAAAGGAAGCCACAAAGGGAATGCTGAGCCACTCCTTGGGGTGCATATGAAAGTTAATTTACCTGACTCAGTTTAAAGGTACATTTTAAAGTTAACTCACCTTCTGTTCCCATGTCTGTGCTGCATCATCAAAAGCACAGTACAGGTACTTGCAATATAATTTATGCCTTTTACGGTCACAGTGAAAAGAAAGTAGACCCTATTTAAATCATAGGATTTTATGTATCAGGACATAATAACTATGATATTGTCTTTACCCTTTTGACCAGGTAAAGTTATTTCAATATTATTCAATATTACTTAAAGTGCACACAAACACACAACATATTCCATAGTGTCATTATTTATTAAATGAAGATTAAGCGAAGGGGAAAATCTGTGAAAATAAACTTACCACAGATCATGATTCAGTAGCTTGTTAAACCACCTTTATAATTACTAACTCTTAGGAATCCTTGTCTGTTTGACTGTATCAGTCTCTCACATCCTTGTGAAGGGGTTCTGACCCACTCCTCCTTATAAAGTTTGTCTAGTTCATTGTATTTTGTAAGGTTAGGTTCTGGATTTTGACTGGGTATTTCCAAGACATTCATTATTTTCTTTCTCAAGCATTCTTTTGTAGATTTGGAGCTGTGTTTGGGATCATTTACCTTTTGATGATTCAGTTTCAACCAAGCTTTAGCGGTTCTCACATTTGACCATTGAATACTTTTGTATACAGAGTTATACAAACTCTACCTTCTGGAGTTGATTGTTGACTGTAAGGATCCCAGGTCCTCTACCACAAAACAAGCCCAAATCATCAACCATCCACCACTGAGCTTGATAGCTGGTAAGAGTGTTAGTTGCTTGTAAGCTGAGTGTGGTTCTCTCTAAACTTGGTGCTCAGCAATATGGCCAAATAATGCAGACTGTGATTCAGTGGGAAGAGTAGTTGTCTTGCAATCCAAAAGTTGCCAGTTTGATTCCAGCTTCCTCCTGGCTCATGGTGATGTGCCCCTGGGCAAGACAATTAATCTCAAGTTGCCTACTGATCTGTGTATTGGTGTATGAATGTGAGCGCGTTAGGGAGTGTGATTGAGTGAATGTGGCTCCAGTGTAAAGTGCTTTGAGTGGTCGGTATGACAAGTAATGCGCTATATAAGTTCAGTCCATTTACCATTAATGTCATTAATTGTGTCTCATCTGTCCAGAACACATTATTCCAGAAGTTATGGTTAATTTAAATACCACTTTGCAAACCTAACCTAAGCTGCCAAATACTTTAAGACAGAATCAGGATTTCAGCCAACCATTTCAAACAAGCCACACCCACACTTTTTTTTTCTAGTTTTACCATCATCAGCTTAACCATCAAACATGCTAGTTGAGCTTTTTGTTTTGCCACTCCTGAGACATTGACTCATGGGACAATAATCTTGTTTAATGTAAAATTATGGACTTCAAATTGTTTGGAAATAACCTTTTAACCCTTCCCAAACTGATGGGGAGCAACGTTTGTTTTGTGAAGCTCGTTGCTGATGTCCTCTCTTTTTGCCACTGTGACAGACATCAGTATACTCCAGAGTGGCAACCTGTCCATACACCTAGCTTTTAGAGGGACGGAGGTGGTCACACTTGCTTATGATTACAATTGATTAGCAACACCTGGATGTAGTGTTAAATTTGTTGTGTCCTTTACAGTTAAGATTAGATTTAAATAATTTTTAGAACTTGGTTCACAACAAAACCTAACAAAGAAGTTCAGAAGCAACAACAACATGTGGTAAAAAGGACACAGACCTCAATGTAAGACAAGTTTCAAAATAAAACATGAACTATAATCTACCGAGAAAAACAGTAACTAAGGAATGTAACTAAGAAAAACAGTAACTTCATCCACTAATAAATTAAAACAAAATCAAAGTCCCAAGAATTGTGGCAACTATAAGTTACTTGTTAAAGAATGATTGTTCCTATTCCAAACAAACATTCTATGATGATAAGTCATCAAATTCTAGAAAACAAAATCAGGAAGAAAGAACACCTGTACTGTACCTGTGGGTCCCACCGTGCTCCCTCCATGAACAGTCCATGTATGTACGCCCCTTCACGAGGAGGAGAGCTGAAGTCCTCACGGTTCTTCTTCGTGACATCACAATGTAGGCACATGCTGTCAAGAGGCCACTCATTCCTATAGGAATGTAACAGAAACCAGTTATTTTGGTAAAGCTAATAAATGGTTATTGTATATCCTGATGCAAAACCAACTCTACCTTCTGGCCATGGTCTGCATGATAGCTGTGAGGAAAGACTGTGGGTTGAAGAAGCCAGCCAGCCACACTGCAGAGGGTAAGATGAAGTCAACCGACCAGGCTTCAAGTTCCTTGATCCTGGCTAGGAGGTCGGTAAACCACAGAGCCAAATTTGACAGGGAGGGATATGCTCGTTTGGTCCAACTGTCTGGCACAATATCCAGGAAGATAGCGTTTTGAAGATTCTCCATTTCACTGGTCATGGTTAGCTCTCCCTGATTGGTGAACATCATAAGACAGAAAGCTAAAACATGAGCTAAAACCATTAATTGTTTAAAGAGTTTGTAAAATTAATGTTCAATTTTGTTTAATCAAAAGAGAAAACATCTAGAAGGATACACCAACTAGGTGCTCATTAGTTCCTGTCAAAACCAGAGTGTAGAGTAGTGTGGATGGTGGCCCATTCAATGAACTTTAAGATCTAACAATGTGCTCTCAGTCCATTGTTTACATTGTGAACACGTAGCTGTTTGTTCACACGAAAGGAAAACCTGATTATTAAGACTGTGGTATCACAGTAGTTAGACTGATTCATGGGAAAAATTCAGCAATTTACAGGGAGGAAGCCAGGCACCTAGAGGTCTGGTGCAGATATAATAACCTGGTGCTCAACACAAATAAAACAAATCAGATTATCGACTGACAGGTCATGACCTTACCACACATTTAAGCAGTGGAGAAAGTGGAAAGTGAATTAAGCTAATTGGAGTGCATATCGCTGATAACCTCACCGGGTTGAGGGGAACACCACTGGGTTCTTGAAACGGGCAAACATGTTGTTGACCTTACAGAGGGGAGCTAGGAAGACGATTGAAGTGTCCCTGCTTGCTGTCCAGTATTTGTTTCAGGACCACTGCAGGACATTGTCAGGGACTCCTCACACCTTCTTTATGAACATTTTGAACTGCTCCCATCAGACTAAAGGTACCACAATCAAAAGCAAAACCACCAAACAACTATACAGCTTTCTACCTCGAGTTGTTAAAATGCTGACCTGCTGGTGAGAACAAGCACATTACATTATTGCACTTGTGTTATACTGTATGTTCTTTCTTATTTGTGTCTATAATCTATTTCAAGATTTGTTTATACATCTCAAAGAAACACTGTATAGACTGAAATGATAATAAATAATTTTCATTTTCATATACTCACCAGATTTTGGTTTGCTGGGTAATTGCCAATGCTAGACCATAAAACAATGTATTTAACTCATCAGTTATTTACGTATCTCTTAAATAACAGCTCAAAGCTGTGTTAGTGGCATGATGCAGTGGAAAAATAAATCTTTTCAAAGTGGCTAGTGATACACAGCAGCACCGCCGTCAGCTCAGTTTACATTGTTCTTTGAATTGCGATGAAATGTGAAATTTAGCCCTGTTTTGATCTGTTTCAAGTATCTGTTGGATGTCTTTTCTCAATAATACCAGATGCTGGTTCTGTTGTACTAAAAGCCGCTTTGATAAGTGACTGTTACTGACCTTGTTCTGTTAGAAGAAGCAACCAGGAGTTCACTATCTGATTTTTTTGTTTTGTGCAGCTAATTAGAGACAAGTCTCAAAACAGTTGAAAACAAAAAATAAAGGATGCATAATAACAGATCGCAAATAAACAAGACGACATTAAGTAAAATATAATAAGATATATCATACTATATCTGATACACATCTAATGTATGTGAATTTCAGAGGGCATTAGAACACTAATATATCTCCCACAATCCTCCCACCTTCCAGCACTGCTCAAAATCTTGACCAGCTATTACCTTCCAATTAAAACAATGTGCATCAAGGCTAACACTCTCATAGCTCCTACTTATTCCACCATGCAGGCAAAACATGATTCCATTTTCTGCTACAATAGTCGACATGAATTTTAAATCACTGAAGCATGTTTATTGAAGCTTGTAGAGCCGCGAGATCGAAGACTCATAACTCCTGAGAAACACTTTGACACATTTCCCCCCTCTTACACTTTCTGTTCTGTGTTAACAGATGAGTCAGCCATGTATAACACACTGACATAGATGTCTCTGGTTTTTGTTCATCTGAAGCCACATATCTAAGACTCTGCAGTGCCTTGTAACAGTTCTTAAGTGAATCTACATAGAATGTTAGAACTTTAAACTTCAATTTATATAACTGAAAATGTATTTGCCACACTTGCAAATAAAAATCTGTGAGGTGTGGCGTGCATTTGTATGCAGCACCTTAACGGTAGCTCTAGCTTTTTTTTAGTAATTTCCCTGCTGATTTGCAGGTTTTTTTAGGGCCTTCCTCCTTCCTGTATTAAACTCCATCCATCTTCCTTTCAACACTTCCTTACCAGCCTCCATCTCCCTGTTGAAGGAAAGAATCCTCACAGCATAATGCTGCCATCATATGTCATGGTGGGGATGGTATCTTCCAGGTGATTGGCATTGTTAGTTTTGTACCACACACTGCATTGCATGAATCTTAGTCTCATCTGAGCAGACCCCATTTTTCCTACATGTTGGATGATTCCCTTACATGGCTGTTGGCAGACTGCAGAAAGTATTTTTTGGCTTTCTTTCAACAATTGTTTTTTCTTGCTACTCTTCCATAAAGGAAGATTTGTGGAGTGTGATACAAATGGTTATAAAAATAAATACTTCACATGAGCTGTGGATCTCTGCAGCTCCTCCAGTATTAACATTGATTTCTTGGCTGCTTCTCTGTTTAATGCTGTCCTTACCCAGCCTGTGCACTACAGAAACTCCTAATTGAGTCTTAGTGGAATTGATGCCCAGCTCTATAGTTCACCTCCTGTTTTGTCTTAAAGCTTGTGAGGCTTTAAATGTTTTTGACTTTACAGTGTGTTTTCTCTTTAAGTCTTTATGTTATAACTTTTACTTTTAGGTTACTTTGATGGAGTGAGTTTAAAAAATGAATGTAGGTTCAATTATTTTACCTGAAACAATATGTCACGTTATATCTATACATAGGTAGACACAGAGTACAGTGTGTAAAGGAAAATAAAATGAGTTTCAATACCACCCCTCCTATTTACCTCCCCTGTCAAAAAAAAAAAAAAAAATCGAACCTTTAGTCCGAAGTTCAGCTCGCTGAGGGAGTGTCTGATCTCCTGAGTGAGAATGTTCATTCGCTCACACTCTTGTAGTGCCACCACTTGGTATGGAGTCCTTTCCTCTGCCTTCCCTAGAAGCTCTATCATGTCAAACGGTTCTGGAAGCCTCTCCAAGATGTCCTCCAGGACTGCATGCACCTGTTTAAGTGGGAGGGGAAGAAAACAAAAAGCAAAATTCCTCTTTGAAAAATAAATAAAATAAAAGATGGTCTGTCCGAGTCAGATAACTCCAGATTTTCTCCAACACAGGCAGCCAGAAAGTTAGTTTCAGAAAGACAATGCCATAAATATTAATGAGGATTTTCTGCAGTGGCATCTCTCTTTTTCAACAAATTTCAATTTCTACACTCTCAACAAAATCGATGGTCACGCCATATTTCCGTGGGTAAGTGAGGAAAGGTAATGTCTTCGTCAACAGTTTCTCACAACAAGCAGCGTGAGCGATCAATCAGCGGATTAGGTGCTAAACAAAGGATATGAGGTCATCATATTTATTGGATGTTTCTGTTCAAATAGCTGATTTTGGGTCTGGCAGCCAGTAAGCACTCTGAATACAGAGTGAGGCTCATTGATACTCTCTGCATGGCTGTTTGTTAAGACAGGAGTTCTCCGTCTTCTCAGAGAGAAAGGTCACATCATAACACATCGATGGATGGATACACACCAGAGCTTCACAGAACATTCATCGGTAAAATGTTTGATCCCACAGGGCCATGTGACGAAGTGAGCCAATAACTCAGACAGTTCAGTATATAAGTCTTTAGATTAAAAAAAATACCATGGTCACAAAAAAATCTGTTTAAATAAGGCAAACCAAGAGAACATTTTGTGTAGTTTCTTATTCTATATCACCTTTTTAAAAAAAACATAAATTAAAACACAAAGTAAGACATCTCTCTACAAAATGGATTTGGAAATCAAATAAGTGTAACACCAACAGAGAATTATTGGTAAAGATGATAAAACATAAAACATATCGAAACAAAGTTACAAATATAACTAAAAAAATCTATATGAAAAGGAAATACAAAGAAGGTCAAAATATACAACCCCGATATACCAAAATAAAATAAATAAAAATAAAATGATTTGCACATCTTCTTCAATCTATATGCAATTGAATACACAACAAAGACAAGATATTTAATGTACAAATTGGGGTTGTATAATGTGGTAATTAAACTAACAAAAGAAGATAAATAACCCAACTGGGTGTGCCATAAGAAGCTGTGTTGCATCTCTACTCAGAAGTCAGAATATATGAATGTTGAAAAAAAAAATGAACCGAAGCAACGAATGAATGAACATCAGACATAGCCTCGAATCCAAATTGGCTGTTAGGCGTATAAAACACAGAAACAGCTTATTTGCTTTTCTAATAGTTGATACAACATTTAACCAGCCATATGTTTAGTGTGGTACATCTATTTGATATCATGCAGCCCTAGTGTTTTGAAGAACAAAACACAGAAAAATACATGGTAACCAGACTGTATCCAAAGCTGTGGACAGACTCATCACTGAGTAATCGGCAAACACCAAGGTAAGGTACATTTATTTATAAAGCATATTGTATACAAAAGGTAATTTAAATGCCTTGACAGAAAAAGAGAAGTACACTTAAAGAACAAATTACACAAAAAGACAATAAATATATCAGTATGATTGCACTATAATGTAAGTATGACCTTAAAACAGATGTGGTAAAGAAATTCTTAACCGATCAGATAAGCTCTTGTCTTTACAAGTAGGCTTCAATAAATAATAACGTTTTCAGTTTTTATTTATTGGGGGCCAACACTGTCTACACATCTTAGGCTTTAAAGTAGTTGGTTTTTATAGCTGAGGGGCAGAAGAACTATTTGACCATGCAAAAATATGCACACCCTTGAACATAAGGAGTACAGCTTGTATAGCAGTGTAAATTTGCTATTCCCTTAAAATAACAACAACAACAAAAATGCTGTTATCCCTTCCTACACTCTCTAAATTATTTGGTTCAGATGGTGTGATAACTCTGTGGCAGCACCCAGGTGAGGAGTACAAAGACAAGTGTATCTTGCCTACAGTCAAGCATGGTGGTGGGAGTGTCATGGTTTAGTGCAGCATGTACGCTTCTGGCAGTGGGGAGCTACAGTTCACTGAGAAGAGCCATGAGTGCTAACATGTACTGTGACATTAGGACTGAAAGAATTAATAGGATTAATCGTTGAAATAATTGTCAACTAATCAAATAATTGATAACGGGAGTATACAGACTCTAAAACA
The DNA here is from genome assembly GCF_021462225.1 of Girardinichthys multiradiatus. Classification (NCBI taxonomy): domain Eukaryota; kingdom Metazoa; phylum Chordata; class Actinopteri; order Cyprinodontiformes; family Goodeidae; genus Girardinichthys; species Girardinichthys multiradiatus. Next base: position 29,690,608 of record NC_061803.1, on the reverse strand, counting down.
CGCTGTTTGCTGAAAGAACAACCCACTCAATAAATAATTAAGCCAAAACTGTACAAAAATATATGCATTTTGCATTTAAGATGAAAAACGTTCTTGTCTAGAAATATGCTCTATCCAGGACTCAAGTGGCATAGTTTTAGTTTCACCTGGTACAAATCCTGTAAAAAAAATCTCCTATTAAGCACCTTTTACTATCCGATTATTAATTGATTAATCAATCAATTTACAAAATTATCGTTAGATGCAGCCCTATGTAACAGACTGAGGCAGTACTCACTTTTGTTGCCAGCAGTTTAGACATTAAAGGCTGTGTTGGGGTAATTTTGAGGGTGCAGCACATAAACACTGTTTAACAAGATAAACACCGACTACACGATATAATAAAGTATTTACAAAAATGTGAGGGGTACCCACTTTTGTGAGATACTGTAACTCTGAGATGTATTTGTGCCAGAGCCCATTCAGAGTCTCACAGATAGAAAAAAAACAAAACAGTCAGGGAGCCAGTGCAGTGATTTATGGACTGGTGTAATATGATCCATTTCCTGGTGTTGGCCAATTCTCTGGCAGCAGCATTTTGGAAGAACTTACAATCTAACCTACTAAAAATACAAGGCACATTTTTTTTATGAGCTGTGTTGATAGCGAACAGTACAAGTCTTGCAATGACATAAATGCAAGCTGATTCAGTGATAGATGTGATATGCCTTTCAAAAGTTAGATTTGAGCCCATAAATATATAGAGGTTCCTGGCGGGCTCAGCACAAAGTTAACGAGTATGCTGATTCATATGCTTACTTTGAAGGTGCATATTATAAAGATATTACATGCTGTATATAAACAGCTTTAGTCTTTAAGAGCTCATTAGGGCCCACAGAGTCATATATTTTGCATTTAGGAGTTTCCTTTTAAGCAGAGGTGAAGTAAAGCAGCCAATTTTAACAAATTTTACCAAAGTTCTGTGTTAGGTCGGGTTGTTATTGTGGACCGCAGTGAATACTAAAACAATATGCTTTTGTCGTTGCTCCTTAAATGTACAGAGCAAGTGTGTAGGAATTAAAAGCAGTGTGTCTTTATTTTGCTGTATTGCTTCTGTAAGCAGCATAACAGTGTCTTTTTGGTGGAAATGTTGTCTTAATAACATCACCTAAGCTTACTGCTCGTGAGGGATATTACTAGATTGGATTTCTGTGACATTTCAGGAGAACATGTTTGGAAAATGTTATGACAGAGCAGACATTTGACAATATTCTTTATTAGCTTTATATTTAAGTCCAGCCCATAATTGGGGTAATTTAAACATTTCTTTTTCAGATTAAATAGCTTCAATGCTTTTTGAAAATGCTGGGTGCACAAGTTTGAATTTATTGTTAAATTCAAACCCCAACCATGTTAAACTGTATTAATGCACTCACTTATATTAAGACGTTCTGCTGATGTTTCTAGAACCACTGAACTTTCCAAGGCCGGTTAACTTCTTACTGGTAATCATTTTCCATTAGTCCAATGACCTGCTCTGTCTTGGCACCCTTTAACACGACTCCTCCAAACTGTGTAATTGGCTAGAAATTATGTGGGATGCAATGAAATACACCCAGTCTCGTTTTGCAGTAAGTCCTCCAGTGGTCACACAGAGTGTCTGTCATCACTGCATCTCACTCTGGGATCAGGAGGTAAGCTGACCCCTAACAAAAGTAGAAACGGGGATGTGACTACCTCTCTTGGCAGCTCAGAGATATAAAATATAAGATCTATGATGTCTCGGGCGAGTCTGCATAGTGTACCATCAGAATAGTAATGTCATGATATCATTATCCAATCGCAACCTGAATAGAATTTGATTAAGCAGTGGGATATATAGAATCTCAAAGATCCATATATGCCAAAAAGTTGTTTGCGAATTTTGCCAAATTTTGAATAATCCGTAGTCTGGTTTAGCTTCACCTCTTACCAACTGTGACTCTAAATTTCAGAAGGCATATTGAAGAATCGTGATCATATTATTTGAGAACTAAATCATCATCCACTAGCAAGAAGGTACACTTTATAAACCCCCCAGAAATTCAGAGGGACATAACATTATTTCACAGCTTATAATAATAAATAACTTTAACAAAGTGAACAGTCAGACAACCAAGACCCTTTATTATTAATAAAGTGTTAGTTTCTTTATAAAGCCCCTGTGCAAAACCATGGTCTCTGTGACAGAGTATTTATTTAAACCTTTACACTCAAATAAGCTTCATTTCAGGGTGGATTGAACCAGAAAACACACCAGAAAATGTCATCACTGTGCAATTCTCCCTTTGAGCTTTCTGAGGCCCCAAACAGTTGGTTTGAAAATTACTTTCAATTCATTGTGCAGGAAGCAGAGAAAATGTCACCTTCTGTCACCATACATTTCAGATTCAGTGCTTTGAGGGTTTAGTTAGATGGTTAGCTTCACACAAGGCAAACAGCTGACAGATCATTTGAGGTCATCATCTTTAAATAAGGGCTACCCTTAAATCTAAGTCGTTCATTCAATATTGTCAAGTTTAATTCTCATAAACACTTCTGAACATGGGCCATGAGATATGCTGAACAGGGGGCAGACTTTGTTACTTCTCTAAGAAAAGCTGAAGATGTTTTCTCTTTTTTAATGGGGAGAAATTTCTACTTGCAATTCACTTTTATCAGGATAAAAAGGATACAATGATTTTTCAATGCTGATCCAAAAAAAAAAGAAATTACGTATAAATTTATCCTGTGTCATATCCTGCAGGTAAGGCAAATAACAAGCATATAATAACATAAATATTAATTACTATCATTATTATCATTATTACCATACAATTTCAATATTCTAATTTAAATATTACTACTGATACTGATACTGCTACTCATAATAATAAAAAGAAGACAAAGAACAAAATATATCTACTCCACGAAACGCCCAAACCTGCGGCAAATACAATACATTATTTCATAGCTGCCACAGGCTGCTTATGTGTACATATCATTTTCTAATTGCACCTGCTGCCATTTACATAAAGTGGCTCTCAAAAGTATACACACCCCTAGGGGGTGAGAAAAGAAGGGTGGAAAAAAGTATTGAAAGAAGGAAAGACAGGCAGAAAGAAGGGAGGAAAAAAGGGCAGACAGAAAAAGGATGGAAGGTCGCAACAATTAGACAGCGGGGTAGGGAATAATGTCTGTAAATATACAGTACATATGTTCTTTTTCTATACTTATACAGACCTGGAAAATACTAAAATGAAATGCAATACTTTTCTAGACTGTGTAGGTACCCTGGGTAGTGCAGATCTGTATGTACAGTTCTAATAAACCAAAGCATTGTTTCTTAAAAAATATGTGCAATTTCTTGTAAAAGAAAGGAACAGAGGTTTAAAAATGTTATCCCCATTTTGCCACCTTACATCCAAAGAACTCAATACACCTTGAAAAGAAGAGTAATTCAGGTAAATGGCAAAGCTGACATAAAACCGTAGCTCATAACTGTGCATGTAAAAATAACAGGTGAGCCAGCAAAACTTCCATCGTCCACCATGCAACATGCTTCAAATGGGATCATGTAGATGGGAGAACTTTTTCTCTCATTGAATGAGATTGAGTAATTGATTTTACCTTCTCCTCTCTTGTCATTCCTCCTCCCTCACCAACTCCTCCATCTCTGGGCTGCATCTCCAGCAAGGTGCGGAAAAGCTTCTCTGATGTCTGTGTGAGGACACCAATCTCTGCGTTGGGATGAAGGCCGTACAGGTAAGGGGATTCTGCAGGCAGGCTGTTATCAATGTACTAAGGAAGGAAAAATAACATTAAGCTGCTCAGAAATCAGACATATGGGCCTGTTCTCAAATCTTTTTGCAATTTTTATAGATTTTGTTAAGGTATAAATTACAGTGCATATCTTCACAAAACTATTTCACCCTTGCAGGTTTCTTCTGTTTTTGCTTTTAGTCAAACTTAAATGTTACATATCATGAAACAAATGTTAATCTCAAACAAAAATAACCTTAGGAAATACAAAAAAAAAGAAAAATCAAACAGTAATTTTATGTATTATGGAAAAAATGACGGATCAAACTGCCCTTACGTTAAAATATGACAGCCCTCTTGTTACATCATAAATCACAAGTTAACTGTGGTTAACAAGTGTTTGGAAAGCTGAGGTCAATTTCTCCTTGCCAAACTTCAGCTTGATCACTGAGAAACCCGTGGAATCAAGAATTGTCTTAAATAGAAATAGTCTGATAACGTGAAGTAGGCTGAAAGATATAAAAAAATATCTTAAAACGCAACATATCAAGCCATGAACTAAACAACATAGGGTAAACAAAGCAATAGACATATTTTAGTTTGAAATGAGTTAGAAACCAATTCCTAAGGATGTCGGACTTCAGCGAAACACAGTGAGAGCTGTTATCCACCAATGGAGAAAACATGGAATAGTGTTAAACATTTCCAGTTGTGGCTGACCAACCAAAATTACGAAGAACGAACTGGTGACTCATCCAGGTCACAAAAGAACCCATACTACAACCACGGTGCAAAAATCGGTATGTATTGGCAACACGACTCCTGACCAAAGAGAACACAAAGGCCTGTCTAAAATTTACCAAAGATCATCTGGATGATCTCCAAGACTTTTTGTAAAATATTTTACGAACTGACAAGTGGCCCTTTTTTGAAGTTATGCATCCAGCTGCATCTGGCATTAAAACTAACATTGCACAAAAAGAACATTCAGCAAATCTGGTGGTGGTAGTTGAACTCAATTCAATCCTGTTTATTAACAACACATTTTATTTCAAGGCACTTTACAAACAAAAAAAAAGGAGTGTAGTGGGAATGTCTGGGGCTGGTTTGCTGCTTAAAGGACTGGAAGACTTACTGTACTTGATAGACAGAAATTCTGCTTTAGAGCAGAAAGTCTTGGAGAAGAATGTCTGGCTATCAGTTGGTGACTTAAACCTCAGGCACTCTTGGGTTAACCAGCAGGACAGTCATCCAATGCACACCACCAGGTTGACCTCTGAATGGTTAAAAAATATTAAAATGGGGGTTCTGAAGTTACCATTTCCAAGCCTGGATGTAAATTCTGGCTGAGATACTTTGGCATGACCTTACAGACAGCATTATACCAGAAAACCCTTCAGTGTAGTTGAATTACATCAATACTGCAATAAAGGTTGGGCAAAGATTCCTCCAGAGTGATGTAAAAGACTGACTGACATAAAAAGCAAAGAAAGAAGAATCTGCAATGATTGCATCTTTACAGATTTTTTTTCTGTTTTTATTTTTTTACAGCACTGTATATCACTGTGAGACATATTGCTCGATAATTTGATAACCAGCTTTTTTAATCTCAGGTCAGGTGTTTCTTCAATAGAACTGCTGACAAAGGACAAGCACAGAACCACAGAAATGAAGGGGTGAAATTCAAACAATTAAATGACAAACAGCAGATTTCTATACTGAGAAGGAAATGTTGCATTTTCCATCTGCTGCTTCATAATGAAATCACATGCTTTTAAACTGAGTGCAAAGTAAAGGTTAAACCGAAAACGGACTGCCTATAAGTTGCATTGCATTAAAAAAGCTCCTCTGATGTCAGGATAAAAGTTTTAGAAACAACCTGGCTTTTAGTACAGGATTTCTTTGTAGTCACTTTGATCTCTTTAATCCTTCCTGTAAAACATTTAGTGAATGCATGTGTTTAATACTGAACCCCTGAAAGGCAAGTGAGAAATACAAAAAAATAGATTGAAATACTTCTAAGTTTGTTTTGAGAATTTGTTTTTGAAAGGCTAATTTGTAAGTGTTTGTTCTTCTAACACTTTGCTATGCCTCTAGAGGCACTGGAATAAAACCACCAGCCATCACTAACAGCTGTATTGTTTCAATAGATAGTCAAAGGGCTGGTTTCCAAGAACCAATGTCCCATTTTCTAAATGAAATTGTTGTGAAGTAAAATAAAATACAGTAAAAGTACATAAATGGTGTATTTGTTGGCCATGCTATGTTATTATTTTACCAAGCTTGTATTATTATGTGCGATACAGAAATAACTAGAGCATTGATTAAAGTTTGTATTGATCTTGCAAATGGCCTTAAAACCTGCTGTCAGTACATGCTTATCATAGCTTATCACAAATCAGAAAGAGGTACTTATAAATCATCAGTCAAAATTACAATATGAACCCTGTAATGATTTATATATGTATTTATTTGTTTATGTATTTATATTTTGGTGACTACAGCTGAATGAAAACTCTTAAAATAAAGTTTTTCCATCTCAATCAACAGAGTGGGGAAGAAAAAATCTTGGTTTATTTTTCTAACTCTACTTTTCTTTTCTAGTGTCAAGCCCCTGTCGTCATGCTTTTCGGTGTGTATATTTGTAACACCTCTTCTGGCCACAAAAGGGGTGGTGCAGTCAGGTAGGTGAAGTGCAGAAAGTTATATTTTGTTTAAAAAATATAAAAAACAAAAAGTCTGGTTTTAAAAGATGTTTTGGGATTTTTTGGACAAGAAATTTGATCTTAAAACGCCATAAATGGAATCAGTCCTTTAAAAATTAGCATGCATTTAAATTCACTAAAGCGGTTTTAGAGACGCAAAGGCCTGCATCAGACCCAGGCTTCAAGGGGGGTTGGAACTCGCTCACCCTGCAGAGTACAGCCTGATCTCAGCTGGGTGCATTGTCAATGTAATGCTACTTCTTTCATGTTTATAGTTGATATATGTGAGATATAAGGCTTTGTGATTGATAAGTACAGGTAACTAAATATAAAAACTACTTCTTCGGTGTATATTGTTATGGATAGAGTTGCTATATTGTATGATAGTCGAATGTCCCTGAATGCCATTGAGCTGCAACCCCTATTTTGAAGGACACTGTCCGTCTCTAGTGTCAGGTAGTAGCATATTTATTACCTACCTGTATCTGACCTCAGTTGTTATGTAATGATAAAGGAACAAAAGTGTTTAGACTGGATGTTCTCCTATGTGCTTATCAGACCCTCTGCTTCCCAGAGTTTGCACTGGGTGGTTATGAGGGAAGTGATGGTCTTCAAGACCTTGAGGGCATTTAAAGTCCCTGTTCTTTGACCCTACGTCTTCCTTACTCAGCCTCAACCCGCTTGTGTTGTGACAGCGAAGAGTAAAAATCTGCAGTTCTTCCCTCTAGAGCCATTTAATACATCTGTTTGTGCTCAATGAACAGCGCACAGACTAAGGGGAAATTAAATCCAAATCAAACATCCCACTCCTTTTCAGCTCCCCCAGAAAACATATGGGAGGTATCTGAACTGATTATTGCTCATATATTACATCACCGTGGGCCACAGCACACACAAACTTTAACCACTCCTGATTTAATCCAGTCAATTAAGGTTTGTGCTCAGTGATAAATAAAGGTGGGGGACAGACAAAGAAAGGCATTCAGCAACCAGACAATAGCATGATTCCTTACCATTCTTGGCTAAACAGGTAAAAAATTCAAAGTACAATCTAATTATAATTAAACCTATCTATTTTAACCAGTGTTTCAGTTTTTTTCACAAATATCTATCTGAAAAGAGTTGCAAAGTGTGTTCAACCAATTCAAACGTAAGCCACTTTTTTCAAAATTTTTTTATATCTAAGTCTCTAACTTAAAATCCTAATTATAACGCATTGAAATCTGCAGTTGCAGCTTGTCAGCATATAACAAAGTAAAAGGGGTATTCATTTTTTTTAGCAAAGTATTGTTAGCCATAATGTGAGTCTCCAGCACAGCCCAGTATATGGAATCACAAAAAAATATGTTTTCATTTCATATTTAAATACTTTTCAGGTTTTCTCATTCAAAGCTGTGTTTATGTATTCTATATTGCTTTTTTCTGACATAACAAAATAGAGCAGCTTAAGATACTAAGTCCCTCACACTAAAAGGACAAGATTTGCTAATAATGACATGCAGGAGCTTGAAGAAAAGCAATGTGAAAAGGTTTGGGATTTTGGTGGAATATGGAAAAAAACAAAGGTCACAATTAAATGATTTGCAATGCCTGGTGGAGTTGTTCAAAATGTGTCACCAGGTGAGTGATGAATGTTCACCAGTTTCTTTTTTATTTTCATAGCAAGTTATTCAGTTCTGTATTGAATTTTGCTCTGCATTAGGATAAGGTCAAATTAACTAAAACAAACACAAGTGTATTCATAATAAGAGTCATAGCATGCACTTTTGGACTTACTTGAACTTTTTGTTTGAAATTTTAACTGTAGAGGACTGTTTTTTTTTTCCAAACTGAATATTACCTGTAGACTAATCTTGTGTTGTACATATCACACTCCCTAAAGCCATTTCCATTGACGACAGTGCTTTGTCCATCTGTTTAGTGAGGCTTATTTTAATAAACTATATTAAACCTGGCATATAGCATTTGTTCCTTTTTGCTGGTGAATCTCTATTGAACCCTGACCCCAAAACCATTTTACAGTTTTCTTTTAAATTATGTGCATGATACTCTATATTTGTATAGCAACTATTTTTACTGCTAAAGCATGATGTCTTCAAAAAGGTTATTTATCTAACTTTAGCAATGTCACACCAGCAAATAAAATAAACTGGCCATCATTAGTTTAAGAAATGAAGGTCAGTCGGTCCAAAAAATTGGGAAAACTTTGAAAGTGTCCCCAAGTGCAGTCGCAAAAACCATCAAGCGCTACAAAGAAACTGGCTAACATGAGGACCGCCCCAGGAAAGGAAGACCAAGAGTCACCTCTGCTGCGGACGATAAGTTAATCTGAGTCACCAGCCTCAGAAATCGCAGGTTGACAGCAGCTCAGATTAGAGAACAGGTCAATGCCACACAGAGTTCTAGCAGCAGACACATCTCTAGAACAACTGTTAAGAGGAGACTGTGTGAATCAGGCCTTCATGGTAAAATAGCTGCTAGGAAACCACTGCTGAGGACAGGCAACAAGCAGAAGAGACTTGTTTGGGCTAAAGAACACAAAGAATAGACATTAGACCAGTGGAAATCTGTGCTTTGGTCTGATGAGTCCAAGTTTGAGATCTTTGGTTCCAACTACAGTCTTTGTGCAGTGCCATTGCACTGACCTTCATTTCTTAAACTAATGATGGCCACTCGTTTTTCTTTACTTAGCTGCTTTTTTCTTGCCATAATACAAATTCTAACAGTCTATTCAGTAGGACTATCACCTGTGTACTGTATCAACCTCCAGAACAACACAACTGATGGTCCCAACCCCATTTATAAGGCTTGAAATCCCACTTATTAAACCTGACAGGGCACACCTGTGAAGTGAAAACCATTTCAGGTGACTACCTCTTGAAGCTCATCAACAGAATGCCAAGAGTGTGCGGAGCAGTAATCAAAGCAAAAGGCGGCTACTTTGAAGAACCTAGAATATAAGACATATTTTCAGTTGTTTCAGTTGTTTCACAGTATATTTGTCCACATGTGTTAATTCATAGTTTTGATGCCTTCAGTGTGAAGCTACAAAATTCATACTGTTGGGACCACAGCCATGGGTTTCAACACTAAAACTCCGGTACATACTTTCCTGGAACTTTTCAAAATAAAGTGCATTAACCTTCTTCCAGCACAGCCAGGAAAGGGGGTAACTGCGGACTTCAGGTGCCATTACCCAAATAAAAGCCCCACCTTTCCACAAGTCTTTCTCTTTCCACACGGCCTCCGAGGAGGACGGTTCAGGAGAGTCCCAGCGCGCGAATGTCTTTTGCTGGCAAAAAGACATAAATTCAACTGGATCCAAGGAAGCCATACGATCACCGATCATATGCAAAGTTAAGTAGAATTAAATACTGTCTGTGTATCCAGTATTTTCATTCATGAACGGGAAAATTAAGGTGTAAGAGTTGCTTACATTTTCTCTTCGAGGCCCCACAGAAGCAAAACTGTTCGAGAGAAGCCCCAAAGACGGCAGAGACCGCAGCGGACAACGTTCGTTCTTCATCCACAGCTGGAGGTTAGCGGGAAGCTAACCTTTGTTCACAGAACGAACGCACCTTCTGATCGGAAGGAACTGAGGAAGTTAGCGGGAAGCTAACCCTATCATTCACAGCCGCCCAGCCCTCCGGAGCTAACCCTATTGCAGAGCGAACGCAGAGGTTAGCTGAAAACCAACCGCTTGTTGACTGTGGACGTTTATTCGAACTTCATCGCCCTTGGACAAAGTTTACTCACCATGGTCAGAGGTTGGGGTTTGGGCAGATTAACAGATTAACAGTTAGGATGAAATAATCTCAACCTTTTCATTCTATGAAGTTTGTTTTGTGGAACCTAGCGATCTTTAGTGCTAGTAGGCTAGTTATGGCACGCGCCGGTTCCGTGTTCTTTGTATGTTTTAAAGCTAAGATAAACTTTATTTAAAGGGTGGTTTTAACCAGAACATTGCTCATAACACGCTGTCCGCGCTTATGCATTTTAACCCTGGTATTTTAAAGGTATGTGTTGATTCTGGTGCTAAGCTATCTTCTAGCTTAACACTTTAGCTAGCTTCTTTGTTAGCCCAACGGCCAGCCGGTAAGAACACGTGTGCTAGCATTAAGGCTAGTCAACAGAAAGGTTGTTAGTTTTCAAGCTAGTTAATAATAGTCCCTGAACATCATTTGCTAGAGTTGATAACTAAGTAAACACCATTAAGCCCCATTTCTCCAGAAAGATTTGGCTCTTTTCCAAAATACTCAATAATATTTCTTCAAATATTATTTTAATAAATAAAGGCAGTTAATTAGACACAGTTGAGAATTAGTCATCCAGGAGGTTGGTTTTATTCAGCAGATCATTATTTAAAACATTATTTTATTAAAATAATATTTAATCTGATCTTGCATTGTGAAGGGTTGTCTAAATGTTGCTGATTATTTTCTAAGTTAGTTCCAAAACTAACTTAACTTCACTTCCAGATTCTTCAAGATAATCCTTGGTTCTCAAACATAAACATTGCATGGTAATGTTGCATCACACTTTTTGGTCATGATTTCTAATCATCTTTAATCAACTTGTTTATATTGTACATAGCCCATTAGTCTTCATTATTCTTTAATTCTGCTTGGTAGTTTAGTTGGATTGTTTTAACATAGTAAAGAGTTTGTTGATTGAAATATGTTTGACTTCGAGTTGACTTATTTTTGTTAATAAATTCTTGTATTTTAAGAAATTGTGTGAATTCATTCCATATGTGTGCAGAGTTTATGCTGTTCAATAATGCCAGAGCTCGTCTCACACCTTTCTATTCTGTCCTAATACCATTGCCTTAATGGGGCTGGTATTCACAGGACAATCCTTAACAGACCGGAATATTATTTGGTAAAATATTAATATTAAAATATTAATATTAAATAATATTCTCAGATTCATATTTACAATAATAGTCATGAAAATAAAGAAAACTCCTTGAATCAGAAGGTGTGTCCAAACTTTTGGTCTGTACTGTGTATACATATAAATATTTTTTCTAAGATAGGTTTGGCGTGGTTTAAGTCAAATGTTAAACGGTGAACAACGCACGTTTCCTCTAGGGTCTGATCTATTAACAGTAATGATTTCTATCTAACAATCAATAGGCAAATTATTAATTGGCAAATGTAATATGCATTTAAAAAAAATAAAATGGTTTTGTTGGCCCATGACCTTTATTTTACAATCTTGAAAGGGGCAGAGGGAAAGAGAATGGGAAAAGGAAAACATGGAATGAATGGTCTGTCCAGGAACTGAACCCAGGACAGCTGTGTCGAGGACAGCCTGTGAAAACGGTGCCCAGGGTTCCCACTACGCCACAGTGCACCCTGCAGTGAGTTTATGGAAAATGTCTTTGCCACTTTGCCTCTATAATTAAACCTAAAGTCCGACACACATCATTTTAGGATAAAACTGAAGCAGATTCTTAAGAAGAACCAGTTTCGTAGTCATAAAGGGTTGCCACTATTTTCATTCAATTTTATGGTAATGTTTTTTTTATTTGGCATTGTTGGGTCTCCTTCTTGGATTTGCATTTTTAATGTTGTGTTCAAAAACATCCCTTGTTTTTGTTGCGAGTTAGCTTGCGGTATAAATGTTAGTATTTGGTATTTGATGACACTAAAAACTATTCTCATTGAAATAGACCAATAAATAATAGTTAAATTAAGTGGTTTTAATCTTCTTAAATTAAGAAAATTAAAGGAAATATGCTGTAATCTGTTTGTCTCTGAACAATTACTAGAGCAATCCTCAAGCAGGCGCATGGTAAAAGTACCATTTTATGGCACTGTTGGCTTGCCATATAGACACAAAGAAACACTGATCTTGAGGATGAGCTAAAATACTCAAATAACATATTATAACCATATTATAAGACCTTTCAAAACAGTAAGAACTGATCAAAACACAAATGAAGACCAAAACAGCCAAGATTATAACAGTTACAGCAATGAAATAAAAGTTACCATTTATCAAACCAAATGTTCATAAAAAAAGTATACCATCTAAATATTTAATGTCATTGCCTTGTACATGAGTTATAGTTTATAAAATAACACCTAAACAATTAGGAAAGTAATATTTCTCCATTAAAAGCATTGTGTCTTGCCTTTTATGCCTTTTAGGATATCTTACTTTACACTAGCTGAGAAACGTCTTCCACCCACAGAACAACTCTGCCTGTGAGACATATTAATATAACTAAACTACAATATGTAATTTCCCAGGGACCCACACATATTTTTATTGGTATTGATTTAGCATTGAACTGTATATGTCCACACAGTGCCCAGGGAAGAATAATGGAGAAAGACCTATTAATTATAGCTGCTCGGTCAGAGCCATTTGAAGCCATCATTAATTTGCAGAGGGAACGAAAAGCCCTTTGGGAACAAGTAGGTGGAGTGACCTAAACATTCTTTTGGAATGTATCGGTGGGTTTTTTGTTGTAATTTTGCTGGCAGGAATGGTTTTAGTTAAGGTTTCATGTTTTCTAATGGGTGGGGATGTTTGCCTCACCTGGTGGTAGCTGTTGTAATCCATGTTTCCAGGCAATGGGAAACCAGGTGCCAGAAACAGCTCCCCCTCCATCATCTCAGGCTTAATAAACTCTTCCAGATAAATTCGACAGAGGCGACGGTCCCAATCATCCGTGATGTGACCCCCGTACATGATTTCACCAAAGAGGTAGCGCAGGTCATCATACGGTACCTGGCAATTACAAAGCATGAGGATCTTGCCTAGCCAAAAGCGCTTTGAGGTGTCACACAAGTTCACATTTCCAATTAAGACTGCAAACAGTATTATTTGTAATTCTTGGCACAAGAATGAAAGAAAAGAGTGGGGTATCTACCTTTAGGTTGGCGTCCAGGTAGTTGTAGAGGACATTGATTGAAATGGTCAGGTCTCCAGTGTTAAAGGGATATGATCTGTTCCAACCTTGAGGGCCAAATTTCCTTCTCTCGGCTACTGCAGCATGGAAGTAGCAGAGGGCAAACCAAATGTTTTTGAACTCATTCTCCCGTGCACACATGTCCAGCGATTCCTGGAAAACCAAAGGACAAAGAGCAATGGCATAAGGAGATCTTGTGTCACAAGATGTTGCAATATTTTAACACAATGACATTTTTGTTCTAATAGAATTATGTCTCACAAAGCTCTATCCAGTTACTGTCAGCATGTTACTTAATCAGGCAGATTAAATTAATGTTGCGGTTAAAAGCCCTGTATGAAAAAGCAAGTATTTTGTAACACATATTTGACACTTTTTAAGTAAGAAAGGTTGTAGTTCTTGAGCTGGCTTTTTGTGCTGAGAGAGATGAAGAATAGAATAAAGACTGCTTGTTGCGTTGGCTGACAATATTTTGCTATCAAAACACTGAAACAGTTCAAAATACTTTTGAAAAAGACAAGAGAAACATTTGTTCTCTCTTCCAGGGCTGCAAGAACAAAATTACATCACTCAGTTCTTGTAGCCTTGGTTTTGGAGTTCTTGCAGCTTGTTCTTGCTAGATTTTCTGGGCAGAACTTTGAGGCCTTTACATACTCCGCTAGAACAGATATATGCATTCTCTCTCCCAGAGCTGCAAGAAGACAATTACATTATTCTGTTGTTGAACAACTGCTTTGGGAATTCTTGCACCTTAACACAATTTCTGGGCTAAACTTTTTTTTTGTGTGGTGTCCAGCAACTATTGTGTAATAGGACAGAAACGTAGGCGTGGGTACTACACTGACAAATCCAGCTGTGGGGCTTCGCAGGAGATCTACACTTTAGTCATTGTGAAGTATGAAATCTCCTGGTCAGAAACAACTTTGTTCATCTTCATGCAACCTTGAGTAATGAAACAGATTCCCCCTTTTTTGTCAAGTTTGCAACAATGTAACAATGCATCCAAATTCAGTTTATTATTCAAATTGGTTAAATAGTTTTCTATGATTTGTAAATACTGAGAGAACACAATAACTGGCTCACAGTTAGCTTCTAACAATACTGAAGCTGGCATCTGCTTTAAAGCTTCACACCTTTCTTTAAGGGATTTGAATGGCATTTGTTGTTAAAATTTCAAAACTCAACAGCTCAAGCTTGAACTGGATAAGTTTACCTGAGCGTGAATTCTAGAAGACACAGTTTGAGATTAGGAAAACCTTTATTTTATCCTTGAAAATACTCAGAAATGTTACATTTTTAATTAATTTGTGGCACCTCAAAATGAGATAAGCAAGAAAACTGAAATACCTGGACTGATTACTAGGCGTTCTAAAGAATGAGATAAGACTTTTAATTTTAGCAATAATATATGGGGAAAAAAAGAACCCCCATTTTTTTTCAAGCAATAATTCATATTTGTACATATCACAAACTGTTCTAAAGATTATTTAATCAACAAAGAATGATCTAGTGCATGTGTGAACGTTGTTTTCATATTTTTTCAAAACAGCTTTTTAAGGACTCTTTTTAATCCAGTTCTTAACTTTGCAGTTCAGCTTTGACCAATCTAAGCATCTTAGATTTTAAACAACATGTGATAAAATGAAGCATGGACTGATTAAAACACAGTAAAATTGCTTTTAGTTCAACACTGATGACAAGCTAGGAAACAGATGGTAACCTTAGCATCATTAGCGACTATGGTTAGTCATTTGTGATATTGTAGTGTTTAGAATCATTCAGATAATCTGTCACCATTTCGTTTTTCTACCAAGCACACACAATCCTCACACACAAACTACACAAAGTAGTGGGGGCTTCTTTGATGATTTTGTACCCCACTGTTCTCGGCCAGTCTGACAAGGAATATATGCTATTTAACTCTGTCAACTCAACATGGCAACTCAAAAACAACTTCTGTTCTTACTTAAAAATCCGAGTCTCAAACATTGATACAGGCTGTATCAATGTTAGATGCAGCTTGATACCCTGCACTCACCTTAATATCAGGGGCTCATAATATGTTAAAGGGATACAGCAACCAGAGAGTGCTTCGTGAGACAGACCTGGAGTTGTTTTAATATTGCAAGATCTTCTGCCACAAGATTTACACAAAGTTTGGGATATGTAAGATCTTTGTTAATAACGGGAATTTGTTGTTTTTCCCCATACTATTGCCAAAAGCTCATGCTGTTCACAAGAACCCAACATTGTATAGTCTCTTGAAATAAGTGTAATATTACACCCTTATCAATGATGGTTTCCACACTGATGTATTAGAGGTAAAAAGCTGTGGCAGACAGCTCTGCGATCAGTTTCATTTTGTCAACTCTTCCCTGATGCAGCACAGTAACAGTCAGACAATGAATTGACTGGATAGCAATAAAGCCAACCATGAGATTCATTTTTAATTGTCACAACTTGTCAGGCGCTTTCAGCCTCCAACTGTCTCCTGGGCTCATTACTCTAGACAGGCAAATAAGTCAGGTTAGTTAAATAAGCATCCCAATAACACCTATGGAAACAAGAAGAGTGCATTCTCTTTTTTTAGCATGTAACAAACTGAGTATCACAGTGAAGGCACGCCATTCCCCCCTACTGCAGTGCCCTGGGGAGTTGACTGCTACGATGTGCACATTGTGAATTAGTAGAGTGCAGGCTCAATGCCATACACACACACACACACACACACACACGTTGTTTGAGGTTTAGTTAATATTCTGCACTGTGCTCCTCTGCTCAACACAGCTGAAAGAGATGCATAACCTCCCTATCCATGACCTGTGGAATGGAGAGAAATAAAATGCTGCAAGACTGTTGGTACAAAAACACACACAATCATATGCTGCCTTCACAAACACGCTCTGTGTTAGGGTTTGAAAACTTTTGTATTGTTTATCACTCATGTCTGCTCCAAGTGCTTTTCCCTCCTACATGCCACAGAAAGGGATATGGGGGAGACGAGTGAGTTCTGCTCGTACCAGGTCCCCACTCCCGATCTCTTTAAAATCAAGACACATGAACCCTAACCTTTCTGACCACCCCCCCCCACCCCCCCACATACACACCCTGCATGTTTGTTGAACTGTGTGTGAACCAGCATGTATAAATAAAGAGAAAATAAAGAGAGAGGGGTGCCAACACTTTGTACTGCAGAGTGTGAGCTACCCTTGCTGCAAGTAAATCTGACTGTATCGTTCTTGCCTCTGAGTTGACTAATTAATACCTAACACTCTGAAGAGACATTTCCATATCCATGAACCATCAGAGTTAACCACCTAAGAATCTTGTTACCCTGAAATAATGACAAACTGAACAGGCCAACAAAAATTGGAAATGCTGACAAAAACTGTAGAATTTAGCTTCCAGTACTGTTAGTTATACCGTTTGGTCTCAAAGTGGTCTAGGACAATATTATGTTGGGGAATTGTGGAGAAACCAAGAAAAAGATGCTATTTCCCTGGCTTAGCTCTGGCTGTAGCCTTACGGGTGGTCTAAAACAGATAATTAGGCGGCCATTGATTAGGTCTCACTGAGATCACATGACCAGAATATTCTCCGAACATAACCTCAGCAGACCCCCCTGTGCCTCTGCATAAGGCAGGGCTCACAAACATGTTGCACTTATCAGGCAAGATACACATCAGCAAACTAAGGATTGTGGAAATGGATCAGGACAAAGCCGAGAGGTCAGGTAAAGGTGCGGGGGAAGATGCATTTGCGGCAAAGCATTGAGGTAATGGTAAGGCTTAGATTTAGACGAAGAACTGATAAGGTAGAGAAACACTTGAGTAGGCCACTGTAACACACTGATCCATTCTAACTACGGAGGCTGCAAAATGGTCCAGAAGCATAAAATTGTTGTGCTTTTCCTAGATAACACAGGCTGAAAGTCACAAATTGGCCTCGATGCAGCATCTGTCCTCAAATAATACCACCCTCCCTCCGCCACAAATGTAACCATACCAAGTTTTCCCTTCAGTAATGACTATATTTTTGTCCTGCATAGGTTACATGAAACTGAGTAACTGAGACATGACTCTGTCTTCTGTTTGTTGTAACACTTGTAATTTGACAGCTTGATGAGAGTGAAAATTTGTGGCACCTCAGAATGAGATAAGCAAGAAAACTGAAATACAGTGCCTTGCGAAAGTATTCAGCCCCCTTGAACTTTTCAACCTCTTGCCACATTTCAGGCTTCAAACATAAAGATATAAAATTCAAATTTTTTGTGAAGAATCAACAACAAGTGGGACACAATTGTGAAGTGGAATGAAATTTATTGGATGTGTCAAACTTCTTTAACAAATAAGAAACTGAAAAGTGGGGCGTGCGATATTATTCGGTCCCTTTACTTTCAGTGCAGCAAACTCACTCCAGAAGTTCAGTGAGGATCTCTGAATGATCCAATGTTGTCCCAAATGACTGATGATGATAAATAGAATCCACCTGTGTGTAATCAAGTCTCCGTATAAATGCACCTGCACTGTGATAGTCTCAGGGTTCTGTTCAAAGCGCAGAGAGCATCATGAAGACCAAGGAACACACCAGGCAGATCCGAGATACTGTTGTGGAGAGGTTTAAAGCCAGATTTGGATACAAAAAGATTTCCCAAGTTTTAAACAACCCAAGGAGCACTGTGCAAGTAATTATATTGAAATCGAAGGAGTATCAGACCACTGCAAATCTACCAAGACCCGGCCGTCCCTCTAAACTTTCATCTCGAACAAGGAGAAGACTGATCAGAGATGCAGCCAAGAGGCCCATGATCACTCTGCATGAACTGCAGAGATCTACAGTTGAGGTGGGAGAGTCTGCCCATAGGACAACAATTAGTCGTACACTGCACAAATCTGGCCTTTATGGAAGAGTGGCAAGAAGAAAGACATTTCTCAAAGATATCCATAAAAAGTCTAGTTTACAGTTTGCCACAAACCACCTGGGGGACACACCAAACATGTGGAAGAAGGTGCTCTGGTCAGATGAAACCAAAATAGAACTGTTTGGCCACAATGCAAAACGATGTTTGGCGTAAAAGCAACACAGCTCATCACCCTGAGCACACCATCCCCACTGTCAAACATGGTGGTGGCAGCATCATGGTTTGGGCCTGCTTTTTGTCAGCAGGGACAGGGAAGATGGTCAAAATTGATGGGAAGATGAATGGGGCCAAATACAGGACCATTCTGGAAGAAAACCTGTTGGAGTCTGTAAGAGACCTGAGACTGGGACGGAGATTTATCTTCCAACAAGACAATGATCCAAAACATAAAGGGAATAATGGGCAAGAATTTCAGTCTCTCGATGTGCAAAACTGATAGAGACATACCCCAAGCGACTTGCAGCTGTAATTGCAGCAAAGGGTGGCGCTACAAAGTATTAACGCAAGGGGGCCGAATAATATTGCACGCCCCACTTGTCAGTTTTTTATTTGTTAAACAAGTTTGACACATCCAATAAATTTCATTCCATTTCACGATTGTGTCCCACTTGTTGTTGATTCTTCACAAAAAATTAGAGTTTTATATCTTTATGTTTGAAGCCTGAAATGTGGCAAGTGGTTGAAAGGTTCGAGGGGGCCGAGTACTTTCGCAAGGCACTGTATCTGGACTGATTACTAGGCGTTCTAAAGAATGAGACAAGACTTTTAATTTTAGCAATAATATATGAGGAAAAAAAGAACCCCCATTTTTTTTCAAGCAAGAATTCATATTTAAACATATCACAAACTGTTCTAAAGAATCTTTAATCAATAAAGAATGATCTAGTACATGTGTGAAGGTTTTTTTCATATTTTTTCAAAACAGCTTTTTAAAGACTCTCTTTTTTATCCAGTTCTGAACTGTACAGTTCAGCTTTGACCAATCTAAGCATTTTAGATTTTAAACAACATGTGATAAAATGAAGCATGGACTGATTAAAACACAGTAAAATTGCTTTTAGTTCAACACTGATGACAAGCTAGGAAACAGATGGTAACCTTAGCATCATTAGCGACTATGGTTAGTCATTTGTGGTATTGTAAATTGGCCTCAATGCAGCATCTGTCCTCAAATAATACCACCATCCCTCCCCCACAAATGTAACCGTACCAAGTTTTCCCTTGAGCAATGACTATATTTTTGTCCGGCATAGGTTACATGAAACCGAGTAACTGAGACATGGCTCTGTCTTCTGTTTGTTGTAACACTTGTAATTTGGCAGCTTGATGAGAGTGAAAATCGTATTGTCTCAGCTGTGACTCAGAACTAAAAGAAGAATAAGGCCTCTGCAGAGAAGATTCAACAACAAATAAAAATACAACTGCCTTCTGATATTCTGATTCCCTACAAAGGCCACTTAAATTTCTCAGGGAAAATTGGTCCTTTAAGTCTTTATCTTCCATAGGGTATGTAACTTCGCAAGAACGTATAATGTAAAAATTGTCAGATGCATAAAAGAAAATTGTTCCCAAAAAATACTGAGCTGAATCAGAGAAAGACTGCATGCTCATAATACGAACACAACAGGATTTGAGATGCTAAATTCATGTGTGTATAGACTATATGGTAAATATTTTAATGTGGCCTTGTAGAGAACAGCTAGGGCTAAAGAGTATCAGATTTTCAAACACTGCTGCAAAGGATTTTTGAAATCTCAAAGGAAGATGTCAAAACATTCAAATTAATGTTGTTTTAAACCTAGAAATTAAAGGTAACTCAAATAACATATATACATATTCTACTAATCTGATTTAATCCCATTAGCACAGTCCCAAACCATGCATGTTAGGTTTATCGGTCACCGTAACTTAGGAGAAAGTGGATGTACCCTACTTATTGCCCAGTGATGTCTGGAGATAGACACCAACCTCTTATGACCCTTCAAGGATAAGTGCATATAGAAAATTGATACATGAGTCTTTTGAAGCACACTAAGATATTACCGATTACTGAATTTCAGCTGTAGATAGTTTTATCAGAACCATCAACACTTCTGAATAGAATCAATTAGAAAGGATCACTGGGCACCACACATAAGACCGATTCTCAATGACCAGAGACTGGTGTTGTGGGTTGTTTGATATAAAGTTGTTTTTGCTGATGTATATTTCGGCAGTTAGACTGATCACACCTAAAACTGGGTTGTTAAAATCTTCTTACATCTTGTTCTCATAAACCTATTATTGTCTGTAGTCTTGTGAGCTAAATGTATAGTTATACCCCTAATGAACATGGAAATAAGAGTTATCACTGCTTAGAACCTTAACTTGAACATTTTCCTTACAGCTAACAGAGTGCATTAGTATCCAGAGGCTGACAGTGTTACCTGGTTGAAGTTGTCCAGGGCCTTGTGCAGGTTGGCATGCATGCCAGTAGGTGGTTCATTTGTGATCTTGATGGAGTTTTCCAGAATCCCCTGAGGGATGATGTGGCCCTCGCAGTTGGAGGACGGCTCAGCGCTAACAAACACTCGGAGGTTCTCATGGCTTCCCTCCGCATACTGCTCTAGAAGTTTCTCGAGGGTGCCCAGCCAACGAGCAACCAGATGGATGTTCTTACAGAAGAGATAGCAGTCAAAAAGATAGATAATTAGAACAGTTTCATAAGGAAATTGTTGCTGCTGTTTACTACAATATTGCAATTTATTATAGGTTTATTCTATCATATACTTATCTATCTTATTTATTGTACACTTTTACCTGTTGTTGTCCAGAAGGCATGTTAAACACAACAAGACCAAAGACATGGTGTTTTGTTCTTACAATGTGAAGTGGTGTGAAAGATAATAAAGTTGAGTTTCAGTCTGAATAGTAGTTAGGCCAAATTAATTCTTCAGTAAGAGGGTCATCCTTACAGAGATGCATAAACAATTTGGGTGGTGAACAGAATCGGCCAACTTTCAGCTTGAACAGACCTTACTGTTGTGTGTCGGAAACTCGAACATATGATTTTTTTTCAGCTTAACTAATCCACCATACTAAGAGCTACATTCTTTGGTGTGGAAGCTGTTACTGAAAGAACAAGACTCAAGGTTAACTATTTTCTGGATCAATAAGATGTTTAACAAATTAAAAGTCAGAGAATGCACAGAAATTCAAAAACCCATTTAAAGGGAAACTGTACTGTGACATGTCGAGACATTTCAAGACATGTCTGCAGTTCATTTACGCTGACAAGAGAAAGACTTTAGCAAATAACAGTACGGTTAAATGGAGCAAAGCAAAGTTACATTTAATCTTTTTGAGCTTCCAAACAAATATGCTGAATTCAGAAAAGTTGGGAGGTTTTTGAAAATCTCAAAGTTGAGGCAAGGGTATACCTTTTCAGAGTAGCTCTAATATTGATTGCTGTTTTATTAATACTATTGTGCCCTTTGTTAATGCTCACTGCTCCTTGTCAGATTAACTATGAATAATTAATAACCACTCAGATGTAGAAAAAATATATTCACGATCATCATGATCACGATGATTTAATATTGTCTCTTTTGGAGGGCCAAAAGGAATGACGTTAAATAAGTAAATATATCATGAAATAAAAAATTGTGAATGTCCCATTAAAAATATTTACTATGAAATAAATAAACACATGAATAAATAATTATTTAAATATACCATTCAATTATGAAATACTCAATTATATAACAAATATATGTCACTTAAAAAAATAATTCATTTAAAATATGTATAATTATTTCACTCTATATTTATTTTTATGGCTCAGGATTAGGGTGGCTCTTTAGTAGACCCTGATGTCTGATTGGCTTCTTCACACAGCAAGTCAGGGCAACTTCTTCCAAGTTTCTTTTAACTCTGAGATCAATGTAGCAGCTCCAGCTTCTATATCCCTGCTTTGGTCTAATATACCTCTAACCAGTTCACAAGAGAGCTCACTGAGGTCCTGTGTGGAGACAGCTGCCGTTTTTAGACATCAGACTATGGTGCTAGAGGGAGTTGCCAGTCTGTGGCACTGTTATTTTGGGGGTTCACAGGCTGAAATGTTTGCAAATCCCTGCATTAACAGACGCTACTGTACATCTGTGACTGTAAGAGAGCATACTTGTATTCCACATGTTGAACTAATATCTGTGTCACTAGAGCTTTTTTACTTGCAGTGGGAGTTTACCCAACTCTTTATTAGAGTTGTGTATATTCATCCGAAACCAGACCCCGCGTCTGCCTCCAGCATCACCTGTGATGCAGTGCAGAAACTGTAGTCCACCTCCTCCGATGCACCAAACTTTATTTTAGGTGATTTTAACCATGTCTCTCCTAAGAAAACATTAAGACATTTTTATCAATATGTCTCCTGCCCAACAAGATGGGACAAGACACTAGATCTATGTTATGGATTGGTGAACGATGCTTAAAAAGCTGTCCACACTGTCCTTTTGCATCTGCTGCTCATTTATAAGACTGTTCTGAAGAGAAATGAGCCTCAGACCAAGGATATAAAAGTGTGGATTGAGGAATCAGTTCTCTCTTTGTAGGAATGTTTTAAGTGTACCGATTGGTATATTTTAAAATAAAACTGTGGTGATGATTTGGATTCACTGGTCGATGTGAGTGTGAGTATCCTGCATTTTGTAGGGACATGTTTATTCCATTGAAGCATGTTAAAATCTAACCAAATAACAAAGCTAGGATTATCAAATCGGTCAAATGTTGTTTACATAAAAAAACACTTGATTTTAAAGGAACAATGATCTCTGATCTGTATTCAGACAGGAAATAATTAAAACTGGAAGCTGTAAAAGCAAAACCAAAGTACAAATCTGAATTGGTGAAGAAATACACCAAAAACAAATTTGGTTTAGGATCAGTATGAAAACTATCGCAGGCCATCAGAAACCACATTGTCACACTCATGTCTCCTTAGATGGTTTTAATTCTGTCTCTGACCTGACACGTGTCTTTAATTCTCTTTACTGTCGTTTTGATGTGTGTTATTTTACCAAGGAAATCAAGAAACATTTGTCTGTGAACTTGAAGACACTCCACATTTTGACATCAACCTTCAGGATGTCAAAAAGGCTTTTAATAATGTAAAAGTAAACAGAAGCTATGGTTAAGATAATGTATGTGGTCGTTCAGTGAAACCTTGCCAGACTTTTCTTTGAGGATTTTTCCTCTGCTTTTAATATGGTTCAACCGCTTATTTTAAGCAAACAGCTCCTTGGCCAGTTTGATTTAAGTAACAAGAAGTTGGGTTGGATCCTGGATCACAGAGGGTCAGGCTAAATAATTGTCTCTCACATTTAAAATGTACTTCCCCTGGGTCACCTCAGGGCTGTGTGCTGTCGCCTCTGCTTTTTATTTTGTTTACTAACATGTGTCAAAGCAGACATGACAACAGATTCATAATAAAGCGGATGAATTTGCTGTTGTTAGTCTTCTCCAGTCAAATGAAAGCAGCCACGGCCCAGTGACTGATGACCTTCTTCAATGGCTTGAAGTGTCTTGCTTCCAATTGAACGCTGATATAAAACCAAAGGCTTGATCATTGATTTTACGAGGAAACCTCACAAGCACAGGGTCACTTCATTTAAGGGTTAGGTCATTGAGAGAATGCAATCTTACAAAGACCTTCGGACTATTGTAGATGATAAAATTAACTGCAAGGCCGTGTGCAAATAGGCTCATCAGCACTTATTCTGTCTGAGGAAACTCTGCCATTTTATTATAGACCAACCGATAATGGCCCTGTTTTATTGTGATTTATTGAATCAGTTTAATCCTTTTTTTAGGTGTCATGTTTTGGTCATATAACTTTAAAAGAGAGAAATTCCCTCCAGTAGATAGTTAAAGTGTTGTCCAGACTGATAGGAGAGTCCCAACAATCAGTCCCATCCCTGTACAGCAGGAAGGTACAGTGGATAGCCTCTTCTGTCTTAAACAACAACTCTCCTCCCCTTCACAGAGTTTCAGCTCCTGCCCTCTGGAGGGAGATTATTAGTCCCAAAATGTAGACTTTTTAAAAACAGCTTTCTTCCTACTGCTGTTAATGAAATGTGAAAGCTAAAATGGCACAGACACTGTGACATTATTAAGCCTTAAGCCCTGCTCTCCTCTTCTGTATCCTTTGATTTGATTTGTTGGAGTCTTGAGCATTTTGAGAACTGCTACATTTTATGTTTTTGGTTATGTTAAGTTTCTTTTACATTGTATGTAAGACATATCTATCTACAGGTACAAATAAAGAAACCTTGAACGTATTTCAACTTTTCTGTAAATGTCTGGGCTTAAATGGATAACATAAAGTAGCATGATAATGGACCTAATGCTTAAATTGCCAATATAATTTAGTTCTGTAATAATAACTACAAAAAGGGAGCTATTAAAATGCTAAACATCTCCTGTTCTTGTCTGTGACTTTGATGTGGCACTAAATTAAATGGAACATATCACTTGAAAGGCTTTTTTAGGTTGACAGCATGAAGTGACCATTCTCCGCTGTTAGACTTTTATAGATATTCATCTGTTTGCAGCAAGAGTTGTGGAGCTATCACACAAGCATGGATGAGCTTAATTTTCCAACTCAACCATCCTGACATGAACAGGATATCCAATGACTGATAAGGAGTGAGCCCAGCCCCTCACATCTCACCACGCAGCACTGCCCACTCCCTAAATTGTATTACAGCACCAATGACAGTAATCATTGATTCATAAGCCGCTTTACTTTCTCATTTCCCTTTACTCTTATCTTCTTTATGATGGCTGGAATAAGAACTCTTTAACAAATGACAGAGAACAACGGGGGGTAGGTCATTATTTTTGCGGGACCCAGAAAAGAAAAAGTAAATTTAATCCACTGACTAAAAAGTTCAGGAAAAGTTGGGAACTGAGAAGGACGTATGTTAGTTCTCCTCTTGGTGCCTTAGAGAGTAATGAATGGTATACAAATTAAAAGGCTAAATCCAAGCGCTTTTTCATCAAGCCAGAGTACAACTCTTCCTCTTTGCATGTAAATAGTTTGGCAATAAAGTGAGCCAACAGTAGAAGTGAGAGACTGCCTGAGAACTTGTCACTGTAATGAAAGCATTCATCGTATGGCTGCAGGGAGAGAAGACGGGAGGAATGGAGAAAGAGACAAACCAGCAGGCCAATAGACAAACAAACATGACAGCTGAGAGCTGCTTTTTTTTTTTTACAGCTTTTTAATTAACTTTCAGGTGCCATGTTTTTTTTTTTTCTTTTCTCAGTGTCTTCCTGATAAGGGCCTCCCAGCCTCTGCAATGGCTGCGTTGATAATACATCAAGGAGTCCTCTATTTACATAATAATATAGAAGTTGAATTTAAAACCCATTAGAACATACCATCGGCAAGGTCTTTGATTCATTACTATCATATGCAACCTGAGGCAAGACACAATGGCTTGTTCAACTGCACCATAAGCATCTTCTTTGAGCAAACAGCAACACATGCAGGTAAATGCACACAATATTTCTCCTTCGCACAGGCAGAAACACATTGGTCAGGGAGTGACGCTGATGAGGACAGCTGCACAGCTGGGCTTCAGTACTGAGGAGGCGGCCCTGCAGACTGACGTAGGAAAGCAACAAACAGAGCTGAGGGACAAACAGCACCGCCGACACACTGCAGGCACAAACAGCTCAGAGGGGTGAGAATAAATTCACAAATGTGGAGGAAACAGTTATGTGTGCAGGGATGGATTTGAATGGTGAAAAATGCAAAATGTTGTCCATCAATCATTATTCATGTTAAGTGTATAAATGCAGGACATACAGAAATACAATGAAAATCCTCCTAAGTGAAAGGAGGTATTGTTAATATGTAAATAACCATGTTTCTTCTGGGGAAACGGTAACCCACGATGCCCTACCTCAATGGTTCGATTGCCCATGAAGAAATCTAAAAAGGTTTGATGGAAATAAAAACCCCAAGTCGGGGCTCCACGAAGAGCTTGACCTGAGAAACGTGGAACGTGGGGTGAATCCTCATGGAGTTGGGTAATCTCAGTCATACAGCGACAGGGTTGATGATCTTAGAGATTGGGAAAGGTCCAAAAAATCGGGGAGCCAATTTCTGGGATTCTACCCTTAATGGGAGGTCCTTGGCGGAGAGCCAAACTTTCTGCCCCACCTGGTACTTAGGGGCAGGGATCCATCTCCGGTTGGCCGTTCTTGACTGAACCAGTGACATTCTGATCATCGATCTCCTGGCCTTTCTCCATATTCTTTGGCACCTTAGGGCAGCCGCTTGGGCGGACGGAACATTAGCTTCTCTCTCCTGAACTGAAAACATGGGAGGCTGGAAACCAAACACAACATGAAAAGGGGACAAACCAGTGGCACTTGATTGCATAGAGTTCATGGCGTATTCAACCCAGGGCAAATTTTGTGACCACTTGGTCGCGTCAGACTCACATAAGATACGAAGTTTGGTTTCAGCTTCTTGGTTGGCTCTCTCGGTTTGGCCATCAGACTGAGGATGAAACCCTGAGGAAAGACTAACAGAAATTCCCAACAACGAACAAAACTCCTTCCAGAAACGTGACACAAATTGGGGTCCTCTATCGGAAACAATGTCATTTGGAATTCCATGGAGCCTGAAATGTTATCGGGTCAATATCTCCTTAGCAGATGGAAGCTTCTCCAAGGGCACCAGATGAACCATTTTTGAAAATCTGTCAATTATGGTTAGTAGTACAGAGTGACCATTAGAAACCGGTAGACCTGTCACAAAATCCATTGCATTATGTGACCATGGGCGAGGGGGAATTGGCAAAGGGTGCAACAATCCCGCAGGGGGGCGACGAGTAGGCTTTGCTCGAACAACATTGAGTGCATCCAGCAACAAAGTCTTTGACATCCTTGACCAGCGATGGCCGCCAAAACTGAGTTCGTACTGTCTGAATGGTTCTGCTGATTCCTGGATGACAAACTAAACGAGAGCAATAACAAGACTCCAGTACCTTAGGCACAAGGCGTTCAGGAACAAAACAGCGGTCCGGTGGGCATGATGGTGGGATAGGCAGATCTCTAATGGCTTCCTGGACCTCCCTTTCCACCTCCACTCAGGACACAGACAACCTGATGGTTTCAGGAAGGATAAACTCCTCTTCACCCGCAGACTGAGATTCTTCAGGCTCTTGAATCCGGGATAGGGCATCAGGTTTGCCATTTTTACTCCCTGGCCTGTAAGATAGGGAGAAATTAAAACGACCAAAAAACAAAGCCCACCTAGCCTGTCTGGGGTTTAGCCGTTTTGCTGATTTCAGGTACTCCAAGTTCTTATGGTCAGTCCACACCATAAACGGCTCCTTAGTCCCCTCCAGCCAATGTCTCCACTCTGTCAATGCCACCCTGACAGCCAATAACTCTCTGTCTCCCACGTCGTAATTCCGCTCAGCCTGTGACAGAGTCCTTGAAAAGAAGGCACATGGGTGAACACAATCATCCTCACCTCTTTGGCTTAATACAGCTCCGACCCCACTGCTTGAGTTATCCACCTCCACGATAAACTGTCTCTCTGGGTCAGGAGACCGTAACACTGGAGCTGATGTGAAGAGTTCCTTTAACCTATTGAAGACCTTCTCTGCATCCTTATTCCACACAAATTTCAGCTTGGAAGAGGTAAGAGCATTTAGGGGAGTAGCAACCAGGCTGTAATTTCTAATAAACCTCCTATAGAAGTTTGCGAAGCCCAGAAATCTTTGAAGCTGCTTGCGATCAGTTGGAACTGGCCATTCCAAAACGGCCTTAACTTTGGAGGGGTCGACAAGCACTTGATCTGGGGAAACGATTAAGCCCAAAAAGGAAGTGGTAGTTATGTGGAACTCACATTTCTCTGCCTTGACGAACAACTGGTTTTGGAGAAGACGCAGGAGAACAGCTCTGACATGTTTTCTGTGGGTTTCCAGATCTTGAGAATAAATCAGTATGTCATCAAGATAAACAAATACGAATTGACCCACCATGTCTCTTAGAACGTCATTGACCAATGACTGAAAAACTGCAGGAGCGTTAGTAAGTCCAAATGGCATGACCTCGTATTCATAATGGCCCGTAGGCGTGTTGAAAGCCGTTTTCCACTCATCTCCTTCTCTGATTCGGACCAGATGATATGCATTCCTTAGATCCAGCTTAGAAAAAATCTTGGCTCCCTGGATCTGATCAAAAGCTGTGTTCATGAGTGGTAAGGGATATCTATTTTTAACTGTTATCTCATTAAGGCCTCTATAATCAATGAATGGTTTCAATGAACCATCCTTCTTCCCAACAAAAAAGAAACCAGCGCCTGCAGGAGAGGAAGAGGGTTGAATGTGCCCTGCCTTTAAAGCCTCATCAACATAACTCTTCATGGCCCTGTGCTCTGGACCAGACAATGAATAGGTTCTGCCTTTAGGGGGTGATGTGCCAGGAAGCAAACCAATAGCACAATCATAAGGTCTATGGGGTGGCAGAGCTGTGGCCTTGATTTGATTAAAAACCTCCTTTAAATCATGGTATTCTTGCGGTATCTTGGATAAATCCGGATAGGTCTCCTCAACCTCATTCTCCACACTGAGCTCCGTAGCAGCAGACAAAAGACAGTCAGCGGAACATGACTCAAACCAACCCAGAACTCCTTTTTTCTTCCAGTCGATGTGAGGGTTGTGTTTCTGCAACCAGGAGGTCCTTAGGACTACAGGAAGTTCAGGTGAATTAATGATCATGAAAGTTACTTTTTCTTGATGATTACCTCCAACTGTTAAAGTAATCTCTTCCGTCCTGAGATGTGAATTGTTCATACTATGACCATCCAAAGCTAGCACATTTCTTGTGTCAGCTGACGGAATACGTTTTATGCCGTTCTTATTTCCAAATGTTTCGTCCATTAATTCAGTATCTGCTCCTGAATCAATAAACACGGCCCCCTAGAGAGACAAAGAAGAGGTTTGAAAATGGGCAGAAAACAAGAAGGAGGAGGCAGATAGTTGACTTCGGCTCAGTAGAGACCTCCCTTCCTCTCCTGAGCCTGTCCTTTTAGTGGACACCTGAGTGCTAAATGACCCTTCTCTCCACAATAAAAACAGAGCTTGAATCTTTTCCGACGATCTTTCTCCTCAGGGGTAATCTTGGTTCTGCCCAATTGCATGGGCTCACAATTATCATTTTCCTCAGTGAGAGGTGACCGACTCCTTCTCTCATACCGAGGTGCAGAAACCTGAGTTAATGATGAGCGACCCTTCTCATGGCGCTTCTCCTTCCTTCTCTCTGCCAGCCGAATATCAATGCGAGCAGCCAAATCCTCGAGTTGTTTCAGGGAAGAAGGATAGTAACGGGTCGCTAGCTCATCCTTGATGTCTTCGTTTAATCCTTTCATGAATGCATCCATTTGTGCTGCCTCATTCCAACGGCTCTCTGCAGCCAACAAATGAAAGTCAATTATATAGGTCGAGACAGGCTGATCACCCTGTTTGAGGGACAATAATCCTTTTGCAGCCTCACGACTTGGAATGACCGGATCAAAAACTCGAATGAGTTCCTTGGAAAAAGTTTCATAAAGATTACAAGATGCAGACCTGTTATGCCATTCAGCAGTTCCCCACTGATTTGCCTTTCCTGCCAGCATAGATATAACAAACGCCACCTTGGAATGTTCAGTTGGAAAGGATGACGGCTGAAGCTCAAAATGAATTTCACACTGAGTTAGAAAAGCTCGACATTGGTCTGAGTCTCCCCTGAACATCTCAGGTGTAGAGAGGCGTGGCTCCCTTACCTCTGCTGTTGTCCGTGTTACTTGGGCGTGGTTTCTTTGTGACGGTGGCGGCTCGAAGACAAGATTGCCAGAACGTAATGTGAAAATTATTTCCTCCATGCCGGAACCCAACCAGGAAAGGGTCTCATCAACGTGGGTACGCCACTGTTGTGCTGGCGATGGGTCCATTTTTGGCCAGATGTTTCTGCTATGAATCAGAAAAAGGTGGACCCAAGATTCAGCCAGACACAGTACTGAAAGTTTAAAAGGTTTATTCAGCCACAGGAAAACGTCACACAGGTAACACTCCTCACAGCTTCCAGGAATCACTGAGGCCGAAAGAGGGATTAGTGACTTGTAGTCTCTCCAGATTTTGCAGGGATCAGAAAAGCCACTAACCTGCTTTTGTCTTGAGTGGAACTTGAAACCCAGAGGGGAAACCTCAGTGGGCAGCAGGCGGTGATCTCCACAGCACAGGTAAGAAGTGACTCCAGGCTGAATAATCCAAGGGCTAGGCTGGCTCAATAATCCAAGGACAGAAACAGGGTCAACGATCGGAACAAGAGGAGTCAGGCAAGGGGCAAGCAGAGGCATAAACCAGATGCAGGAAACAAGGTCGACAACCAAAATCCAAATAGTCCGACAGGGAGCAGGCAGAGGCATAAATCCAAAAGGCAAGGCAAGGTCAAGAACAATGATCAGACAGGAAGGAACGCTGGATATCTACTCACACGAATGGCTTTCAAAAATCTGGCACCATCTGCTTGTCAGAGTCAGTATATATCAGGGAAGACACAGGTGCTTGGCATTCCACAGATTGCACTACACTGCAGCAGCCACCAGGTGCATCTAATCTGCTGATTGCAGCCAGCGAGACAGGGTAGAGCAGACGTGCCAGAATCACAACATATTCAGTAAGGCAGAATCACCACTCAGGTAACCAAAGCATGGCACTGGTCAGGGTCTCCTTTAAATATCTCTGGAGGAGTCAGTCTGGGTTCTCTAACCATGACAGGCAGGGCAGGAACACTAACGGAGGCTGGGTGTGAGGGCGCTAGAGTAGAGGCAGGAGTCATGGTGCGTAGCATGGAGATGATCTCCGCTCATGCCGGGATCAAGACAGACAATGGAGTGGTCTACACTAGCGCGCCACTGTTCTGGCGATGGGTCCATTATTGGCCAGATTTTTCTATTTCGACCACGGACTAGAGGACCCAAATTTCAGCCAGACAATGTAAAAAGGTTAAAAGGTTTATTCAGTAAGGCAGGATCCGCACTCAGGTCACCAACAGTCAGCTTCCACGAACCACTAAGAACAGAGAGGCGAGTTAGTGACTGAATAAAACTCAGAACTTGAATAGACTTAGATAAAGCCACCACCCTTCTCAGTCTGGGAATGAGGTTCATAATCCAGAAGAGGAAGTGATCCAGACAGTTTATGGGGAAGAAAGGCAGAAAGGCAAAATCCGTGAGGCAAGGTAAGATCAAACATAGAGATCAGGCAGGAAGAAACGCTGGATAACTACTCACAAAATGTTTTAGAAAATCTGGCACCGTCTGCCTGTCAGAGGGCTGTATATAACTGCACATCCACAGGTTTGTGGCATGAGGTTTATTGCGCTCCAGCACAGCAGCAGACAGGTGAAGCCGATGAGTTGATTGCATGAGAGCAGAGCAGGCAGACGGGCCAGAATCATAACAACCTGTTTTAAACTGGTTAAACCCATGTGGTATCAACACAGTTTGCAAGACATACAGAGCTATCTCTTGTGAAGGATGTACGGTGGCTTCACTTGCTGTCTTGGAACTCAGTCCCATCGTTTGCAGAACCATACGACAGAACCACCTCTCTTCTTAACAGTTGTGTTGTTAACCTCTGTAAAAGAGGTCAACTATGCAAAAGAGCAAAAGAGAAAAATGCAAAATAAATTTAACGTATTCTTTGAGTGCAACCATAGACATTCCATTAAGATGTAGAATCCAGTTGTACCGTCTGTCATCAGTCATTTGCTGTCAAACCATGTTGTCAGACTCAGACAGTTCTCAGACCATGTTTACACATATCTGATGTGTGGAAAACTGGGCCCATATTCACAAAGAATCCTAAGACTAAAGTAACACCTAGAGATATAATTTTAAGAAATATTTTATAATTTCTCGAATTGAACGATTTGTCTCAGAATTTTACCTCTGTAAGATAAAAGTTATTCATGAAGCACCTCAGGCCTTAAGAGAGCTCCTGAAGTGAACAAATGTAGTATTAGTAGTGAGGAGGACTTTCAGTGAGCCTAAGAGTATCTTAAGCAGTAAAGAGGGCGGACAGACACAGAGAAATGATATTCTCTGCACAAGCTACTGCTGCCCAATGATGCCACAAAAGCTGCCTTTTCTTCCTCTCCTCCCTCCAGTCAAGTAGTTCTGTTTAGCACATGGCTGCGAAAACCACAAATCAGAAAATTCTTGTCCCTACTAGTGCCACATAAATTAAATCTCCCTGCATGTTTCTCGCATCCAGAGAGATGTGCAATGTTGTGGCTCTAGCTCATTATGGCATTCCTCCACGGAACCCTACCTGTCAATCACTGACGCCATAAGCAACATTAAATAAGCCCACATTAGCCATGAAGATGCAGCAGCGAAGGCTACCTAGAAAAAGTAAAGGTGGTGGTGAAAAGCTGAGAGACAAAAAAAAAAGCCCTCTGGGAAAATCCAGCAAAAAATTAAAAACATTTCTGACTTTTACTAAAGATCCACTAAAGCCAGCAGTGGTGGAAAGTAACTTGCTTGCATTTACTTGCATTACTGTAATTAAGTACAATTTTACTGTACATGAGCTTTTTAAGAAGTTTACAGAAGCTGAACTTTTACTTCTTGTATATGTTTTGACAAGTATTTTACTGTTATATTTGAAATCCCATCCATTACCGAGTAAAAATAAAAATCCATGGCTAGGTTAGTAATTTGATCTCAACATGGAGGCACATCAATCAGACCCTAGAGGCACCATAAAAACCCATCAAGTACAACTGTAGTTGACCTCCAAGAAAAAGAAGAATAGTCCTGGCCATACTTCAGAGGCCAGTTTACTATAGGAACAATAAAGAACAACTTTATTATACAGTGAAAACTTAGTTTGCTTAAAGAGATTTGCTATTAAAAAATGCTATTTGTATTTTAAAAATCAGCATAGAACCAAGGCAAGCTGTTGGAGGTGAGTAAAACAAGGTTTTAGAGTTTAGTGACAGACCATGCTCATTTGTGTCAGATAGTGGTGCATGACCTGCTAATGTTTTCATTTTTTATGAGGTTGTTACCTATTTGAGCTAACCATATGCACATCTTGGCACTTGAAATTATAATTTGTACTGACTAAAGCTGAAAACAGAGGATCAGATTCTCAGTTTGAAGTCAGTTATTTAAAACTATTACCTATGAAGGATAGTAGATATATTGGACAAAGGATAGGATGAAGATCAGAACCACAGAGAATTTTCATAGATGTAGTGAAGGATGCAGAGGATTTGGTGTGACAAGGATGCTGAGATGAGGGAGACGATCAGCTGCAGATCAGCAGCACGGCAGCTAACAGAAGAAATTTGGGAATTTATGTTTACACATAATACCTCCCAAATATTGATAATGTATGATGTTGACATGTTTTATTTTTGTTGCATTTGTATTTATAAATATCTTCCTCAAATTAAAAACAGTCTGAAACCAATATCTTCATTTTTGTTAATGAAATACATGAGAGGGACTTTCTTCTGCTCATAAAAAACTTAGAAAGAAGCTTTTACTTAAGTAAAATTTTAATGAGGTACTTTTTACTTGTTTTAGAGTAAACTTTAGCCCTGGTAACTTTACTTGTATTTAAGTACAATTTTATCACAGTGAGTGTACTTTTACATGAGGACATAATTGTTGTACTCTTTCCACCTGTGAAAGCCAGATGTACTAAAGATGCTGGAGAGTGATAAGATTTCAGATGGTGTAGCAGAAAAGAATCAGTTGCTGCAGAGGTTACTCATACAGTGAAAAATGCAGGTTTGCAAATACAGTAGTTTCCTAGTTTGTCTTCCCCTCTATTTTGTCAGGTTAAAGTTTTTAAATGTGGTTATTTTGTTAAAAGGCAAGAAATTATGTGGCTTTATTATAGTTTACCTTATAGGCTAAATATGCATACATATAGATTGTTGCTATAAACTGTATTGGCCATCTGAGAATAAAATTGTCAATTGGCACCGTAAATATACAGTGCCTTGCGAAAGTATTCGGCCCCCTTGAACTGGTCAACCTCTTGCCACATTTCAGGCTTCAAACATAAAAATATAAAATTCTAATTTTTTGTGAAGAATCAACAAGTGGGACACAATCGTGAAGTGGAATTAAATTTATTGGATGTGTCAAACTTTTTTAACAAATAAAAAACTGAAAAGTGGGGAGTGCAATATTATTCGGCCCCTTTGCGTTAATACTTTGTAGCGCCCCCCTTTGCTGCAATTACAGCTGCAAGTCACTTGGCTTATGTCTCCATCAGTTTTGCACATTGAGAGACTGAAATTCTTGCCCATTCTTCCTTGCAAAACAGCTCGAGCTCAGTGAGGTTGGATGGAGAGCGTTCGTGAACAGCAGTCTTCAGCTCTTTCCACAGATTCTCGATTGGATTCAGGTCTGGACTTTGACTTGGCCAATCCAACACCTGGATACGTTTATTTGTGAACCATTCATTCTATTGTAGATTTGGCTTTATGTTTTGGATCATTGTCTTGTTGGAAGATAAATCTCCGTCCCAGTCTCAGGTCTCTTGCAGACTCCAACAGGTTTTCTTCCAGAATGGTCCTGTATTTGGCCCCATCCATCTTCCCATCAATTTTGACCATCTTCCCTGTCCCTGCTGACGAAAAGCAGGCCCAAACCATGATGCTGCCACCACCATGTTTGACAGTGGGGATGGTGTGTTCAGGGTGATGAGCTGTGTTGCTTTTACACCAAACATCGTTTTGCATTGTGGCCAAACAGTTCGATTTTGGCTTTATCTGACCAGAGCACCTTCTTCCACATGTTTGGTGTGTCTCTCAGGTGGCTTGTGGCAAACTTTAAACTAGACGTTTTATGGATATCTTTGAGAAATGGCTTTCTTCTTGCCACTCTTCCATAAAGGCCAGATTTGTGCAGTGTACAACTAATTGTTGTCCTATGGGCAGACTCTCCCACCTCAGCTGTAGATCTCTGCAGTTCATCCAGAGTGATCATGGGCCTCTTGGCTGCATCTCTGATCAGTCTTCTCCTTGTTCGAGATGAAAGTTTAGAGGGACGGCCGGGTCTTGGTAGATTTGCAGTGGTCTGATACTCCTTCCATTTCAATATGATTGCTTTCACAGTGCTCCTTGGGATGTTTAAAGCTTGGGAAATCTTTTTGTATCCAAATCCGGCTTTAGACTTCTCCACAACAGTATCTCGGACCTGCCTGGTGTGTTCCTTGGTCTTCATGATGCTCTCTGCACTTTGAACAGAACCCTGAGACTATCACAGAGCAGGTGCATTTATACGGAGACTTGATTACACACAGGTGGATTCTATTTATCATCATCAGTTATTTGGGACAACATTGGATCATTCAGAGATCCTCACTGAACTTCTGGAGGGAGTTTGCTGCACTGAAAGTAAAGGGGCCGAATAATATTGCACGCCCCACTTTTCAGTTTTTTATTTGTTAAACAAGTTTGACACATCCAATAAATTTCATTCACCTTCACGATTGTGTCCCACTTGTTGTTGATTCTACACCAAAAATTCGAATTTTATATCTTTATGTTTGAAGTCTGAAATGTGGCAAGAGGTTGACCAGTTCAAGAGGGCCCTAGTACTTTCGCAAGGCACTGTATGTGTATAGACTTATTGCCAGATTTGTTTTCATTAAATTTTCAACCCAGCAGCTGAAAGTCGGCCAGTTTGTTAGGAACTCCCAGGCCACTTTTTCTCCCTAGTCTGTTCCTTGTTCTTAGCTCTGTTGCCTCATAGCTATAAAGTCCTAGATCTGGAACCCAGCTGGGCTCTTTCTGTATAGAGTTTAAAAGTTCTCCCTGTAAATGCGTGGGTTCTCTCCGGGTGCTACCCCCACAGTCAAGTTAGGATAATAGGCCACTCTACCTACCCCTAGGAGTGTGTGCATGCTTCATTTGTTTTATTAAATTATTTAAAAGATATTTAATTAACCAACTGACCCCAACTTTACCCTTATCTTTTATGGACAAAACACCCACCCCACATCAACCTAAACAGGATAAATAAAAAAACAAAAAAAGCATAAAACTGAACCTTTACTTTTGTTTCGTTATGACAACATGTTTTTTGTCCCCTCCAAAAAAATTCCCTCTTCCAAAATGCCCCAAAATAGTAAAAAAAATGACAGCAAAATTATGTTGATACAATTGTAGAAAAAGATAGTGTAACTTTGTTTCTTCACAAAAAAAGGTTGTGTTCAAAAGTATTCAAATGACAGCAGCCCTGTTTAGGAGTGAGGAAATTTCACGACTGGACTTGTTGCATAGGTGGTATCGTATCACAGTACTACGCTGCAATTCACCTGTGGTAATGGAAGCGATTGGAACACCTGATTCCAATTATTTGGTTGGGTGAGCGATACGTTTGGCAATATAGTGTATGTCACACAAGTGGCCAAGTGGATAGTGAGCCAGACATGAATGCATGATGTAGGCATTAAAGAACTTGTATTGGCTGCTTCAGCTACCTGTTTGTCTTTGTCATGTTACCTGCTCTGTTGTGGGTTTAGATATTTCAAGCTGACTCTGTACAGTGGTGCAGAGAGCAGCTGAAAAGCAAGCTATTAACTGTTATGTTGTTCAAAGCAAAGTGCTAGATTTATAAGGCAGCAGGAGAATACCTTTTTCTACACGTCATATCTGCAGATAATTAACTTGAACTGTAGCCAAATTATCTAACATTTCTGCAAACTGCACAGCTTTAAAACTTTCTCCAAGACATAAATGTATTAAACAATATAGCTGTGTGTCCAGACAGATACCTATATATGATTTTAATCATAAAGCTTGTGTGTTTTAGATAAAGTGTTGCCAAAGAATTATAATACTTAATTTTGCTGTGGTTCCTAAAAATAAGCAAGTGGATATGTGCAATGTTGGCCTCTACATTGTTGCCCTTGCATGTTTTGTCTACACATACGGAACACAGAGCTCTTGACAATTCTTATTTTACAAAAAGTTATTTTGTTTGTTTATTTTGGTAGTGGTTTTCTTCAGGTTTTTTTTTTCATGCAAGACTATTTTTGTCACACTGAATGACGTTGGAAGCGGGGTTTCTGGGAGCCGTCATGGGACAGCGTCAGCAGATGCAAAGGCAGATTAGTCTGCTCCATATTAATGGCTCAAACAAGTCTGAGCAATTTAGTCTTTCTGAAACATTTATGTTTCTAAATACAATCAACCGTACCTGGCTCTTGCAATAAAAAAAAAAAAAATGAAGGCAGGATACTGGTGTGAGGCATTTTCCCTCAAATGGCCAGGCTTTAGCAGTAAATGTGCAAAGAGGATGCCAAGTCGAGCCCACTCTATCTTGACTGCTTGGCCAATGTGGGATATTCAGCTCCAATCTGCTCGATTGATTGCCTCTCAATCTGCCCCCACCACCTTTCTGGGCTGCTTCAAAGTTTCTGCATCTCCCTCTCTCAGCCCCATCTGAGCAGAAGCTGCTGTTCAGACATATAATTACCTGTCAAGTAAGGGGGAACCTGCCATTGACCTTGCTTTCCACTGATATAGCAGGGGAGAAAATGTGGACGGTGAGACCAGAGGAGTGTGGGAAAGGCAGAGGATGCAAGTTGATACATACATATTACAAAACAGGAAAAGTAGCATGGCACAACAAGTTGGTGAGAGGCAGAAAAAGATGGAGAAAATATTGTTAGTGAAAACAGGAATTAAATGGCAACATGACTCCTCCCTATCCTCTTTATTTCTTCTTCCCTTCGCTCAATGCCATGGGGGTGGCTTTTGGCAGGCATAACCAAAGTAAGTCAATGAAAAAGTGAGTAGGAGGTTTGTTGCTAGGGGGAGAAGGCCTTTTTAATCCTAATCAATCGGCATTCTTATGCTAAGGTAATTATGCAACTTTGTGTCTGTGCTATGCAGGGTCTCTAGAAGAGAGTGATGCCATCACAACACTGTATCTTTTTTGTGTTTGTTTGTAACAGCTGTATGAATAAAAAAAAAAATGGAGTGTCCCACTGCGCCTGGTCTGCCGTTCATTTCTGTCAATACATCCCATTTAGAATTCTGCCAAGGTTTCCACTTAAAATGCAAAAGCCCCCCTTGCCCTCCAGATAAGAGAAGAACAGACACAGCGGCTGCAGATATAGTTCTGCAGAAAATTGTATTCTTTTTATCCAGGCAAACCAAGGAGGAAAGCAGACATCCATACGAGCATGCAATTAAAACAGTGATGATGGACCTAATTCATAACAAATACATATAAAGGTAACACCTTGTTAAGCAGCTTCTGAGTCCTTGATCTGACTGTCCCCTACAGACATTTGGAAAAGTTTTTTTTAGGTTTTCAAGTTTTCCCTTTGTGTTTTTATTCCTTTTTCTGTGACTGCAGTACTTCAGCATGTATTTTTTAAACGACTTCACAATCTGATTTTGAAATTGGATCTTATTCAATCAATCAGAAATAAAACAGATTGGTATGGAAAGCATCATTGTGAACCTTTGAATAACTAAATTCAATGTGTTGCGGCTGGATGGACTTTGTGAGTGTATGCTGCACCTGCAAGATGACCCAATGGCCTTTCCTAGCGGCCAGATCGAGGGCTTGTTCAGCGATAACCTCTTGGCCTTGACCCAGAGACACATTGTGCAAGTTGTTGTTGTCAAATGTGTAGTCCATCTTCTTCCCTGGATTATAATAGATACACTTCATGTTATTTACACACAGCAAGTTAAACTGAATTGATCAACTTTGTGTTAAGCCTCAGCAAGCTTAATGACTTAAAGGTGTGTTACAGAGATGGCATTATTCAAACATATACATACCTACTATTAAAACTCTTGCAGTGTCCTTACTACTTCTGAACATAGTTAGTTTCTTACCATCTGTTGACTGCAGCAAACATTTCTCAAGACGAGGCTACTGGAGTGCACAATGGGACCAGTTGGAGATGATTACTTTAGTGGGAGGGTTGTCTTACATTCCATACTTGCCTGACCCTATGGCAGAGCTACGCATTGTGTAAAAATCAATCACTGCGAGTACCTCTCCACAACTGTCAGACACAGTAGGGAAGGCATGATGATTGGAGCTTGATTTAAAGCTTTGGGATCTGGGCACCCTGTAGTAAGTCCAATGCAAGGCCCATCTGTCTAAAACTTCAAAATTGGTGTAAATTTGGTCATGCAACTTGACAATGATCCCAAGCACAGCAACAAAAAGGAACATGGTCAAGGCTTTAAAGTGAAAGTTCCAGTTAAATTCCAGTGAAATGCTGAGACAATAAAATACATCTGCATTTGTAGATACCTTGTAAAGATTGGGCACATTTTCTCTAATACAACATGAACATTTTTTTTTTTTGCTCGTTTAAAGAATTTACTGAAAAATAAAACAAGATGAATAACTGTAAATAAATGTCTAATGCAAATGTAACTGGTTTAAAAGTTTGATATAATCTTCACAGGGATTTTTCAGGTGTTTGTTCTTTTTTAAGATGATGAAATTTTACTTTTCTGCCAATCTGAAAAGCTGTTAGGTTCAGCATCTGGACAAAAAAAAAAAAACTAAAATGTATTTATAGAAATGAAGACATGGAGCAGATATCTACATTAGGTACCATGATAACTGCTGATATAAGCTTCTCACAGATAACCACCTAAAATAATTTCAATGTGAGTTCTAACATCCAGCTGCATCACAAAGTGCATTTGGTCAGTAAGCCAGTCTTATTTTAAAATTTTGAGTGCATCAGGACATTTCTTTTCAAGTGATCTTGGTCTCAAATTTAAAACTAAGTGGATTTTTCAGAGTACCATTAGTCCCATGCAGAGTATAGAAAATCACATTACCTATCTAATAAAAATCTAATTTGGTCCTACTATCGAATAAGAAACCCAATTGTCACATAATGAAACAAATCCCCTCTTTTTTGTTCAGACAGCTGCACCTCTCAGCTTTTTCTGCAGCAGAGACTGGTAACTTGTGACTGGTGCATTTCACACAGTACCAAGGCTGCTGACTAAAAAAGAGAGGCCAATAAAAATCTCACAAATAACAGCTCTCTCTGGATAACAGCGTCTAGCTGCCATGTTTAAATTAGTCTAAATAATACATTAATTTAGATATAGACGCAGAATGTTTGAACAAAATACAAGCAATATGACACATGATGATGAATTGCACAAATGCAAACACACTGACACTTGAATTGGCACAGAAGCCATGTTATGCCGACACACTGTGGATATTGCTTTGTTCCAGTTAGCTGAAACATCTCTGCTGCCTGAATATTTCATAGAGCTAACTTTAAATACCCACAGAATGAATAGCTTGGCAACAGATTCAAAAGATGTCAGGCTGTGAGGGTCCCCTGTTCCAGGTCAGTACAAAAGCTCCCACTTTTAGAATATTTTTGGTCAAAGAAATCAAACCGGTGTGTCGTGCTGCCATACACAATATTCAAACAGGAATGTAAAATAACCAAAACCAGTGACATTTACTTTCTGCTGCCCCTAATACACCAGTGGTGTCGCCTCATATATTTATGACCTTTAGTATAATCCGCTTAATCTATTGGCAGGGACGGCTAAAATCACAGCAGAGACTGTGTTGGGATCACTGTTGTTCTGTTTGATTCCTTGCAGAATCCCCTGGCTCCCTGGTGCCAGACCGGCCGTAAAAGCCTGCCACGGCGGTTGCTGCTGTTTTTGTGGAAGCCAATGCTGATTATCGGCAAGCAGGATGTCATTATTGTTACTATTGCCTGTTAGTCAGTAATTACTTTCAAATGATGATGTCATTATTGGTTATTATTTAATAAACAGCATTAGACCCATAACATAAGGTGGCTGTATTTACTTGGATGGAAAATAAATAGCGCTATGTGTGTGACATGCTGAAAGGATGACGAAGACTTATTGCACAAACAGCTTCCACAAAAACAGTGGCGACCGCCGTGGCAGGGTTTTACAGCCAGTCTAGCACCTTCTGGCATCCTCGCAGAATCCCCTGGCTCCCTCCGGCATGCTGTCTTCTGGCAGGCAGCGGCATGCTTCTGCCGGCCACTGCCACGAATTGACCGCCCCACAGTTAAAACTCTGCCCCCTCATTTGAATATAAGAACATGAAATAAAAAGAGCTTAAAATGAAAAACGGGGTTAAAAGGTAAAAGTCACGGAAATATGTAAGGTAGATATATAAAGTGTCACAAAATAAAACTGCATTATGAAATAAATAAATAAATCTTTAAGTAAATGAAATAAATCTTGAAATGAATTAAATAAAACAAGATAAAACTTTCTTTTAACATTATCATTTTGTTTTATTTCATGGGGATATTTATTTATTTCATGGAATATTTATTAATAATTTATCAATAGCAGTATTTATTTATTTATTTAATTTTGAATGAAACGGCTCTCCATAACTACAAGTGCGAGTACATTGCTCTAGAACAGTATTCATACAAGTCAAACTTTGCCACATTTTGTCACAATCCCAAATTTCAGTGTATGTTATTGGAATTTTATTTATTTGTTTATTATAAAGTAGTGCATAATTATAAAGTTGAAGGAAAAAAAAGAAATGGTTGTCAAACTTTGTTACGAATACAAATTTAGAAAATATATATACCTATACATAAATGTATTTTTGGTTAAGGTTCTACCAACTCTGGCGTCTAGAAACTGAACGTTCCAGCAAGACAAATCTTCCATAGCCTCTAACAGATTGTCGCTTCACTTAGCTCCATCTGAACTTGCATTAAACTTCTCTACAGCTTTCTTCCCAACGTGTCAGCTTTGTTCCTTGTCTTCATGAGGCCGACTTTATATAATTTTCAATAGCACGTCAACCTTTTTGAAGACATAGTGCTCTTTCTAATAAAGAAAAATATAAGAATGTGACAGTATTGTCGTTGTTATAATTAGGGTGAGCCCTTGCGAGAGAAGGGAGGGGCTGACTGTGTGTGCGAAGTTGTGTGTTAACACAGGGAGATCAAAATGGCTCAGTTTGAGGGTGAAGCAAATCAGTATCTTTATCGAATCATTTATCTATTATTGATTACATCAAACTATCCTTTATTTTGACAACCTAAAATGTAATGGGACAAAATTTGAAAAGGTTTAAGGGACATGAACACTTTTGCAAGGCACGTTATGCCTCCACCCCAGTTCTTTTAAAAAATCCAAAATAATAAATTAGTCATATGCTAGTTCATAACAAACTTTACAATGAAATTTTATGGCTTACTTCAGGCAATAGCATTACCATGTTTCTCAACGTCCTTCAAAGGATCCACTCCAGGAGACAGGATGAAGAACATAGGAGTAGCTGCACTGGACTCTTCAAAGGAGGCAGCAAAGTCCAGTGATCTTCCCATCACATACTCACTTCCCAGTTTCTCCTCTACAAAGTCTCTGCAGGAGGGAACATGGCTTAGTTCTCTTCAGTTTTGTTTTTATCTCTAACCAACAAAGTGCAGACCTTGAGGAATCAGAATCCTCTTTTAGTGCAGAGACAGCTGTTTAAAATCAGCAAATCAAGAAAAACGTTTTCTGTCTCAGACACAGTTTGCAGATCAGCACATTGCTGCCTTAAATAGATTAGGAGCTTGCACCTGTGTAGTTTTTAAATTTAATATTTGCAAATAAGTGTTCCAGTGAGCTTGGTTCTGTCTCATTTGTAAATGGATGGTAATGAGCACACAATACATATCCTAACAGGAATATATTATTAATATAGTCTGAATTCGTGAAGAGTCTTGCTACTACTATCTTGGTTATTCCTGTTTATATGCAACAAAGGTTCCAAGTTCAGGATTTAAACCACGGACGGCTCTGTGAAGGAACAATAGCCTCTATATGAAGGTGACTGCTCATGTTTACCTTTTAAAAGGATTAGGGCTGTTTTACCTACACGTAATGTAGCAACAAACCAAATTAAAATGGCAAAATTTGTTTGCAAAAACTACCAAACTACACAATTTGACTCAGACAGACTGGAATTTTTCTCACTAACTTAAAACGTGGCATATAATGACCTATTATGAAGAGTTCTGAAAAAAGCAGAAATGTGCGTGTGTATGTGTATGTGTATAATAATTAGTAAATACAGAAAACAATAAACAAAACTGAGCTGGTACAGTTGAAGTGAGAAACCTACGTTCATCATGGGCATCAAAGTCATGTTAATTCTGATTTTGTTATTATTTTTAATAGTTCTAGTTTATGTTTTGTACGTTATGTTTTCTCCCGATTAGTTTGTATTATCGGATTTCTCTTTGCTCCAGTTACATTTTGTTCTCCCTGCCTTTGTCACCCATCAGCTTTATTCGGTCCACCTGCATCACGTAGACAGTCGTTTTCATCTTACCTGTGCCATGCTGCATATATACACCAATGGTTTGTTCCTGCCTCCATCTTGGAGATATTTGATTTGCTTAAAATAAACCGACTTTTACTTATGGTTAAGATGCCTTTTTGTCTGCATTCTGGGGTCCTCCACTGTACCACACCTGACAGTGGATATGTTTTGTAACTATTTAACCCTGAAGGAATAGTTTTTACTCTGAGGGGGAAAAGCATTAAAAGCCCCAAATTAAGACTATTCCTATGATGAGTAGATTAACCTATTTAAAGTAAATAAATAGATCAATGATCATTTAAACAACAGGGTTTATTGTTCAAAGTAAAATGACGTGCGTATGGTGCAATACATTGGTGCTTTAACATAGAGCTTGGTATAGCAGGCATCTTGAACCTGAAATTGCAGCAAAACAGAATAAATAAAAACATGCACCCTGACAACTCATAGCAAAAGCCAAGGTTATGTCTTCCACTGCTTACCTGACAGCATATGTCATGCGGTCAGGTCTCAGGGTCCTCATCATGCAAAGCCTCTG
The DNA here is from genome assembly GCF_021462225.1 of Girardinichthys multiradiatus. NCBI lineage: Eukaryota > Metazoa > Chordata > Actinopteri > Cyprinodontiformes > Goodeidae > Girardinichthys > Girardinichthys multiradiatus. The sequence goes on along the minus strand of NC_061803.1, from coordinate 29,646,343 downwards.
GAGAGAGGTTTTGCTTTTCCACTCCTGTGGGAGTTTCTCTTTTTCCGGACATTCAGATTCTACAAACTTCTTCCAGCGTTTGGCTGAACCCTGGATGTCTCTGTCCAGGTGCTTGAACTCCTCCATGGAGCACAGGGACTGTCGGATTTGAGAGAATAAAAGAACATTGCAGGAAAAGCTTAAAGTTTTAAAAGTTCTGCTTATCCACTTGAAAGTTTCTGACCACTTCAGAAAGATTTCTCAGCAAAAGGACTAACTTTGTTTGCAAAAATTGACAGAAAAAAGAAGATTGCTTATCTTTCCCTCGTGCTTATTTAAATAACATTTATTCAAAAGAAAATGCTGAGTAAACACACTTGCTTTTGTAACAGCATGGGGGTAAGGGACGTCTAAATATGCATCCACAGCAGAAACAGTGGGGGTTCCATTGTGAGCCCCTAGCTGACAGACATCTTATCTCATCTGTGGAAAACAGCAGTGTCACAGTGCTGCCTGGAGCAGGTAGTCACTTTATGACAAGAATACCGGCACACAGTCACACAGGAAGTGTGTTTGCCATGTTTCACACTGCATAAACTACCAAGAGGCTACTGAAATCATCCCTCAACACACACAAAAGGCAAGGTGTCAAAAAATGAAAGAACCCCATGCCCTCAGAGTTGGTGAGGTGAAGGGAGATGAGACAAAGTGACTCTCAGCAAACAGTTCTACACTCTGACTTAGCTTGTTTAATTATCCCAGGTGGGTGTCAACCTCTTAGCCCTGTTCAGGAAGAACGCACTCAGTCCCAAAGGATTCCTTCTCTGCTAATATTGTCAAGAGAGCCAAGCAATCAGAGGATCTTATCATCATTTAAAGCTTTCCTACTGATTATGTTTCCTGCTGCGATAAGAAAATCAAGTGACAGAATTTGATTAGTGGGGGCCTTAAACATCTGCAGTGTGCTGATGGCAGTGAGGAAGGGCTCTCTCTGAATCTGCAGAGGGGTTTAGGTGAAGTTAATATTGTAGGCGGACAAGGCTGAAACATTTATGAACAGAAGAAATGAACACACACATATACTGCTGTTAGGATTCGATTTGCTGCTAAACTGATTTGACAAGAGAAGCAAACTGCGTAGGAAGATAGAAGTTTCTTCAGGAGAAACTGTGACTGCTTTGTTCAGTGTTATGCTGCTTCGGCATCACATGCAGAGTGACTCCGTGCAGCATCACATGCTATCAAATGAGAAATCTGGTTGAAGCTAAGATATATACTCCAGATCTGCAGCCATCTTAAGGTGCTGTCTATTTTCAGAGTTGTTGCTGGAATACAGTACAGACCAAAAGTTTGGACACACCTTCTCATTCAAAGAGTTTTCTTTATTTTCATGACTATGAATATTGTAGCTTCACACTGAAGGCATCAAAACTATGAATGAACACATGTGGAATTATATACTGAACAAAAAAGTGTGAAACAACTGAAAATATGTCTTATGTTCTAGGTTCTTCAAAGTAGCCACCTTTTGCTTTGATTAGTGCTCTGCACACTCTTTGCATTCTGTTGATGAGCTTCAAGAGGTAGTCACCTGAAATGGTTTTCACTTCACAGGTGTGCCCTGTCAGGTTTAATAAGTGGGATTTCAAGCCTTATAAATGGGGTTGGGACCATCAGTTGTGTTGTGCAGGAGGTGGATACAATACACAGCTGATAGTCCTACTGAATAGACTGTTAGAATTTGTATTATGGCAAGAAAAAAGCAGCTAAGTAAAGAAAAACGAGTGGCCATCATTACTTTAAGAAATGAAGGTCAGTCAGTCCGAACAATTGGGAAAACTTTGAAAGTGTCCCCAAGTGCAGTCGCAAAACCCATCAAGCGCTACAAAGAAACTGGCTCACATGAGGACCGCCCCAGGAAAGGAAGACCAAGAGTCAACTCTGCTGCGGACGATAAGTTCATCCTAGTCACCAGTCTCAGAAATCGCAGGTGAACAGCAGCTCAGATTAGAGAACAGGTCAATGCCACACAGAGTTCAAGCAGCAGACACGTCTCTAGACCAACTGTTAAGAGGAGACTGTGTGAATCAGGCCTTCATGGTAAAATAGCTGCTAGGAAACCACTGCTGAGGACAGGCAACAAGCAGAAGAGACTTGTTTGGGCTAAAGAACACAAGGAATGGACATTAGACCAGTGGAAATATGTGCTTTGGTCTGATGAGTCCAAGTTTGAGATCTTTGGTTCCAACCACCCTGTCTTTGTGTGGCGCAAAAGAGGTGAACGGATGGACTCTACATGCCTGGTTCCCACCGTGAAGCATGGAGGAGGAGGTGTGATGGTGTGGGGTTGCTTTGCTGGTGACACTGTTGGGGATTTATTCACAATTGAAGGCATACTGAATCAGCATGGCTACCACAGCATCTTGCAGCGGCATGCTATTCCATCCGGTTTGCGTTTAGTTGGACCATCATTTATTTTTCAACAGGATAATGACCCCAAACACACCTCCAGGCTGTGTAAGGGCTATTTGACCAAGAAGGAGAGTGATGGGGTGCTGCGCCAGATGACCTGGTCTCCATAGTCACCGGACCTGAACCCAATCGAGATGGTTTGGGGTGAGCTGGACCGCAGAGTGAAGGCAAAAGGGCCAACAAGTGCTAAGCATCTCTGGGAACTCCTTCAAGACTGTTGGAAAACCATTTCAGGTGACTACCTCTTGAAGCTCATCAACAGAATGCCAAGAGTGTGCATACCAGTAATCAAAGCAAAAGGTGGCTACTTTGAAGAACCTAGAATATAAGACATATCTTCACTTGTTTCACACTTTTTTGTTCAGTATATAATTCCACATGTGTTAATTCATATTTTTGATGCCTTCAGTGTGAAGCTACAATATTCATAGTCATGAAAATAAAGAAAACTCTTTGAATGAGAAGGTGTGTCCAAACTTTTGGTATGTACTGTACTTGACAAATTGCAACATATGAAGCAATTCCAGAAACTATAAGTCAGCTCAGGGTACAAAGATGTTGAGGAAAATGTTAGACTGTCACTGTCGTGAAAAAGTATTTGAACCCTTACAGTATTCTATTTTTGCCTATTTTCACACACCTAAATGTCTCAGATCATCAAGCAGTTTAATATCAGACAATCATCACCTAAGCTAATTAAATAGGCAGTTTTGAAATAAAGTGATAATTTTTATTGAAGGAAAAAAGCTATCCCAACTAACTTTGGAAATATGTGGAAAAAGGAATTGCCTCCTTTGCTAAATCAGAAATTAACCGTGAATAATCCCAAAAGCTGAGTTACATTTTACTTGCCACATTCTGAACTGATTACTGCCAGACCTTTAGAATTAACACTTTAGGACTCCAGCAAACCACAGTTAGAGTCATTCTCCACAAATGGAGAAAACATGGAACAGTGACGAACATTCCCACAAGTGATTGACCTACAAAAACTACTGCAAGAGCGCATAGACGACTCATGCAGGAGGTCACAAACAAACCCAAAACAACTTCTAAAGCACAGCAGTTCACAGCGGCAATCTGTAAGGTGGCAAAAAAATTTTCATTAGAGTGTACAGTACCTACAGAACTCAGAGATGATAGAGGTAACATGCAAAGCTCTTGCAACTATTTTTCACTAACACCTTAAAGGATTTCCACTTAGACAACCATAGGATATTGATTCCAAAGATGAGCACTCGTACTCGTCGTCTTCCGCTTTATCCGGGACCGGGTCGCAGGGGCAGCAGACTCAGCAGAGACACCCAGACGTCCCTCTCCCCAGACACCTCCTCCGGGAGGAGCCCAAGGCGTTCCCAGGCCAGCCGAGAGACATAGTCCCTCCAGCGTGTCCTGGGCCGTCCCCTGGGCCTCCTCCCGGTGGGACGTGCCTGGAACACCTCCCGAGGAAGGCGTCCAGGAGGCATCCGGTATAGATGCTCGAGCCACCTCAACTGGCTCCTCTCGATGTGGCGGAGTAGCGGCTCTACTCCGAGCCCCTCCCGGATGGCCGAGCTTCTCAACCTATCTCTAAGGGAGTTCCCGGCCACCCAATGGAGGAAGCTCATTTCCGCCGCTTGTATCCGGGATCTCGTTCTTTCGGTCATGACCCAAAGTTCATGGCCATAGGTGAGGGTAGGAACGTAGACCGACCGGTAAATCGAGAGCTTCGCTTTTCGGCTCAGCTCTCTCTTCACCACAGCGGAACGACACAGCACCCCCATTACTGCGGCAGCTGCACCGATCCATCTGTTGATCTCCCGCTCCATTCTTCCCTCACTCGTGAACAAGTCCCCGAGATACTTAAACTCCTCCACTTGAGGCAGGAACTCCGCTCCAACCTGAAGAGGACAAGCCACCCTTTTCCGGTCAAGAACCATGGCCTCGGACTTGGAGGAGCTGATTTTCATCCCAGCCGCTTCACACTCGGCTGCGAACCGCCCCAGTGTATGCTGTAGGTCTTGGCTAGAGGGGACCAGCAGGACCACGTCATCTGCAAAAAGAAGAAACAAAATCCTCTGGTCCCCAAACCAGACCCCCTCCAGCCCTTGGCTGCGCCTAGAAATCCTGTCCATAAAAGTTATGAACAGGACCGGTGACAAGGGCAGCCCTGCCGGAGTCCAACATGCACCGGGAACCGGTCCGACTTAGTGCCGGCAATGCGAACCAAACTCCTGCTCCGCTTGTACAGAGATCGGATGGCCCCTAGTAAAAGGCCCCCGATTCCATACTCCTGGAGCACCCCCCACAGGGCATCACGAGGAACACAGTCAAATGCTTTCTCCAAGTCCACAAAACACATGTGGAGCAGTTGGGCAAACTCCCATGAACCCTCGAGTACCACGTAGAGGGTATTGAGCTGGTCCAGTGTTCCACAGTCGGGACGAAAACCACACTGCTCCTGCTGAAGCCGAGGTTCGACTATCGGCCGGACTCTCCTCTCCAATACCCTGTCGTAGGCCATACCAGGGAGGCTGAGGAGTGTGATCCCCCTGTAGTTGGAACACACACTCCGGTCACCCTTCTTATCTAGGGGGACCACCACCCCAGTCTGCCAATCTAAAGGCACTGTCCCCGTCCGCCACGCAATGTTGAAGAGGTGTGTCAACCATGACAGCCCCACAACATCCAATGACTTGAGGTACTCAGGGCTCATCCAACCCCGAAGCCCTGCCACCGCGGAGCTTTTTAACCACCTTGATGACTTCAGCCTGGGTGATGAAAAAGTCCAACCCCGAGTCCCTAGCCTCTGTTTCCACAGGGAATGCATGATGGCATGGTTGAGGAGATACTCGAAGTATTCCTTCCACCGGCCAATAATGTCCCCAGTCGAGGTCAGCAGCTCCCCACCCCCACTGTAAACAGTGTTGGCGAAGCACTGCTTCCCCTTCCTGAGGCGCCGGACGGTTTGCCAGAATCGCTTCGGGGCCAACCGGTAGTCCTTCTCCATGGCCTCACCGAACTCTTCCCAGGTCCGAATTTTTGCTTCTGCCACCGCCCGGTCCGCGGCACGCTTGGCCCCACGGTACCCGTCAGCCGCCTCAGGAGTCCCACAAGCCAACCACAGCCGATAGGACTCCTTCTTGAGCTTGACAGCGTCCCTTACTGCCGGTGTCCACCACCGGGTTTGGGAATTGCCGCCGCGACTGGCACCGCAGACCTTACGGCCGCAGCTACGGGCAGCAGCATCGACAATAGATGCGGAGAACATGGTCCACTCGGACTCTATGTCTCCAACATCCCCCGGGATCTGGTCAAAGCTGAATACATCCCTGGCTGAGGGCTCCGCCAGGCGTTCCCAGCAGACCCTCACTATGCGCTTGGGCCTGCCAAGTCTGTCCGGCTTTCTCCTCCTCCAGCAGATCCAACTCACCACCAGGTGGTGATCAGTGGACAGCTCAGCCACTCTCTTCACACGAGTGTCCAAAACATGCGGCCGAAGGTCTGATGATACGACAACAAAGTCGATCATCGACCTCTTGCCTAGGGTGTCCTGGTGCCAAGTGCACTGATGGACACCCTTATGTTTGAACATGGTGTTCATTATGGACAATCCGTGACTAGCACAGAAGTCCAATAACAAAACACCGCTCGGATTCAGATCGGGGAGGCCATTCCTCCCGATCACGCCTCTCCAGATGTCACTGTCGTCCCCCAGCAGAATAATGGAGTCCCCGGGAAGGGCACTATCCAGCACCCCTGACAGGGACGCCAAGAAGGCCGGTTACTCCGCACTACCACTCGGCCCGTAGGCTGAAATGATAGTCAGAGACCTCTCCCCAACCCGAAGGCGCAGGGATGCGACCCTCTCATCCACTGGGGTAAACCCCAACACGAGACGGCTGAGCTGGGGGGCAACAAGCAAACCCACCCAGCCCGCTGCCTCTCCCCGTGGGCCACTCCAGAGTAGAAGAGAGTCCAGCCCCTCTCGAGGAGATGGGTTCCAGAGCCCACGCCTTGCGTGGAGGCGAGCCCGACTATTTCTAGTCGATATCTCTCGACCTCCCGCTCTTTGTCTGACACCATCATCTAGAGTCTGTTTGCAATGGGAGACCCTACCAGGGGCATTTAAGCCCCAGACAACATAGCCTCTAGGATCATTCGAGCACTCAAACCCCTCCACCACGTTAAGGTGGCGGTGCAAGGAGGGGTCCAAAGATGAGCAATAAATTAAAAACTGTTGTGCATTATTCAGTTCTAAATTTGTGGATTTTAGGTAGTAAAGATAGAAACACTTTATGTACAGTGATTTGCAAATGTATTCATACCTCTTAAACATTTTCCTGTTTTGCGAAAGTGCAGCCGAAACTTCAGTGTGCTTTATTGGGATTTTATGTGACAGATCAACACTAAGAAAGTGGATACTTTTGAAGTGGAACAAAAGGGCTGCATGGTTTTGAAAATCTAAAAACTAAAAATATTAAACAAAAAATTGCAGCTTTGCTCATACAGAGGTGTTTGCCTGTTCTCTCTTTGCAAAATGACTCACGTTTAGGCAGGTTAGTTGGAGAAAAACTGTGAACACGTTTTACCGCAGATTCCTCTTGGTTTTGGCTATGACTGGGCTATTCTAACACACAAATACAAAACCATTCCACTCCATTATATCTCTGGTGGTGTGTATGGGGGTCATTGTCCAGTCTCAAGCATCCTGCAGCCTCAATCCTGATTTTCTTCCAGGATTGCAGGTCAGGATTTCTGTATTTAGCTAGATCTATCATTCCATCAACTCTGACAATCTACTCTGCCCCAGAACCATACTGGATTTCAGTCTAGTCTTAGAAAAGAAAACTGTTAATGAGAAATTCTATGTGCTGTCTACAAGCGCAATATAGTCCACTTCAGGTTTGCTTTCTTGTGTGATTATCTTCAGTCCGAAGATGAAGAACACTGCAAGTTCAATTTGATCATTCAATCATATTAAGATATGGAGCCAATGAACACTCTCTCTTGGACAAGCAGGGTTTATGATTAGCAAGCAGGTAGTCCAAAGAAATTACAGCCAAGACCAAAAAAAAAACAAAAAACTTTACTGACATCCAAGTCGGTAAACGCTTATAATGTCACTTTTGTCTGTTAAAAAGCCTCTGTGTTGTTATGTCTCTGTGCATGTGGTTGTGCTCTGAATCCTGCCACTGATCAACTGAGGAACAACAACCAACAGGAAGGAAGACGTTAATAGACCAAAGATGACTCTCATAGAGCTGGGCGGGTGTTCTGCATAGATAGACGGTTCACTATAAGCTAAAATCTGTTCACTGTATAGGGCTGAGTACGTGTTAAGGGAGAAACCATTCAACGTCCACCAATGGCCAAGTCAAGCCAGTCAGAGGCCAGTTCAACTGGTTATCTCTGGCATGATTTAGATGTGCCAGGCCTGTGGAGACATACCAGAACCGACATGCTACTATCTCTGCTCCAAAAGATGGTTCTGCAAATATTGACTCATTGGGGGAGAGTACTTCATTAGTTATACATGCACAGGTGTAGTTTATTATTTGTGAAAATGTTTGCATAGCCACCCACCCACAAATGCATTAAAGTTATAGTATCTCATTTTATTGGTTTGCTCAGGCACTAAGAAAAAATATCTGATTGTGCCACTTTACATTTCACAACACAACTCTGACTCATCCCTGTTGTCAAAAAAAGTTTTAAGGGGATAGCTATGTCTTCCTTTTTCTGTACCTTGATTCCTCCCCAGGAGTGACTGGATAGGAAATCCACTGGCGAAGTTACACTTGGTTGGACAGGATATCTCAGGAGGAAGTCCAGCTCTTTGGGGTTTATTTCATTATTCATCAGGAGTACCTGGGGACACGACAAACAGGAGGGCAATGTTGTATTCCCCACACAAACTGCAACTTCTTTCTGCTTGATTAGATCCAGACAAGGCACATAGTCCCAATAGCAACTCATTCAATGGCAGGCATGTATTCGAAACAAACCATGCAGAGGACGAAAGCTCCCCTTCATACCTGAAAGACAAGCTGAGCCATGTACGTGAGCTTGTCACACTCAAACAGGCCTCTAGTGGTGTACTGGAAGACTGAGAAGGTGATGCTGTCAATTAGGTTGGACACCCGCTGCTTCAAAGTCTCATCCGACTCAGCCTTAAGAACTGCTTTCTGGAAGACCACACCGAACGCCTAGAGATGCACGGGAGCAAGAAGAACACGCAGTCGGTTTTCCAGGTGAAAGACGCTGAAACAGTTTGAAAAGCCGCAGACTTAGCCAACATTTTGTTTAATTGAGAGAAATGAAAATGTGTGCATAAACTTTAACAGGTATAGATGAGTTCGTTTTAGGGGTTTTGGGATATTTTGCCCCCAAGATGGCTGCAAATTAACATCAGTCTACTTTTAAAGGCTGCCACTAATGAGGTGGAATGTCAATACACAAGAATAACACTAAGAAACAGCTCCTTAGGAGGGCTTGTAGTACACAATGTACTGTAGCTACAGTTATTATATTAAGCTTGATGTAAACTTTCTTAAAAGTGATTAGAGCATCATAAGACACTTTGCTCAGTCAGTCAGAAATCAAAGATTTAACATAACTATTTATTTACCAAATGAGAATTCTGGATTAATAAAACAGACCTCAAAGATGTTAAATAAAACTGATATAATTAATGACATTTATTTCTAGATGCAGCAGAGAACAATAATATGGAATCACTGGTTGATTTTAAAAGAAAATACTTGCCAAAGTCTTCAGTTAAAAGAGAGTGCTTTCAGACCTTAGCAAACACTTTAAACATCAGAACAGAAACATGTTAGGTTATCCTTAGATCTTTGATAACAGAATGAGTTATTGTAATTCTAGCTATGGAAGCTCCATTAACATCATGTCAGTCAGCTGACCACTTCCTACTCGTTCTCACTTTCTTGTTGTCAAAAACTACAGGAAACCTTTGTCTTACAGTTCAGAGGCTGATATATACAAGTTCTCTGTCCTTAAGCTCTCACTCTATTGATACAACTTCAATTCCTTTAGGATCCTGCTCTTCAATTGTAGAATATGTCCTGGAGAGGCAGTCGAAAGTGGATGCATTGAATAGCCTGGACTGGGCATAGCAGCAGGTGACAGCAAACAGCTGCGAGCCACAAGGAAGATATAATGGAAGAGGAGTCCAGAGTCATACTACTACTGCTCAAGGGGATTTTGCACAGTGAGGAACTAAAAATGGACAATCAGCAAATGGAGGGTGAAACAAATTACAATTTTGTGGATGATTTTTGTATTTGGTCACACTGAGGTGATTCTTACAGTAGAACAACAATTCAATTCAATTCAGTTTTATTTATATAACGCCAAGTCACAACGCATGTTGTCTCAAGGCACTTCACAGCAGTCATTTACATACATTCCAATTAGTCCTAACCATTGAACAGTGCAGTCAGATTCAGTTATTTATTCAAATTGGATAAAAAGTTTTTTTATCTAAGGAAACCCAGCAGATTGCATCCAGTCAGTGACTTGCAGCATTCACTCCTCCTGGATGAGCATGTAGAGACAGTGGACAGTCACTGGCGTTGACTTTGCAGCAATCCCTCATACTGAGCATGCATGTAGCGACAGTGGAGAGGAAAAACTCCCTTTTAACAGGAAGAAACCTCCAGCAGAACTAGGCTCAATGTGAGCGGCCATCTGCCACGACCGACTAGCAGCAAGTACAATAATAAGAACTGGTAAACTTGAACATAAAAGTAGGAGCATTAAGTTTTTATGAGATATCATAGGAAGCAAAAGGGATTTATCCACTGAAAAGCCAAACAAGAACCATGATCACATGTGTAACAGAAGGTTAACTCGGGGATGATTGGATGATTGAGTGATGAATCCAGAATCTGTACTGATTAAGAACATTTTTATTAATGAAGTCAGTGCCTCAATGATTTCAAGCAGTCAGAAAAGGAAGTGAAGGTTTTCTGTTTATGATTCTTTTTTTTTTTTCACTTGATCTCAAAAATATATCAACAGTGACGGCATCCATATTAAAAAGCAGGAACATTCAATTGATAAATAAAATAGTTTCATGTCATTAGTGCCATTTGCTAAAATGTAAAGCGACTCAGGGAACATCCTCCTGGAGGGGTGGTTCCTTATTTTTGCCAAACTGCACATATTTATTCACTAGGGTTGCACAACATATCGCAAATATATCACCATCACAATACCAGAGTAAAATATTTATAGCACAGTGAGATGATTCAACGTAACTCCAATAAATGTGGTGCAATGTCAGTTTATCAGATTTCCGCTCTTTTTAAACCTGTCCAAACAGCTCACCTTATAATGAGTATTATTTCATGTAAGGTCAAAGGTGTAAAAACTGTAAATGTGTTTTCATTTGATTATGCTGGGAAATAAGTTGTGTGAAGGCAGCTACCTGAAGAGTCCAGAGTGATTGCAAACCATATCTCAGGCTGCCTTCTCTCAGGCTCGCTGGCTGACAATATGAGAGACATTACGCTCTACATAACCACATTAGGGAGCCACAAACACAATAAAAACAGGGCAAAGAGCATAAAACATGATGAGCAAATGGAAGGAGGAGGACAGGAGAAGAGAAGTTGGGAGTGAAAAGACGGGTCTCACTGGGAGGCCTTGAGGTGGGAAGGAAATGTAGTGGGTCAATAGAGAGCTACCTTGAGTGAGAACTGGTACATGGGGTGGATTTTATTGAGATCGTTCATTATGAAGTACATTAAGGAAGCTCGTGCTGCTGCTGGCCGGTAGTGCTCCCGAGCCTCATTGATTTTGGCCTCTGTCACCTTGGCTTCTTTTACCTGCAGTAAAGATATCATACTTAAAACACAAAGAGACCGTCTGTACAATTATGCATAAATGCATGCATTGACTTGCACACAATGAAATAATTCAACCTCCAATGAAAAGCAGACCCAGTGACAAGGAATATTTGCAATACATGAAGTTTTCATTTTTTAACAGCTGCTAATGTAAATTTATATTTAAAAATCAAAATATGCATACATAGTGTTCATCCTGTCACAGGCCCACTCTCACAGTGTTAAAATAAATGTCAGTGACATTAGTAAATATCTAGCAAAGATGAGACACAAAGCTGACATAATATGATCTTCGGACCAATGAAAGAGAAACATGGGATCACTTGCTGTTAGAGAGAGGAAATATAGTGGGAATACACTGCATACAGATGATTAAGTATTAACTTTGAGACACAACCTCTGGATAATTAAGACGTTCTGGATTAAATTGTAAATTTAGAAGACGTACATTTAGAAGAGTAATAAATTTCACAGCAAGTACATTAACTACCAAATACCTTTTTAAAATATTTCACAGTACAGACAGATGACTAAAGCCGATTAGTCCTGTTAAATAACCACAGCATAGATATTTTTAAGACAGTAGTTGACTCGATGACCTGCTGACCTAAGAAAGAGTCTGTTTGCTTTGCGTGTTTCTAAGGGGCACACGAGTGAATCCACACTAAAAGATGTCAGGCTTTCAGTTCTGATAGGTTGTTTGTGTTGAAACTATCCTCAAGTTACTGTTTTCCAATTAGGAGGAAAGAGGGACAATGCTGAGAAGAATATTACAGAGACATGTAAAAATAATGTCTGCTAAGTCTTAACTTTTACTGTGAGACTTAATTCCTTTCTTAAGCAGTAATGATATACAGTTGCTCTCAAGTGTACAAACCCCTTTTCAAATGTCAAGCTTCTGTGATGTGAAAAAATGAGACAATGATGAATCATTTCACAACTTTTTCCACACACAAAATCTGATATTTACCCTGCATCATTCAAGTAAACAACAAACACATAAATGTGCAGACCCTTAAAGGGCTAACTTAAATTTTTGGAAGTTCTGTGAAGTAATTATTGATAATAGTTCCCAGTTGAAAGAAGACATATCCCTGTGACCTTGATGGAAAGCAAATAAATCCTTGGAGTACTGGACATTGTCAGGCTAGTTGGACCAACATTATCTTTTATTGCTGGCTTTTAAAACAACTCAAACTGAAATGTTTATATCAGTGGGATAGAAAATTATATTAGCAAATATTAACAGTCCAAAATTTCACCAGAGACTGTTATTAATGTCAATACTGTTTTGTTTAACTGAACAACATCAATGTTCTAATGTGAATTTACATTGTTTGAGCCTGCTGGGTGGTTTAACGCTGCCGCCCCAGTTTTAAAGTCCCTACACTGGCTCTCTATATGTCAGAGAATAGATTTCAAAATACTGATGTTAGTTTATAAATCACTGAATGACTTAGCACCAAAGTAAATTAAACGTTTGTTGTCGTATCAACCTTCCAGGCCACTTAGGTCTTCTGGTTCTAGTCTACTCTGCATCCCCAGAATTAGAACCAAACATTGAGAAGCAGCATTCAATTCTTATGTTCCATTAATCTGGAACAAACTTCCAGAAAACTGCAAAAATGCTGAATCCATGAGTTCTTTTAAAGAAATGTAAAAAAAAAAAAAAATTTTAGAGTTGTTTTTGATTCTTCTATTTAAAATATTAACTTAAACATATCAGTAAACGTTTCCACAGTGGATAAAGGTTTAATAGGATTTTCCACCTTGGAACAGACCCTGTATAGAACCTCTCTGTCCACAGAGAGAAGCAGTTTACTGTAAATGACCCCTCGCCGACAGACCGTGGCTGGCTAGGCTCTCCTAGAAGAAGTTAGGAGGAAGGTACAGAGCACCAGGGAGTCTCTGACTATTGGTTAAGACATGGACTAGTTTTAAAAGGAATATTTCCCCATTGTTGAGACGTATAATGGGTCAGAACAGTTATAAGGTGTTGCCTCCTCGTTTGATATTATATTAAGAAAATATGGGCCTAAAAGCATCGAGTGCGTTCATTAATTTCAATCTGTACTCCAACTTTTCTTTACTGTTTTTTTCTTTACTTTCCTTCATCATGCCACTGCAATGTACTTTCTTATGTTTTTTTATTGAGCAGGTGCTCAGTGGTGCCTTAATCCACCAGCTCTGCAGGTTTCCTTAGCTCCCACAGGATTGGAGTAATCTTTTGGATTTCAGTGGTGCCACACATATGTTATAATTGTCTTTTCTATGTAGCTCCCAATCACAACAAAAGTCTTTAAAGGTGACCATGCCTTAACAAAAAATGAGCACATAAAAATACAATAGAAAGCATTCAAAACCAGGCAATGCAAAAACTGACTCCTAATGATGTGAGTGTGGAAAAACGTTTGGATTCTGGTTATCAGGAGCAACAGAAAGTGAATGGCATATCTATGGAAACACAAAAAGTTCATAATTTGTGAGTTAAAACCATTCAAGTGACATCTTATTAGGCCTATGCAAGAAAATTCAATACCGCTGCTTTCTCAGTGGGCACCAGCAGGAGGGTGTCTTGTTTAAACATATTCACCAGGATGGTGACGAGGGCTTAAAATGTTATTTATTTATTTTCATGTTTGTTATTTTAGTTATGCATTTATGTTTTGTACTTTTTTTGTTTATTCATTTTGTACTGATTTAAAACCAAAAAGAAACCTGGAAACCTAGCAGGATTGTTTTCCTTGTTGTCCCAAGCCGCTGCCTTAAAACTGAGGTCCATACCAAACTGTGTATCATTACACCAGAAATGACACTGTTTGATTTTATATTAATATATACTCCCCAAGGTTACACTGAAGCAATTCCAGAAACTATAAGTCAGCTCAGGGTACAAAGATGTTGAGGAAAATGTTAAGACTGTCACTGTCGTGAAAAAGTATTTGAACCCTTACAGTATTCTATTTTTGCCTATTTTCACACACCTAAATGTCTCAGATCATCAAGCAGTTTAATATCAGACAATCATCACCTAAGCTAATTAAATAGGCAGTTTTGAAATAAAGTGATAATTTTTATTGAAGGAAAAAAGCTATCCCAACTAACTTTGGAAATATGTAGAAAAAGGAATTGCCTCCTTTGCTATCCTAAACACAAAATCATCAAATGGCTGGATAAACGGGTTTAGTTTTGTAGTTTTGACAAAATAGCAGCTACATGCATCATTAAATATATATTTATATATATATATATATATATGTATATAAATCAAACCTTCTGCTCTATCTCCGCAGCAGTGCATTTGGTTGTCTCCAGATTTTCCACGAGCTCTGTGTCTCCAAGGAAGTTTCCTGACGCCGAGGACAAACGGGACAGCAGGTTGTCTTCCAGTGTTTTCAGGGTGATCTTAAAACCATTCTGCTCCTTTGTCAAGTTGGACTAAGAAACAAAGACATTTTTTTGTGATAACTTTCAACATGTTAGAAGATTTCTCAAGTTTGTCATTTAAATGTGAAATGATAGGAATTGCACACAGTTGCGCAAAGACTGGGTCAATATGAGGATAACTATGCTGAAGGGCGCCTCAAAGTCAGAACTGACTGCATTGCTGTGAGGGCACAAAGCTTGTAGATAGATTAACTCACTTCCGTCTGATTGCTCACCTCTTACTTTGGCCAGTCGACCTCAGTGTGTTGAGGCCATCAGTTCGAGGGATAGGGAAGGCAGCTTTGATGCCACAGAACCACACACCCACCCACGTCGATAATGAATAATCTCTTGCGAAACTCTATATTTTTAATTATGAACCACCACAGGCCTTGGCAGGAGATGGACATAGAATTTCACATCATATGGATTAACGTACCCCTCTGTCTAAAACAGCTTAAACTCTTGACAGTCTTTTCTCTTTGTTGCAGCTAAAAATAAACAGTGGAGAAAGCTAAACTTTTCCTCAAAGAATGGAATTTGAGTGGCATTGTAAGAACAAAGTCGACAGGGCACGGTATTCCATTGTTTCATCCTGCATTGTCCTTCATTTCCGTCTGTAGCGTTTTCTTGTTTCTGCTTGATAATGACTTTGCTGAAGTTTCCCTTAACAAAACCTTTTTCTACAACCTTTGAATTATTGTACTTTCATCAGAAGGAGGGAGGCTGTTCGGGGAGACTTTTTTGAGTGGCTACATTCTCATCAAATGGTTCATATATTTTCACATATAACAGTGCAGTCAAATGTTCTTCTGAATGTTCCAAGACTACATAAAAATAAACTCAATACAACACTAAGAATATCCCACTCTGATCTGAGACATTGTATCAGCTCGGGTTGCCGATAAAAGCATTTAAAAATATTTCTATCAATAGTCCTTAATAAAACGCAGCTCCCTCCACTTATTGTTCGTCTGCTGTCTGTTTTGTCTGCAAATGAGTGACTGAAACAACCGGATTGAAACAAAGAAAATCAAGATGTTCTACTAAATCAGAACACGAACATGCTAATGCTAGCCCAGCACTGCACAAAACTTCATATAGAAAGTACAGGTCCTTCTCAAAATATTAGCATATTGTGATAAAGTTCATTATTTTCCATAATGTCATGATGAAAATTTAACATTCCTATATTTTAGATTCATTGCACACTAACTGAAATATTTCAGGTCTTTTATTGTCTTAATACGGATGATTGTGGCATACAGCTCATGAAAACCCAAAATTCCTATCTCACAAAATTAGCATATTTCATCCGACCAATAAAAGAAAAGTGTTTTTAATACAAAAAACGTCAACCTTCAAATAATCATGTACAGTTATGCACTCAATACTTGGTCGGGAATCCTTTTGCAGAAATGACTGCTTCAATGCGGCGTGGCATGGAGGCAATCAGCCTGTGGCACTGCTGAGGTCTTATGGAGGCCCAGGATGCTTCGATAGCGGCCTTTAGCTCATCCAGAGTGTTGGGTCTTGAGTCTCTCAACGTTCTCTTCACAATATCCCACAGATTCTCTATGGGGTTCAGGTCAGGAGAGTTGGCAGGCCAATTGAGCACAGTGATACCATGGTCAGTAAACCATTTACCAGTGGTTTTGGCGCTGTGAGCAGGTGCCAGGTCGTGCTGAAAAATGAAATCTTCATCTCCATAAAGCTTTTCAGCAGATGGAAGCATGAAGTGCTCCAAAATCTCCTGATAGCTAGCTGCATTGACCCTGCCCTTGATAAAACACAGTGGACCAACACCAGCAGCTGACATGGCACCCCAGACCATCACTGACTGTGGGTACTTGACACTGGACTTCTGGCATTTTGGCATTTCCTTCTCCCCAGTCTTCCTCCAGACTCTGGCACCTTGATTTCCGAATGACATGCAGAATTTGTTTTCATCCAAAAAAAGTACTTTGGACCACTGAGCAACAGTCCAGTGCTGCTTCTCTGTAGCCCACGTCAGGCGTTTCTGCCACTGTTTCTGGTTCAAAAGTGGCTTGACCTGGGGAATGCGGCACCTGTAGCCCATTTCCTGCACACGCCTGTGCATGGTGGCTCTGGATGTTTCTACTCCAGACTCAGTCCACTGCTTCTGCAGGTCCCCCAAGGTCTGGAATCGGCCCTTCTCCACAATCTTCCTCAGGGTCCGGTCACCTCTTCTCGTTGTGCAGCGTTTTCTGCCACACTTTTTCCTTCCAAAAGACTTCCCACTGAGGTGCCTTGATACAGCACTCTGGGAACAGCCTATTCGTTCAGAAATTTCTTTCTGTGTCTTACCCTCTTGCTTGAGGGTGTCAATAGTGGCCTTCTGGACAGCAGTCAGGTCGGCAGTCTTACCCATGATTGGGGTTTTGAGTGATGAACCAGGCTGGGAGTTTTAAAGGCCTCAGGAATCTTTTGCAGGTGTTTAGAGTTAACTCGTTGATTCAGATGATTAGGTTCATAGCTCGTTTAGAGACCCTTTTAATGATATGCTAATTTTGTGAGATAGGAATTTTGGGTTTTCTTGAGCTGTATGCCAAATTCATCCGTATTAAGACAATAAAAGACCTGAAATATTTCAGTTAGTGTGCAATGAATCTAAAATATATGAATGTTAAATTTTCATCATGACATTATGGAAAATAATGAACTTTATCACAATATGCTAATATTTTGAGAAGGACCTGTACTACTGGATAAGTGATTCTGTGTTCTTTTTGTGTCTCTGCTCTGTTCTCTCAAACCCCCAGTCGGTCGTGGCAGATGGCCGCTCATACTGAGCCTGGTTCTGCTGGAGGTTTCTTTCTGTTAAAAGGGAGTTTTCCTCTCCACTGTCGCTACATGCATGCTCAGTATGAGGGATTGCTGCAAAGTCAATGCAAGCAGCTGTCTACTGCCTCTACATGCTCATCCAAAAGGAGTGAATGCTGCAAGTCACTGAATGGATGCAATCTGCTGGGTTTTCTTAGAAAGAAAAACTTTTTATCCAATTTGAATAAATAACTGAATCTGACTGCACTGTTCGATAGTTAGGATTAATTGGAACGTATGTGGCCGACTCTGTATCATTCGATTGAATTAACTTTGTAAAGTACATTGAGATGACACGTGTTGTAAATTGGCACCATATAAATAAAACTGAATTGAATTGAAGTTATCTGGATAGATACATTGTGAGCAACAGTGGAAGTTTTGTTGGAGACTATAGCAGTACGTGTCGAGAGCCATGTGCTATTAAATCCTGAACCTGAATCTTCTTCTCAAGACAAAACACTAAAAATGGGTCGAGTATGGGTCTCCTGCCATGTAAAAGTAACCTGTCCATTTAAGACAAAAATGGACAGGCTATATAAGAAGTAGATTATGGTCCTGGCCTCACCTGTATCAAAATTTTAATTCTACAGAAAATCTGTGGAGGGAGATTAAGTTTTAAGCTGCCAAGCAGCACTCAAGTAAACTTATGTAAGCTTAGCTGCTCCTGAACCATGAGGTGTTAGTAGTAATTGGGATATATTGAAGAGCAGCTACACAAAAGGTTTTAAAAATCACAAATAGAACCTAAGAGATAGGCCTGATTGCATGACAAAGTCCAAAAACTGAACTCAGAGGCAACATTAGAGTGGCAGGAGAAGATTGATGAAGACATTAAGATCAAGACCTGGCCAGGGTCCTCATTGTAGGGAACATCAGAGAGAGCTGAAGATTTAAGCCTCTAAGTAGAAGCCAAGAAATCTGAAGGATTTAGAGTCTTTTTTTAGAGAATTGACTCAGAAACCCTCCTGAGATGTCAACAAACTTGGTCAAACTTGGCTGTTTTATCCAGTGTTTAAAATTTCTAAATAATGTTTTGCTTTGGTATCAATGTTTTCATTTTATGATTTAAATATATTGACTTTTGAACATAATTAATTCAAATGTGTTCATTCAAATCTCTGGGTTTTTCATTATTATTTTCAATATCATCATTAAAAGAAGACTGATGATTTCTCAGTGAGCAAGCTTAAAAAAAAATCACAACAGAATATTGTATCTATTTTCACCACTGCAATTAGATCAAGCTAAAGGAAATAATTAAGAGATCTATCATTAAAACAATATTTATTTTTGCTTAAAGGAAAGCAAATTTACATCACAAAAAATATGGTGCCTCTGAGTTTATTATTACATGCTCTAAATCAGTGGTTAATAACCAGGTTGCAGTAAACTGTTGCTAAAATGGCCCTCAAGGTTTTTTTTTTAGGTAACACAGGATGTAATCTGTGTTTTCTTAAACAAAGTATCCCTCTGCAGGAGACAGAAAATGATCACAGTGGGTTTTTTATGTAGTGGATAGAGTTAACTATGACCTTCTACATGCTTGCACTTACTTTCTTGAGGGAGACTAGCTTTGGGCACTAAAACATTCCCAACTGGATGCTGTAATGAGTCAGTTTTTAACGATTAGCTTTCCTCTGGCACATTGTAGTTGTAATTACCCCAGCTTGGGGAAAAACAAACAATTAACCAGTCAGCAGAACACCCTAATTGGTATTAAAATGAGGTATTACATCTATCATTTCTTTTGGCAAATGATTACTGGGTGCCACGATGCGGCCCTGTTAAGATAATTTAGGAAGCAGAGCATTACACTTCTCTCATTAATGAAAAAGATCTTTGGAAAAACTAGTCTGCTGCAAACACACACAGTGCACTCATACACAAGTTCACTATGAGGATGAGGTAACTTTTGTAAAAAGTGGTTGTAGAGGCCCCACCTACACACACACCCCTCCACCCACCCTGTGCAGACCCCATGAACGAGGCATCTTGACATTTTTAGCTTCTTATACCTTCTTTGGCTCTGTTAAACAAGAGCTCTTTCACCTAGCAATCATGTTATGCCTGAGCAGCAACGCTAACCTCATTAAAGGTATAATGTCACAGAGTTATTGGAAGAATATAAACAGGTACAGGCAATTTGCCCTCCTCTATCATTGTAATGATTGTTATCAGACTGGGTTGTTTACCGACAACAAAAAGCCATTCAGAGCTTCATTCTGCAGGCCGTGTTCAGATACGAGAAGGCCTGGGAGTGAACAGAGACCCCGACAGCACTTTAAAGTTTCCATGTTAATTAAAATGATAAGTGAGTTCCAGATCTTGTTTTTTTTTTTTTTCCCAGTATCATTTGATCTCAGCGAAATAATAATTAAACAAGCATCATTGAATCAGGTTTTACTCCCTTGGATTTTGCCTAGAGAACATTAGGCTGAAAATATATCTGGCATTTTGCCATTTCTTCCTTCTGCTCTTCAACTATGGGGGAAATTTACTGCCAAAAATCAAGAGCACATATTTTCAATTTGAGAGCATGATTTCATTCTGCTTGTACTCAAAACTAGTAATGCTTGCAATCAAAACCTGTGCTTTCTTTCAAATATACTCTGTTCTCTCTCAAATCTTTGTTTCTGAGCTCTGATCTAATGCTTTTTGCACAGATCATTTCTCCTCCTGCTTGCTTCATCCTCCATGCGTGCAAACTTGCTCTCTGCTCGGATCAAAACTGCGCTCTCAAATTTCTTCCCTGCTCGCAAATTCTTTTTGATCTCTCTCAGATTAAAGTTGTATCATCCCCTAGCAACTATATCAGCCAATAGAATGACAGTGTGCCACTGGTAGGTCACAGGCTTAGTTGGGGTGCACTTGTTTCCTTCTACTGAATGTACCTGTGTTGCTACTTCCCTGACACAGGTAATACAGGGCAAAATCTGGAAGTAAGTGTTCTATATGGAAGCAAATCGTTACCATATTTCAAATTAAAAAGCATTTTCAGAAATGCTTTTTCATTTTAAGAATGTGGCTGCATTGTTTGACTCATAAATGAAATTAGTAATCAATCATCCTATTTGCATTTTAATTTTCTTCTTCAAGACTGCTCATTCTTTCACTTAATTAAAATGAAAAAGACATTTGAGATTTATTTTTCAAAATGTACCCCAGCAAATAGATACCAAAATTCTATTTGAAATGTAAAATTTGAAATGAAAAAGCATTTCCAGAAATGCTTTTTCATTTTAAGAATGTGGCTGCATTATTTGACCCATAAATAAAATTAGTAATCAATCATCCTATTTGCATTTTCTTCTTCACGACTGCCCATTTTATGCCATAATCAAAAAGAAAACAAAGCAGACTTTGCTTTTTCGTTTTCGTGGTCTGCCCACAATGTACTGCCCAGAAATCGCAAACGAAAAAGCATTCCGAGCGGCGGGCGCAGCAGAGTGACGTCAGCAACCGCTCTTCCTCAGCTCCCTGCTGACCGAGCTACCCAGCTTGTTCAGTAGGGGGCGCTGTGCACGTCTGCATTGCATTACATTGCAAACGTGCCGAGAAATTGATTGAATTGCAGCAGGACCGAGCTCAATTTGTGGCAGTGGCAGAACTGGTAGTTCCGGTGGCAGGCCGCAGGGTGGCACAGGATTCCGCGAGGATGCCAGAAGGCGCCAGACCGGCTGTAAAAGCTTGCCAATGCGGTTGCCGCTGTTTTTGTGGAAGCTGATGCTGATTATCGGCAAACAGGATGTCATTGTTGTTATAGCCTGTTACCTTTAAATAATGATTTCATTATTGATTATTATTTAATAAACAGCTTTATAACCATAACATAAGGTGATTGTATTTACTTGACACGGAAAATAAATAGCACTATGTGTATGTGTGACGTGTTGAAAGGATGACGAAGATTTATTGCACAAACAGCCGGTTTATTGTAGAGCACGAGCGGCTATTCTGAATTGTCACTCACAGAAAATTATAAATAAATGCTTAAAAACACGCTGGATGTCCCAGGCCATGAGGATGCCACCGGAACTACCAGTTCTGAAGGAAATATGGTAACGATTTGCTTCCATATTTTTATGCATCTGGTGCGCGTCGCAATTTTGTGAAATAGGTCAATCTACTTCAATATAGATAGCTCAACTCAGCAAAGTACAATGATAATGGATAATTCAAACCATCCTGCAGTAAGTGATTTTAAACATTCAGTAGTTTAATATGTACGTCTGTTTTTGTCAACATAAACAACATTAAAGTAAAATATGACAATGAAACACATCTTTTCAGTGGAGGACATATTTAAGAATTGCATTGTAAATTTGCTAATTCATCTAGTATTTAAAAAGATAAAGTTAATGATTTACAATATCACTGTTATAACAATATTTTCAGTAAAATTGTGACAAAGCTAACCTTACATTTTAAGGTTTCGGTCCATGTTGGGTTAAATTGCACATTTTCTTTTTTGGGATAGGTATTTATGATATCTGAATCATACATTTTATGAATAAATGCTTATTCTTCATTTTCCGTACTTTAAGTGCTTCGCAATAAAATAACTATAAAGTTATACTTTCTACCATTGTTACAGACTCTGTTGGGGCGTCAAATTCTGGAGCAATTGCTGAGCCAAATGCAATATGTACTCAGTCATCAATTGTAGCAACACAGGTACAGTCAGTAGAAGGAAACAAGCGCACCCCAACTAAGCCTGTGACCTACCAGTGGCACACTGTCATTCTATTGGCTGATACAGTTGCTAGGAGATGATACGACTTTAATCTGAGAGAGAGCAAAAATAATTTGCGAGAAGGGAAGAAACTTTAGAGCGCAGTTTTGATCCGAGCAGAGAGCAAGTTTGCCTGCATAGAGGATGAAGCAAGCAGGAGGAGAAATGATCTATGCAAGAAGCATTAGATCAGAGCTCAGAAACAAAGATTTGAGAGAGAACAGAGTATATTTGAAAGAAAGCAGAAGTTTTGTGTGCAAGCATTACTAAGTTTGAGTACAAGCAGAATGAAATCCTGTTCTCATATTGAAAATATGTGCTCTTGATTTTTGGCAGTAAATTTCCCCCACATCCACAGGTCTGAATGGAGCCCTGCCTAGCAAGACCATACAGAAAAGAGGATACCTCCAGAAAAACCATCAAAATGCAAATGGTATTTCTTGAAGTAAATCTGCACGACTAGGTAACAGAGATCCCGTGGTATCTTCCACTCTAATCTTTACACGACACCGCCATCAGCCAGAAGTGTTCTGGACGAGGAGAGATGTCTAACTTCCCATTCAACTAACAAAAACAGCATTTGGGAAATAGCAAAAGTGTGTCAATATGTTGACTAATTGTTGTGATACAGTAGCGCCATTGGCTAATTTATTTTCAAACAAATCACATGAAACGAGCAGATTGCGGATAAGAAACCATAGAGGCATCGTTAGGCACTGAAGCTTTGATCAAGACAGTTTTCACTTAATTACCACCATTTAAATTCACTCCGTGGCACATACTGTGGCTGTCATAACTCTGTGGTGCTCATTACTTTTTTAAAGTTGCTCAGAAACCTGCCCTATTGTTCAGAGTGTACAGAGTCACACTTATGGCAGTTGAACAACATATTTACCCTCCTCACGATCAACCCCACCTTTTAAAGGTCAGATTCAATCAATCTGAGACGTTTTCTTAGAAACTGACCCACCACCTTTACACCACTGAGTTACCAAGGGAGACCGTCAGAGTTGAAAAATGATATGAAGTGGGGTTTAGCGTTAATATAGTAACAAAACTGCAGTCCAGCCATCTTCTATCTTGCCATGTATACTGACATATTAAAACACTCGTGGTACATGGATCTAAAGATAGGAGAATAAGGGTGTTTTTGTGGAACATCAGATTACTGATTCACAACCTGAACTTCCTGAGTCAAATTTGAAACTTACGTTATCCTTCATTTTTGTCTTTTTACACACTGAGCACAACGTGTTTGTCTTGACTATATCATTCTGTACTTTTATCACAAAATGTCTTCTGCACCGAATAACCTTATGTTGTACCAAAGCAGGTTACACTGACAAATTTACCAGGTAGGTCAGACTAAATGAGTTATCTTCAGAAATGCGAGTAACCAGTGACCATTCTACAGTGTAAATCAACTATACCCAGAAAATAAGTTATAAAATCTTTATAGTCAAAATGAAGACTGAGAATGATCATAAGAAGAATCATCTATACTTCTGCAGGTAGCCAGTGTGATTTATGACAAAAATTGTTCTTAGAGAATAAAAATTAATGAGATTACAAGTCCTGAGACCTGATAAGATGTCTGCTATTTAGAAAATAAAATATTAGTCTACATGCCCCACATTTACTGAACTTTATTAAAAGGTATTTTAGTAGTGTATGAATTGTAATGTTAACCAGCTCATTTGGCCGTATTTGCAATAAAAAAACATTAAAAAAAACATGAGTCAAACAGAAGTCAGCAGGGACCATTATAGCAAATGTAATATATACATCTATGAGATAGATTTGAATTTATTTATTTCTTCTAATTTAATCTAAGATTTAAATCGTAGACATTCTCCTGGCGCCTAGTGGCGGCCATAGAGGACATAGCGGGTAAAGGTCTGCCATTGATTGGTCTGTTCTGTTTAGATAAAATGGTGGCAGGTGAAGTTTGAACTTTTTCATCTGAAGTTTAGGAAGCAAGTATATTCGTTTTGTTTGTTTCCTGAACGGTTAGCCGGCCTGTCGGCAGGGCAGGGCTCTATCTGACGGCGGAGGGGAGGAGAGAAGACCAGCTGGACCAGCGCATGTCCAACTCTCCGCTCTGCACGCAGCCCGTCTCCGTTGAGAGACACACAAGGCGGGACACGTATGTGTGTTGGCGAAGGGGGGGGGCATTTCAAAGCGTGGGGCACTGGAATTATAGGCCTTTAAATTCAGAAATTTTACCTTGGGCCTCACACTATACACTGTAAAAAAAAGATTTCAGGAGGGCACTTTTTTCTCCAAAGGATAAAAGGGCAGGTGCTCTAGCACCACCTAGTGTCTATCTGTGCACGTCCCTGCCAATACCCCAAAAAGGCAAACAGCCCCCGGACCCAGGAGGTGGTCCCTATCCTTCTGAGGTGGAGACAGGCCACAATATATGGAGAAGGTAAACTTGAACTTCTAGTTTGATTACAATTTGATTACAGTTTGTTATTTGTGAAACCCTTTCCCTACTTGTCAAAACCAAACCAATGGATTTTTAGTTTTCCAAAGAAATTGTGGGTTCTAATCTTGTTCTTGGGAATGCAATATCAGATATTGTCTCATCTCATAAGCTGAATGCATTGTTAGAGCTCATGTTTGTGTCCTTTTGCTGCTTTAGTCAAATGCTTGTGTGTGCTCGTGTGTCACTTCCTAAATCATGAAATCATGCAGAACTCCTTAAAAGTAAATGCAATCCAGATTAAAAATAATAATAATATGCTTCTAATTTAAAAACATTATTGTGCGCACATTTAATGTGCTTATCTAGTTTCCTGTTGACTCCACATTCATGTGCAAGCCATAGAAATACACACTTTTTATACGCACAATATGATACGTGCATACCCATGCTCATACATATAAACACACACATACAGCTGAGCAGTTTCCCTAAGTAGGCATCCTACAGTAAGCCTCATAATTATCAGACATCCACCAGCTGTTAATCAAAGGCGCTGGCTGATTGTCTTTGAATCAAAGAGCCTGGACTCGCAGCCTCATGTGATGTTCCGAGACGTTTTCTTGCTGACACGTTGCTCTAAAGACGGATAATGACAAGCAGGAGTGCTGTGCCTGTTTTGAGGCCCCTCACTTCTCTGTCTGTTTCTTTTAATTATACCTGCTCAGAGGAGATGTTAGGAATAAAACTCAGGTAGTATGACATGAATCGTTGTTTATCCTCAGATGAAAACCGATGAGTGGGTCATGTACTGTTTTCATGTCTGCTCAGATTTACATTTACATCACTGTGACAATTTCTGACAATTTCCTTGGTTGTTCAACAGTTACATATATTTTTTTCTCTGCCTCTTCTTACCTTCAACTGCTCCAGGTCAGGTCTCTCCATGCTGACCACGGCAGCCAGCAGTTGGTCCTCCAGTCCATCTCTGGTCACTGTGAAATTTATCAGGGTGCACTGGGCCTGCAGCTCGGGTTGGTAATGAGGGTTGGCCAGCTTGGTGTGCAGGATGAGGCGGAAACTAGGGTTGTAGTCACACTCCTTGTCTCCAATCTTTATATACCTGAAATGTTTGATCACTGAGGGTTTTTGTATGAAAGTCAGCATTTAGGTTGCACCAAAACATCACTGCGATGGAGACCAAAAGACAATAGAAATGTTTGAATCATCTGTCTTCTATAACAAAACCTGTCTTGTTTCCATGTATTCATAGGACACTGATAAGCTTATGATGATAAGGGCTGTTGGATTTTGCATCCAAAAGCACAAATAGGTCCACTAAAAGATACTTTATATGCCTCCAAATAGTATTATTTTTCTAAATCCCTTATGCTGTCACTTATATCATGTGTTTGAAAAAAAGCTACAGTACATCCAGATCGTCTGCAGGTGTGACCTGGTCTATTAAGCAGGAGCTTTACATCTTTAAGGGACGGAAAAATGCCAAGATGGAAAGACATAAACAGTGACCTTAGAAAAGCTGGTTTGCTGCCCTGGAAATAGTTAAAAAGCCATGTCCAAACAATCTGAGTTCTGCAATTTGATATTATGAAAGAAACCTTAGAATTAATAAAGGGTGTACATTCTGTTTACTATCACTGTACATTTGCAATGTTGTATTAGAATGAATCATGCTACTGTCCTTTATGAAGACAAGACCAGAGCAAAGATGTTTGGCCATCATACACAGTACCATGTTTGGTGAAAATCAAACACAGCATATAACAACAAACAGCCCATACCAACTATCAAACGTTTTGGTGGAAAAATGATGATTTGTTTTTGTTTCAGCCACTGGACCCAAGTACCTTACAACACCAGAGGCCATAAACACCTTTCTATACTAAAGTATTGTAGAGTATAAAGTTAAGCTATCTGTGGGAGAGCTACATTTTGGCCCATACTTGTCATGATGTAGGGTTGTTTGGTTTTTGGTTTCAGGGTTTTTTCTTATGTTTTTCACTGTTCAAGTTTTGAATCATGTTTCTGTTTATTTTCCTGGTCATGCTTTTGTTTTGTCGTCTTGTTCATGTTTTGTCAAGTTTGGTTTTTGGATCTGGTTATGCTTTTGCTTCATGTTTTTCTAGTTTGTGTTCAAGAGTCTCTGTTTTGCTCCAGTCACGTTTTGTTCTGTTAATTAAGTTTATTCAGTTCATCTGCTTCAAGTTAATCTGTCTCCTTACTCCACCTGGTTTTCACGCCATATATTCACACCTGTTCTGTTAGTCTTCGCGGAAACATCTTTCACTCTCATGCTCATGTCTTGCTCTCATGCTCATGTCTTGTTTTCAAACCAAGTCTTGTTTTTTTTGATCATGCCTGTCTTGCCTGCCCGTTTGTTTTGTTCCTGCCTCCTGCTGAGTGTGAGTTGTTGTTATTAAACCTTTTGTTTTTCACTTACCATCACGCTGCCTGCTCGTCTGCATTGTGGGGTCCTATTCCAAGTAAACCGTGACTGAACCATGACAATACTGGGTCATCAACAGAACAAAGATTCCCAACACAGCAACTAATATACAGCACAATTGCTTAAAAACGTAATGAAACAAGGTGTCACAATAGGTCAGTCAAAGTCAAGACCACAACCTGTGCTAAGACTATATAAGAGCTGCATGGAAAAAAAGGATCTGCAAAATTCAATGACCTGAAACAACGATGTAAAGGATTGGTCAAAATTCAACATAAAATAACATCTTCAAGTTATTCCTGCTAAAGATAGTTTTGCAAGCTATTGAAATATGAACTGTACTTACTTTTTAAATTTTGGCTTAATTTTTGTATAGTAAAAGTAAGTGTGTATTCTAAAGTGTGTTTTTATGAGGTTATATTTAAATAGGTTCAGAACATGGTAAATACAAGATCAGATTTATCATGTCCTGATATATAAAACTAGCATTTAAAGAGGGTGAACTTTATTTGCCAAGACTGTGTGTTCTGTCTGATCGGAGTTAAATTCTACCAACTATCTTTATAAAATGACAAAGGGTAGTTGATAAATAAATCAACTTTGTATTTAGAAATCACAGTCTTGTGTGAAAGTATGAAGTCTTTATCAGCCTCATGCTCTGAAAAGCATGAGGCTGATAAAAGTGTTTAACAATTTACTATATAAAAAGTAATACTGATACTTTGGATTGCAGTACTACATTTGTAAGCAATTTAAAAATACATCTTTGGTCCCTCGGGCCAAAATGATTGACTGAAAAGCTGCATTTGCTTCATTTTAAGAGAAATCAAAGTAAACATCAACATGTTTGAATCCCTGTGAGCTGATTTTACCAGCTGTCCCTGTTTGACATTTTTGTACAGTGAATCAGACACATTGGAGATATATCGGTGGAGTGGAATGCCTCTCTCAAAGTCTTACCTGCCCTTCTTGATGGTTTCTCTCCCCAGCAAAGACCCAAGTACAGGATCCAATGTTTCCCCCAGGTTTTCTATCAGAACCACATCACCAGCAGCGAGCGCTCTCTCCACTGCATCAAGATACCTTTCAGGAAAAAAAGGTAGGAATTCCTACAACCTTTTGCAAAATACTAGTTACGAAGCCAATTTTCGTCCCCCCCAAACATCTCTTACCCACGTTGTTCAATGCGGATCACTTGCATGTGATTACCATATTTGTTTTTGATCCACTTGATGCCCTGGAGTTGGGGGTCCACTATAAGGGGCCAGCGCTGGCAGGAAGTTAAAATGGTAGCATTCTCTGTAGACATCCTGTCAGCTGGCAGGCCCTCATTCTGCCATGCAGCGATGTCTGCATCATCGGTGAGCATGGTCAATGGGTCCAGGTCTGCAGTCACTGGGATGGGAACCTAATACCAACAAGGCAAGGCAAGTTTAGTCATATAAAGCATTTCAGCAACAAGACAATTCAAAGGTCTTTACATAATAAAATGCAGGAAAAGAAAACACATAGGAAAAAAATATATCGCATTGGCATAAGTGAAGTAAAGAAAAGTTAAACTACAGATTGAAATGAATGATGTTTAATAGATAAAGGCAACTTAGTGGGTATTTAACCCGTACTCGTCGTCTTCCGCTTTATCCGGGACCGGGTCGCGGGGGCAGCAGACTCAGCAGAGACGTCCAGACGTCCCTCTCCCCAAACAACTCCTCCAGCTCCTCCGGGTGGAGCCCAAGGCGTTCCCAGGCCAGCCGAGAGACATAGTCCCTCCAGCATGTCCTGGGCCGTCCCTGGGCCTCCTCCCAGTGGGACGTGCTTGGAACACCTCCTGAGGAAGGCGTCCACGAGGCATCCGGTATAGATGCCCGAGCCACCTCAACTGGCTCCTCTCGATGTGGAGGAGCAGCAGCTCTACTCCGAGCCCCTCCCGGATGGCCGAGCTCCTCACCCTATCTCTAAGGGAGTGCCCGGCCACCCTACGGAGGAAGTTAATTTCAGCCGCTTGTATCCGGGATCTCGTTCTTTCGGTCATGACCCAAAGTTCATGGCCATAGGTGAGGGTAGGAACGTAGACCGACCGGTAAATTGAGAGCTTCGCTTTTCGGCTCAGCTCTCTCTTCACCACAACGGACCGGCACAGTGCCCCCATTACTGTGGCAGCCGCACCGATCCGTCTGTCGATCTCCCGCTCCATTTTTCCCTCACTCGTGAACAAGACCCCGAGATACTTAAACTCCTCCACTTGAGGCAGGAACTCCCCTCCAACCTGAAGAGGACAAGCCACCCTTTTCCGGTCGAGTATCATGGCCTCGGACTTGGAGGAGCTGATCTTCATTTAATCTTCATTTAACTTTGATTTAAAAATAACTCAGGGATTCAGCATTTTTGCAGTTATCAGGAAGTGTGTTCCAGATTGCTGGAGCATAAGAACTGAATGCTCTGATTGATCAGATTTTGGGGATAGTGGTCTGGAAGGTTGATACGACAACAAATCTTTAATGTATTTTGGTGCTAAACTATTCAGTGATTTATTGACTAACAGAAGTATTTTAAAGTCTATTCACTGAGGCACAGGGAGCCAATGAAAGGACTTTAGAACTGGGGTGATGTGCTCTACTTTTTTAGTTTAGAGAGGATGCAGAAGGGTTCTGGATCACCTGCAACTGTCTGATTGGTTTTTAGGCAGACCTGTGAAGACAGTCTTGCAGTAATCAATTTGACTAAACATAAACACAAAAACAAGGAGCTATTTATCAAGCTTAATATCCTTAAACACTTTTGTTAGCTACACTATTGTGTTTCCAAGACTTCAGGTCTTCACTGCCCCTGTATTGCAGACAGAAAACTGCAGCATGAGCATTTTAGCTGCAGATCAATGCACAGCACCATTTCAATAGTCACTATTTGTAGGAGTTAAAAGGATTTCTGACCCTTTCTTTAACTGACTTTAATAAATGGTTTCCCATTAAATAGCTCCAGCTATAGGTTCTAACAGGTTTGTTAAAACTGTAAATGTAATGAAATGGATCATTATCAGTTACCTTAACCAGGTTATATTTTCAAATAAGTTGTATCCCTGTGTATTTAGCATTGCTCTTTTAAATAATAAATAGTATATTTTTCCTGTGAAAATTAGACTGCGTGTTTAAATCTGGCAAATTTGCTGATGCATGATGTGCTCTTCGCTTACTTATAATGAAAACTATGTACAGTATCTATATGTGAGATCCACACACCTTCAGCTGACTGAGGTAAGGCCTCCAGCAGTTCTCCATCAGATGTTGCCTGTAGCGTTTGGTGAAGTAGCCCAGGTAAGAGATGAAGGTAGTGATGAGTAGGACATCACCACACAATGTCCTTTTCTGTCTTCTAAAGTTTTCTATGGCTTCTGCCCATCGAACATTTTCAGCTGCGAGACCACCCACCTGGAATACAAGCACAGACCAGAAAATATATATTATTTTTCTCCTATTGAAACCTATCCTTTCTTTGCATATCCCTTAAAGAGATTCTGCAAAATCAAAACTAAATTAATCTATCAATGCTGCTGCTGATGTACAGACCCACGAATATCCAACCACAGCAATGATTTGCAACCTCCAACTCCTTTTTATTAGGTTTTCATCTCCTTTATAACATCTCAGTTCATGTTCCAACACCTCCACTTTTTACCGCTGCAATGATCCAATTTCCCTCCACTGATGAATACAGCTCACGCTAATATCTTATCTCTCCCAAACTTGAGAGGCCGGACGCTTTTACACATATACTGTATACTCCGCACCCATCGTGGAAACAATGTGCAAATTAGAAGGCTGACTAAATTTGCATAGATATTCCGGAAAGACTCGCAGATTACCACAACCTTTCCTCATTTTGTTGCTCCTGTCAGGCCTTTTGAAAGCTTTATCTGAATAATTTAGATTATCATGCTAACACTGTCAACAGTCATCTTTTGTTTTGCTGTCATCAGCAGTGGATCACACAGAGCGGGATGATGGTGGGATTTAAGTAAATACTGTGCCTATGATGGAATGTACATGCTGCCGGCCTTTAGAGAAACAGTTCTGTGAATTGACAGCTTTAAAAGTAGTTCAGTGTAAATGCTTATAATTGGAGACTTGTCCATTGTACTCTTTCAACAAATGCTAATCCAAATAATACACTTTGTCACTGTTTAATATTTGGAACCACTTATGTACATACTGACGTATCTAGACACTACATAGCTTAAATGCACCCTATATCTAGGTAAACTGATACCAGACATATGAATGAATATGTCAAAAATTATTTAAAAAGTCTTTATTGTAGTTAATGTCTTGCAAGTTAAATGTTATGTGAGTAAGGAATATGATCTTAAGTAAAGTATATTAGCAATACATCAAGACCCATTTAATGTATAACAGTGATCATTAAGCATTCATCTTTATTGAATAAATTTGTCTTGTTGGACCACTTGTTGCTGAATATTGGACCATTTGCACGTTGTTGGACGTCACTATGCCTTTCCAACGGCATCGGCCATTTTGTACCGCCGGATAGTCTGTCCTACAAAACCCAGCGGCCCTTGCGGCTGATAAGACAGGGGCGTCGCAGCCCTGAGGCCGTCAATTATATAATAGAGGATGAGACGACCCACAATTTGCTTTTCAGCTGGAGACCGTGACACGGTTACCATACATCTGAAGCATCACCTGGAGAAGAGTCCCGAGTGGATTTCATTTATTCTCCTTCGTTGGCCAACGGAAAATTCACAACTGAGGTTTCTGGAATAAGAAGGCCAGAAATTTCACTTTGCCGATCGAAGACGTGAGTTTAACACGTATCTAAAAAAAAACACGGAGTTTCAAGGAGCCACCTTGTTTTGTTCTAGTCGACTGTGATGGTCAGATCATATTTTCCCTTTCGCCAAGGAGGCCAGAGGATGAAGATTGACCGCTTTCCCTGAAGTTAACTGTGGACGCACATTAACTTCCAACTTCCACCCCACTCTCTCTCAACCCCGCTCAGAAGGAAGACATCAACAAGTAAAACCCATCCTTTATTTTTATTTCTTTCTTAGAAAGTCTAGGCAGGGTACAGGAGGTTTTAGTGCGATGAGATTCGCTATTTAATCTAATGTGTTCTGAATGATTTGTGCATGTAACCTTTTTATTGAAACTTTGATGTGCCGTGTTGGATGCCTGGAACCCGCTGCGCTACCCAGCTTTGTGTGTGTTTTGCGGGGTTGGTGAACACCTGAGAGCAAGCGCAGGTGCGCTGTGAGACTGGACTGTTAAAATAACCTCATGGTGAAATACCCCATTTTCTTTGTCTTCAACCTTACTGCTTACTAGCTTGCCGTCAAAAGTTTTATAACCCTTTGTCTGCTCACCTCGCCCAGCGTTGGGGGATGTTTTATGACTGAGTATAACTGAGTTACAGTTTGAGCTGCGTCCCAACCTCCACTCACCACCACACCCCTTTGTCATATTATCAATTTTGCCATAACTGCTGGTTTGATCCCATACGCACCACTGCTGTTTTGCTCTACTTTGTTAGTTAGATATTTTACCCCTTTAGTGTAGAACTTTGCATGTTTGAGTAGGTGAAGATTATTAAATCAGAAGAACGGATTGTATCAGGGCTGTGATTTAATAAATGTTCATATAGATAAAGAGAAGATGTTTTTGTGTTTATTTTGTACAAGAGTGATTCGTCTGTCAAGATAAGGTTGAAGTTCCACACGTTTCGGCAGAAACGGCCGATAAAAAGTGACATCTCTGGTAATAGTTATTAATTATTACTGAGTATTTAACGGTTGTAATTATCAAAGGCGTTGAGCCACAATTACAACACCAGAAGACATCTCTGGTCTCGATTCATAAATGAGGATTTTGGTTAATAAATAAATTTTGTCAAATTATGATTTTTAATTACAATTATTGATCAAGATTAATTAATCAATAATCATAAATCTAACAGTATAGAGCCCATTAAATTTGACAAGAGGTACCAGGGACAAACCAGAAAACCCAGGCTATCATTTATAAAGCTAATTGTGTTATGCAGCAAAGCATTTATCTGCCCTTATCTGAATGATTAGACCTGTGTTTCTAAATTCAGTACCTGCCAAGTGTTCGGAGAAACTGACTCTAAAGTGTCAGCAGAGCAGAGCCACAAAGCACAGCTT
Organism: Girardinichthys multiradiatus; assembly: GCF_021462225.1. Taxonomy (NCBI): domain Eukaryota; kingdom Metazoa; phylum Chordata; class Actinopteri; order Cyprinodontiformes; family Goodeidae; genus Girardinichthys; species Girardinichthys multiradiatus. The sequence goes on along the minus strand of NC_061803.1, from coordinate 29,612,962 downwards.
ATGATCTACCAGTCTGTCTACATTACAACTCTCCCTCATGGTCATAGGATAAGGGTCATGACTGCATACTAATACTATTTTCATTACTCAACATGCATACCAGCTATTCTTCCTATTTCATATTTTCCTTTTCTCTATGGTACCCTCTGCCCTCTTATGTTTAGTAGTAGTCAAGTCCCCTGACTACTAAGACAGAACCCCCACCGTAGCCCTGCTTCAACCAGGCTACCAATAAAGAGACTCTAAAGATAAATTTCATGCATCTACTGTATACTATACTGTATACTGCTATGAAAAACACTGAGTCGGTTCCGGGATTACAGGCTCAGAACACTGGATTAATGTACTAGTTTCTCATTTTAAATTAAAGAAATAGTAAGCAGGATTTTAGACAGCAAGTGAAGGTCTTAGCAGCTCAATGCGTGACTATTTTATCTCTGGTGGAGCACATATCTGTGTGTCAATGATAGGTTCTCTTTTCAAAGAATGTGTGAACAAAATGACAATGCCTGGACAGAATACTGAACAAAACTGCTAACTGCATTTCATAGACAGATTGACATTGGGGTATGCATGTAACAGGGACATCAAGTGAAGGTGGAAAAGGTCACAGTATTACAAGTACAGATCACAACATTTTTATATCATACAAAAATGCAATAATCCTTGTCACTTATTTCGGAAAGGGATAATCATACATATTATACTCATATATACAGATTTATTACACATAGCGTAAACTATTTCAAACCTTAATTTTTGTAAATTTTATGATGATGAATACCCTAAATTCAGTGTCTAGAAAAATTTGAATATTGCAAAAGATCAACAAAAAAATTATACTTTAAACAGAAATGTCAGTACAGCACAGTGACACGGTGGTCATTGAACCAGCTTTTGGTATCTTTGGCAGTGTGGGCAAGTGCCAGGTCCTGCTGAAAGATTAAATTAGCATCCGCATTAAGCTTTTTAGCAGAAGGAAGCATGAAGTACTCCATTATTTCCTGGTAGATGGCTGTGTTGAGAGTGAACTTCAGAAAACGCAGTGGACCAACACTAGCAGATGACATGGCACCCCAAACCATCAATGACTGTGGAAACTCAATGCTCGACTTGTCCACTCTCCTTCCAGACTCCAAGAGCCCGATTTTCAAATGAAATGCAAACATTGCTTTCATCTTAACAACAGCTTAGTTATTTTTCTCTTTACCTCAGTTAAGACACTTCTGACGTTGTCTGGGGTTCAGCAGTGGCTTGACACAAGGGATGTGACATTTGTAGGATTCATTTGTGCACAGTGTCTCTTGTTGTGCTGACTGCAACCTCAGTCCAATCATTCCTAGATGTTTAACCCTAATACTTAAATGGATTTTGCATGACAATTTTCTTAAGACAGTGGTTATCCCTGTTGCTGGTGAAACTTTTCCTACAACACTTTTTCCTTTCACCCAACTTGAAATAAATATGCTGTAACTTTTCACAATATTTCAATTTTCTGACACTGAATTTGGGTTTTCCTCATCTGTACACCGCAATCATCAAAGATATTACAAGAAATAATGGCTTGAAATATTTCACTCTATGTGTAATGATTCTATATAATGAATGAGTTTCACGTTCTGAAATGAGTGACACAATAAACTCACCGGCCACTTTATTAGGTACATCCTGCTAGTACCGGGTTGGACCCCCATTTGCCTTCAGAACTGCCTTAATCCTTAGTGGCATAGATTCAACAAGATACTGGAAACATTCCTCAGAGAGGAATGTTTGGTTCTTATTGACATGATAGCATCATAAAGATGCTCCAGATTTGTCAGCTGCACATCCATGATGCGAATCTCCCGTTCCACCACATCCCAAAGGTGCTCCTTTGGATTGAGATCTGGTGACTGTGGAGGCTATTTGAGTACAGTGAACTCATCGTCATGTTCAAGAAACCAGTCTGAGATGATTCTGGCGTTATGACATGGCACGTTATCCTGCTGGAAGTAACCATCAGAAGAAGGGTAGACTGTGTTCATAAAGGGATGGACATGGTCAGCAACAATACTCAGGTAGGCTGTGACGTTGACACGATGCTCAATTGGTACTAAGGGGCCCAAAGTGTGCCAAGAAAATATCCCCCACACCATTACACCACCACCACCAGCCTGAACCGTTGATACAAGACAGGATGGATCCATGCTTTCATGTTGTTGACGCCAAATTCTGACCTTACCATCCGAATGTCGCAGCAGAAATCAAGAGTCATCAGACCAGGCAATGTTTTTCCAATCTTCTATTGTCCAATTTTGGTGAGCCTGTGCAAATTGTAGCCTCAGTTTCCTTTTCTAAGCTGACAAGAGTGGCACCTGGTGTAGTCTTCTGCTGCTGTAGCCCATACGCCACAAGTTTTGACGTGTTGTGCGTTCAGAGATGATCTTCTGCATGCCTTGGTTGTAACGAGCGGTTATTTGAGTTACTGTTGCCTTTCTATCAGCTCGAACCAGTCTGGCCATTCACCTCTGACCTCTGGCATCAACAAGGCATTTGCGCCCACAGAACTGCAGCTCACTGGATATTTTCTCTTTTTTAGACCATTCTCTATAAACCCTAGAGATGGTAGTGCATAAAAATCCCAGTAGATCAGCAGTTTCTGAAATACTCAGACCAACCTGTCTGGCACCAACAACCATGCCACGTTCAAAGTCACTTAAATCACCTTTCTTCCCCATTCTGATGCTCGGTTTGAACTGCAGCAAATCGTCTTGACCATGTCTACATGCCTAAATGCATTGAGTTGCTGCCATGTGACTGGCTGATTAGAAATTTGCGTTAGCGAGCAGTTGGACAGGTGTACCTAATAAAGTAGAATGTGTGACACAATGGCAACTAAAATGTGATCAAATGTAGCACAAAACATTCCATTCAATCCGCCATAACACACAATTTCATAAAAACAACATGATCATGCAGCAAGAGCAGGAACACTGTCCAGAGCCTTAAAAAGTCTTCAGAATCACTGACCTTTTCAACATTTCATCGCATTACAACCACAAGCTTTAATGTATTTTATTTGGAATGCATGTGACACAAAGACAAAGTAGTGCATAACTGTGAAGTGGAAGGAAAAGTATACATGATTTTTAAAATTCTGTACAAAAAAAACTCCAAGTGTGGTAAGGATTTGCATACAGCCCTCTCAGCTCTAATTTCATTCTTCAGAAATAATCTAAAACCATTTGTCCTAAGATGACCTTAGAAGTTTGTTAAAAATATTATTGCACAACAAAACATAATAAAGACCTAGTAACACAACAGACAGGTCAGGGATAAAGATGAGGGGAGGTTTAAAACTGGTTTAGGTTATAAAACAACATCCCCCAAGCTTTGAACATCTCATGTAGTATGGCACAACTGTAAATCAACCAAGTCATGGCCATTTACCAAAGCTGACAGAGAAGCAGGAGGTACAGAGTAACTCTGGGGGAGTTGCTGCTATCCACAACTCAGGTGGAAGACAGGATCACTAATAGTCTTTCACTCCACAAATATTATCTTGATGACAGATTGGCCAAAAAGCTATTGCTGAAACAAACTTTCTGGTCCTAATGCAGAACACCATATGTGGGGGAAAGGGTCTTGCTGAACACACCAAAATGTTGCCACCATGTTTCCCATAAGGGTGTTATGGGAAACATGGTGGCAACATCTTGGTGTGAGGATACTTTTCTTCACCAGTGGGAGGAAAGCTGGTGAGAGAGGATGGGATATGGATGGAGCTACAGGGGTTGGACAATGAAACTGAAACACCTGTCATTTTAGTGTGGGAGGTTTCATGGCTAAATTGGACCAGCCTGGTAGCCAGTCTTCATTGATTGCACATTGCACCAGTAAGAGCAGAGTGTGAAGGTTCAATTAACAGGGTAAGAGCACAGTTTTGTTCAAAATATTGAAATGCACACAACATTATGGGTGACATACCAGAGTTCAAAAGAGGACAAATTGTTGGTGCACGTCTTGCTGGCGCATCTGTGACCAAGACAGCAAGTCTTTGTGATGTATCAAGAGCCACGGTATCCAGGGTAATGTCAGCATACCACCAAGAAGGACGAACCACATCCAACAGGATTAACTGTGGACGCAAGAGGAAGCTGTCTGAAAGGGATGTTCGGGTGCTAACCCGGATTGTGTCCAAAAAACATAAAACCACGTCTGCCCAAATCACGCAGAATTAAATGTGCATCTCAACTCTCCTGTTTCCACCAGAACTGTCCGTTGGGAGCTCCACAGGGTCAATATACACAGCCGGCCGGGCTGCTATAGCCAAACCTTTGGTCACTCATGCCAATGCCAATCGTCGGTTTCAATGGTGCAAGGAGCGCAAAACTTGGGCTGTGGACAATGTGAAACATGTATTGTTCTCTTATGAGTCCACCTTTACTGTTTTCCCCACATCTGGGAGAGTTACGGTGTGGAGAAGCCCCAAAGAAGCGTACCACCCAGACTGTTGCATGCCCAGAGTGAAGCATGGGGGTGGATCAGTGCTGGTTTGGGCTGCCATATCATGGCATTCCCTTGGCCCAATACTTGTGCTAGATGGGCGCGTCACTGCCAAGGACTACCGAACCATTCTTGAGGACCATGTGCATCCAATGGTTCAAACATTGTATCCTGAAGGCGGTGCCGTGTATCAGGATGACAATGCACCAATACACACAGCAAGACTGGTGAAAGATTGGTTTGATGAACATGAAAGTGAAGTTGAACATCTCCCATGGCCTGCACAGTCAGCAGATCTAAATATTATTGAGCCACTTTGGGGTGTTTTGGAGGAGCGAGTCAGGAAACGTTTTCCTCCACCAGTATCACGTAGTGACCTGGCCACTATCCTGCAAGAAGAATGGCTTAAACTCGCTCTGACCACTGTGCAGGACTTGTATATGTCATTCCCAAGACGAACTGACGCTGTATTGGCTTCAAAAGGAGGCCCTACACCATACTAATAAATTATTGTGGTATAAAACCACAATAATTTAGCAACACTAAACATACAGGTAGAGCTACAATGAAATGTTTTAAATCAAAGCATATCTATGTGTTATCCTATGTGCCCAGACCTAAGTCTAACTGTGAAAAGTTTTGAAGTTTATGTTCACACACGCTCCCCATCCAATCTGACTGAGCATGAGTTATGAAAAAAAATGCAAAGATTTCAGTCTAGATCTACTAGAAATCTGAAGTTTGTTGTACAGAGTGGAACTCTGAATACAAATATATGACACTCTTTCAGAGTTTTATTTCTTTTTTAAATTAAAAATCATGAAATATTTCCCCAATTATGTGCTACTATGTTGGCCTAACAGAAAGGTCTTATTAAAATACAGTTTTTGGTTGTAACATGACAAAATGTGGAAAATTCAAGGGGTGTAACCTTTGCAAGGAACTTTATATGCCACATTTCTGTATCTTTAAATATAAATATATCATGTACAGAAAACAGGAAAAAAGTGTGTTTGGTGTGATAGTGGTTCGCTTGTGTTCTGCATTATACTGCAGTTGTCCTCACCAGGCGGTTGGCCAGCGAAATAGTGCGGGTCGTTGATTCTGCCTCCTGTTGGCACTTCACCTTGTCAGCAGTGGCTTTCTCAAACTTTGCTGTGAGCTTGGCCAGGTTTTCATTAAGGTGCTTAAAATACCAAAAACACACACATACAAAGAGTAAGGGAAAGTAAAATCATATTAGGCACTCATTACTGTGTCGATAAAGACACAAGACACAAATAAGAAAGTGTGAAAAAATCTTTGGGAGTAGTAAAAAGTTGGGTAAAACTTCCCTCTTTTTTGGATTTATTTGGCATATGGAACCAATTAGCACAAGTACAAACAGGATTAATCGGTGGAGAAGCACACAGTTTTCAGTAGATTAGTTTGAGGGTTGCTAATTCCCCTTGGCTCCGAAAACTACTCTCTGCTCAGGCGATCTGACTGAAGGCTGAAAAATGACAGCAAGAAGTCATGGTGGATCTTATTAACAACCATTGCTCTGCACTCTGCAGGTTTTGATGTAAGCAGCCAGATCTGCCACAGTGTCATAGGCCTTACTTAGTGCTCGGGCTATCTGGACCTCTCATGAACTAAATGTCAAAAGCCACTGAGCAACAATTATTTACAGCTGCTTTCATCAATGATTGGGGGGGAGGGGGGATGATGAATTTGGTTTTAGATTAATGAACAGCAAAAGCCTTTTAAAGCACTTACACCAGCTTTTTATTGATGGAATGCTGGCGGTGTATAATTACTGGAAGAGCTCGTGTGTCAACTGTCACTCAAAGGCTGATAAAATAATTCATATCCTGACTTTCTACTACGACTCACACAGCCTGTGGTTATTTCGATTTTATTTTTGTGCCATCTAATTCCTAATATACTGCATATCTTCAGGGTTTGATGGAGTTTTTGATCCTCACTAATGTCTCAAAAATCAGTCAGCAATGTCAACCTTTCACAAGTCATTATTCAACTCTCAGTTAGTCCAAAGCTAAAGTTTAGAGATTTTTTTAGCCCGTACCACTGAATATTGCCTTATAGAAATAATATAGAAAACACAGATACAAGAATACCTTTAAGGATCACAGCAATTATTTGCAACCATTAAAATCAAAACTTTCTTAAATCAACACTCTTTTTTAGTTTACAGTTCTGACATGTTTTAAATGTAAACATCACAGAGTTCTTAGTTCATTTCATCCATTTTATAATCGAAATATACAAATATTCTCCAAATCATGGTAGACATTTCTACACTAGTTGGATTTTATATATAGAACCTGCAGGAACCAGAGACTGACATAGAAGGGGGTTAGAAGGATGGGAAGAAAGACACAAGGAATAAAGGAGATAATTAAATTCATTAGAAAGTAAGAAAGGATAGTGACAAGAAACAAAGAAAGTACACAAAGGTAGAAAGAATAAGGGAAGGAAGGAAGGACATCAGCAAGGAATGAAGAAAAGGATAAAACAAAGGACAGAAGGACACAAGGCCAGAGGTGAGAAAATTGGAAGAGCAAGACAAAAAAAGAAAGGAAGGAAGGAAAGGAAAGGGAAGGGAAGGGAAGAGAGAAAAGGGTGAGGAATGAGGGGTACAAGGAATACATGAGGGGAGGAAGGAAAGACATGAAGAGGAAAGTGAGGAAGTAGGACCCTGAAGACGTAGAGACACGGGGAAGGACAGAAAAGTACAAGAAAACAAATATTTTTTCCCACTTTATTTTCTTTTTCTTACTTACCCAGACCAAGAAAATACTTTGATCACATTCCATACTTTTCTAGACTGTAGGAATGCTGTAAAAGCAACTTCTCATTCCCACATTAATCCAACTTACGATGATTTTGCTCTTGATGGCAGTTAGTTTCTCTTGTGCAGCACCCAGTTCAGTGTTGGCCTTGCTTAGAGCCTGGCGCTTGGGCTCCACCTCACAGTAAACCTCGTAGAATTTGACAATGTTTAGAACCCAGGAACACAAACCCGCTGCTGCGTATGATTTGGAGGCAACCAGGTCTGGCTGAAACTCTGGATCCTGGAGAGCACCAAAACAAATGAACTCACAACAGTTTAAAACAGTGCAATAGCTTGTTGGTCTATCACATAAAGGTTACAAGACATTGCATAGGCATGATGGTACATGGTGAATAGGTAAATGTGACATAAGTACAATTTTCACTGTAAGAACCATTTGCAGGAACCAACAGTTTTACTTCCTTTGCTTTCTCTACAGGAATTTAGATAAATCACGGTACCAGGGAAGAAATCTACCTCAGACATGGCTCTGGTTAAGAGATGGACCCTGAACTAATTGGAGTCTTGTGGTGGTAGTGGTATTTCTCACTGCTTAAAAATTCCCAACATTTTCAGTCATCTCATATTTGAAACTCCTCTCCAGTTCATATTTTCTTTTAACTTTATAGAACAGGAGTTATTAGTATTATTGCAATTTTTAAACCCTGTCACTCAAACACCAGTGCTTTATAGAACTTACTTTCAGATACATTAATACAATGCGATGAACTCAATGGAAATATTGGTTTGTAAAACATCACATAGGCTTTAATTATTAAAATCTTTAAATCATAACAATCTTCTTCTGAGTTACAACTGATTGAAGCTTCAGAGGATTACTGCTGCAAGATAACAACAATTCAAGGCTGTACAACACCATCTTGTAATCCCAACCATAGCCCTCCTCTGTTCTCTTCTAAAAGGCAAGAACATATCAGAAAAATTTATTTTAAATTTGTTACAGCAACATCGTATCTTAAAGTCTGGAGTGACTACTTAAGTCATAAAGCGAAATCATTGTGACCAAATCATCAGTCATAGCAGTTTTGCTGAAAATTACACCTTCTTTTCATGACTGGATTTTGTTTTCTCTCTCCTGCACAAGATAGGGGCAGCTTATTTTAAATCCATGATATTGCTTGGCTTTTAAACCAATACCACCATGAAACAATCTGAAATATGGCTGCATCGGTCTGTGTCTCTTGATCACTGAAGGTGAACCTGCAACACTCCTTCAGGAGGAGGGCATTCTCTCATCAACTGATGTAATTTATGCAAACAGCCTGATTTTGGTCTCCACTGTGGAAACGCACACACCTAGAGATAACACTTTGTTTTAATTTACCCATCCACAAACAGACATTAAAACTTATTTGGGACTCACTGTGCATGCTGTCCTCTTTTGTGCAATAGGCATAGTGTCTCCTTTAAAGAACACTTGATGCTTTCTGGCCAATTTCTTAAAGGACTGATGCATCAGGTGTGATGAAATGCAGTCAGGTTGAAATCAACCGACTGTATTTACACCTCTAAGTCACCAAGAGATGTAGTGACCTATGTAAACATAAGCCTGTTTTGGACTCAATGGGGAGTGGTGGCCTAGTGGTTAGAAAGTAATGGGATTTGCTTTCCGGAGAGGCCACATGTACCCTGGTAATTATAATATTGGATAAAACTATAAAATAGCATATGATTGCTTTTTGGTTATGTACACAAACAGGTGAAGAAACAATGTGGTGCTGAGGTTGGCTGTCACTGTCTCAACAAATTGACACTCATACACTGCTTGGCCAAAACAAAGGTCGCCACCAAAAAAAAAGGTCACACACTCTAATATTTCATTGGACCGCCTTTAGCTTTGATTACAGCACACATTCTCTGTGGCATTGGTTCGATCAGCTTCTGCAATGTCACAAGATTTATTTCCACCCAGTGTTGCATTAATATTTCACCAAGATCTTGCATTAATGATGGTAGAGTCTGACCACTGCGCAAAGCCTTCTCCAGAACATCCCAAAGATTCTCAATGGGGTTAAGGCGTGGGTTCTGTGGTGGCCAGTCCATGTGTGAGAATGATGTCTCATGCTCCCTGAACCACTCTTTCAAAATTCGAGCTTGATGAATCCTGAGATTGTCATCTTGGAATATGCCCATGCCATCAGGGAAGAAAAAATCCATTGATGGAATAAACTGTTCATTCAGTATATTCAGGTGATCAGCTGACCTCATTCTTTGAACACATACTGTTGCTGAACCCAGACCTGACCGACTGCAGCAAACCCATATCATAGCACTGCCCCCACAGGCTGGTACAGTAGGCAGTAGGCATGATGGGTGCATCACTTCACCTGCCTCTCGTCTTACCCCGATGCGCCCATCACTCGGGAACAGGGTAAATCTGGAATCATCACACAACATGGCCTTCTTCCATTACTCCAGAGTCTAATCTTTATGCTTCCTAGCAAATTGAAGCCTTTTTTCCGGTTAGCCTCACTGAGTACTGGTTTTATTAAGGCTACACAGCTGTTCAGTCCCAATCCCTTGAGTTCCCTTCGCATTGTGTGTGTGGAAAGGCTCTTACCTTCCCTATTAAACATAGCCCAGAGTTCTACTGTTGTTTTTCTTCAATTTGATTTCACCAAACGTTTAAGTGATCGCCAATCACGATCATTCAGAATTGTGTTCTGGCCACCTTTCTTCCTCGAAGACGGTAGGTCCCAAACATCCTTCCAGTTTTTAATAATGCGTTTGACAGTTCTTAACCCATTTTTAGGTTAAGAACTGTCCAACTGCTTAGATGTTTTCTCTGCCTGATGCATGCCAATAATTTGACCCTTCTGAAACAGACTGACATCTTTTCCATGACCACAGGATGTGTCTTTCAACATGGTTTGTTTAAGAGATGAGAAGCAACTCATTGCACCAGTTGGGGTTAAATAACTTGTTGCCAGCTGAAACACGATCGCCCATGCAGTAATTATCCAATGGGAGGCTCGTACCTGTTTGCTTAGTTAAATCCAGGTGGTGACTTTTTATTTTTTGGCCAGGCAGTGTATTGTCTTTGAGCATAATTTAAACAGCAAAATAAATTTCACATGCAGTGCAGACATATGATGAGGTAAAAGTGACATTTAAATGTTAAAAGATCTGACTTGGTATGAATTCTGCTGGGACTTTGGAGGAAGACTGATTGGGGTGCTCATTATGATTTTATTCAGCATATTTTGCTACTGTCAGATTAACTGAAAAGACATCCCAAAGGGGCTTTAGCTGTCAAGCAAATATAGCATATAAAATATCCAATGATCCTACAGATATCTGGCAGTAAAATTTGTTTAAAAAGTTAACATTAGCTAAACGTACCCACAATGGAAGCTTATCAGAAAAGCTTTATTGCCAAGTACGTTTTTGGACATACAAGGAATTTGTTTTGGCGTAGTCGGTGCAATACAATACAAATTAAACAGTATAAACATATCTACAATATACTATAAATATATGTGCACAGTTTTAAGTGAGTGAGAGTAAATATAGAGCAGTATTGGGTGCGAGAGCAGTACAACAGTGCAGGTGATCAGTGTGCAATTATGGCAGTGCAAGTAAAGCAGGAGTCCAAGCTGAGCGTTAATGTAACGCATAGAGTTGCAAGTTACAAGTGTCCTGTCAGCAAAAAAGGGGTGGGGGTGGGGGAAAGGGAGAGTGTCAGGGTGGTTTCTGGGCTTTGTTAACAATTGATTAACATACTTGGTTAAGTAAAAAAAAACCTTGGATACAGTCATGTGAAAAATGTGAAATATGACATGTGACATGACATGAAATATTCAGTTCAAATTTTTTTCTTCTCTAAAAAAGGAAGGTATTTAACAGCACCTAATCAACAACAATTAAACTTATTTCAATAATTAAACAAAAAGATATTAAAAAGGTAGAACCCCATGCTGTGTTTGGTTTCCTTCTTGGGAACCTCCTATAAAAGTAAAATTTGTACAGTCTCTTTGCAATTGTAAAGGCACAGGCTTTTTATGTCACCAGTAGCATGTGCCTGCTGTAGGTCCAGCGATTAAATTTTAGGATTATTGCAAACTTGTTTTAGAACTAATCAGTCTGCTTTAAGGGTAAACTTGCTTGGACAGCCAGACCTGGGTCTGTTTTGAGTTGTTTTGAATATTCTCCCCTTGTAAGGTGAAATGGCCAATTTGAATTGGCGAAGACCTATGAAAATGTCTTACTCATCCATCATACCTTGCAACAATGTTCTATATACTTTGTAGCATCACTACAAAATATGTTTTTAAAATGATACAGAGCATTTCACATGAACGTTTTGAAGAAACAGAAGGGTGAGTGTTATCTGCTGCATTGGCATAGCCTGTGTCTGCTTCATTGAACCTCATAATCAGGGCAGCTGTTAAATTTGCAACACTTAATTTACTCCTTGATTTTCTCTGGCTGACATTTGAATGCTTGACAGCCATAATGTGCCACTGTCATTATAATCACAGCCCTGCTAAAATTAGGATTTATTAGTAGAACTTACAGCAGAGTGCTGGGCAACCCACCAGACAGTAGAAACCAACAAGGAATGCTCACCTGCAGGTAAGGCCGAATGGCTTTCAGGCAAGCCTCTGGGATGTTTTCTTTGTTGAAGTTTATCAGGGAGTCCAGGAATGTGTCAACCTTGGCCATCATAACCTTTGCTGCCTTCCAGCTGCGATCCTTCGGGACTTTGCCTACAGGTGCTGTCAGGACCATTACTGCTGCCGTGACATTGGTCACCGCTGCCACGGGAGAACCAAATGACTTCAGCTCTGTCAAGTTTTTCTGAAAAAGAAAACGTGGAGGGAATATTGAAGGTTAAAAGAAAGAGTGCATGATTTAATTGAGTTTGAACAACTGCACAATCTCTCTGGTCTTCTGAGGGGGAAAAAAGTAAGAAAAAAGGAGGGGATTAGAATAAAGAAAGAAGAACCTGTGCTGACTTTGAGACGACAACAGAGAATTCTAATTAAGGAATCTTGAGAGAGCTCTGAGCAGTGATTGAACTGTCTGTTCTGCTTGTTTGAACAAAGAGCACCTTTTAAACACAGAGGGTGTTTTTGAAAATCCCCCAGCCAGTTCTTAAACCTGCATGGGATGCAAGGATAAAGTAAAATATCGATGAAACATAAAGACAACATTATTTTTGCAAAGACCTGACTAAACCCTGTGATTTAACTATTTTTTCTCATCAGTATTGTCCACCAAGGCTGGAATTTTGTTAAATCAGACAAAGAGCAAAGAACATAACCCTTTTTAAAATGAAACACATGGCAAACAGGCTCTAGATGATGGGTCAGACAAAGAGCGGTTCAAGAATCCCTCATGAGGACAAAAATATCGAGGCACGTGGCGTCGCCCGGTACGGCGGAGCCGGGGTCCAACCCTGGAGCCAGGCCTGGGGTCGGGACACGCTGGAGAGTGCCTGGTGGCCTCCTCGCCAAGCCCGAATGAGAGACGCGAGGCCATCCCCAAGTGGGCCTACCATCTGCAGGGGGAACTGTGAGGGACCGGTGCAAAGAGGATTGGGCAGCGGACAAAGGTGGAGACCTCAGCGGCCCGATCCCCGGATGCTAAGGCTGGCTCTAGGGACGTGGAATGTCACCTCGTTGGGGGGGAAGGAGTCTGAGCTTGTATGGGAGGTCGAGAGATATCGACTAGAAATAGTCAGGCTCGCCTCCACGCACAGCGTGGGCTCTGGAACCCATCTCCTTGAGAGGGGCTGGACTCTCTTCTACTCTGGAGTGGCCCACGGGGAGAGGCGGCGGGCTGGTGTGGGTATGCTTGTTGCCCCCGGTGGATGAGAGGGTCGTATCCCTGCGCCTTCGGGTTGGGGATAGGTCTCTGATTGTCGTCTCGGCCTACGGGCCGGAGTACCCGGCCTTCTTGGTGTCCCTGTCGGGGTTGCTGGAGAGTGCCCCTCCCAGGAACTCCATTATTCTGCTGGGGGACTTCAACGCCCACGTGAGAAATGACAGTGACACCTGGAGAGGCGTGATCGGGAAGAATGGCCTCCCTGATCTGAATCCGAGTGGTGTTCTGTTATTGGACTTCTATGCTAGTCACGGATTGTCCATAATGAACACCATGTTCAAACATAAGGGTGTCCATCAGTGCACTTGGCACCAGGACACCCTAGGCAGGAGGTCGATGATCGACTTTGTTGTCATATCATCAGACCTTCGGCCGCATGTTTTGGACACTCGTGTGAAGAGAGGGGCTGAGCTGTCCATTGATCACCACCTGGTGGTGAGTTGGATCTGCTGGAGGAGAAAGCCGGACAGACTTGGCAGGCCTAAGCGCATAGTGAGGGTCTGCTGGGAACGCCTGGCGGAGCCCTCGGCCAGGGATGTATTCAGCTTTGACCAGATCCCGGGGGATGTTGGAGACATAGAGTCCGAGTGGACCATGTTCTCCGCATCTATTGTCGATGCTGCTGCCCGCAGCTGCGGCCGTAAGGTCTGCGGTGCCTGTCGCGGCGGCAATCCCAGAACCCGGTGGTGGACACTGGCAGTAAGGGATGCTGTCAAGCTGAAGAAGGAGTCCTATCGACTGTGGTTGGTTTGTGGGACTTCTAAGGTGGCTGACGGGTACCGTGAGGCCAAGCGTGCTGCGGCCCGGGCTGTGGCAGAGGCAAAAACTCGGGCCTGGGAGGAGTTCGGTGAGGCCATGGAGAAGGACTACCGGTTGGCCTCGAAGTGATTCTGGCAAACCATCCGGCGCCTCAGGAGGGGGAAGCAGTGCTTCGCCAACACTGTTTATAGTGGGGGTGGGAGGCTGCTGACCTCAACTGAGGACATTATTGGGAGGTGCAAGGACTACTTTGAGGATCTCCTCAATCCTGCCATCATGCATTCCGTGGTGGAAACAGAGTATGGGCACTCGGGGCTGGACTCTTTCATCACCCAGGCTGAAGTCACCGAGGTGGTTAAAAAGTTCTGCGGTGGCAGGGCTTCGGGGTTGGATGAGATCCGCCCTGAGTACCTCAAGTCTTTGGATGTTGTGGGGCTGTCATGGTTGACACGCCTCTTCAAGATTGCGTGGCGGATGGGGACAGTGCCTTTGGGAACACCTTGGGCTCCACCCGGAGGAGCTGGCGGAGGTGTCTGGGGAGAGGGACGTCTGGGCGTCTCTGCTGAGTCTGCTGCCCCCGCGACCCGGTCCCGGATAAGCGGAAGACGACGAGTACGAGAAAATGAAACACAAACAAAAGATACAGATAAAGAAGGATTGACAAACCAAGACAAGTTTGAAATAACAGAGGAACTGACTTTATTAAGGGTGTTAAGGGCATCCTGAGCTGCTTGAAGAGCTGGTTCAGCCTTGGCTACGTCCTCTTCACAGTCTCTCTGCTTGCCACCGACAACTACAGTAATAGCCGCCACTTTTCGTTCTTCCTCATCTGCCACAGCCTTCTCCTTTGTGACCTTCTCTGTTTCTATACCAACCTCCTGAGGACAGCACAAGGGGTTTAGTTAGAAAATTTATCAGCTTTAGTATATAATCTAGAGAAAAAAACACCACAGACAAGTAACAAGTTACATGATTAGGAAAGGTCTAGACTACAACTGATTGCAACTGCTAGTTATGCCAATAAATACACATATGAAACGATAAATTAAAGAAAAAAAATAAACTTGATGAATGAGGCTGAAATCTGTCTGAAAATGAAGATATAACTCTATGAATTGCTGGCTTACAAAGTAAGAAAGTACCACCTGATATAAATTACATTAAATACACTCTTACTTGGATCAGCTTGTCAGCATCCTCATTCTTTTTCTTGAGTTCCACTTCCTGAGCAGCCAGCTTGGCCTTGAGATCATCCACCTATCAGAGAAAGAGACTGGTTTTCAGGAGGTGAGGAAACACAGTACTAATGGCTCATGGTATATATATGGGCCAATCCATTAGACTTGCAACATACAGGGGCTGGACAATGAAACTGAAACACGTGGTTTTAGACCACAATAATTTATTAGTATGGTGTAGGGCTTCCATTTGCGGCCAATACAGCGTCAATTTGTCTTGGGAATGACATATACAAGTCCTGCACAGTGGTCAGAGGGATTTTAAGCCATTCTTCTTGCAGGATAGTGGCCAGGTCACTACGTGATACTGATGGAGGAAAACGTTTCCTGACTCGCTCCTCCAAAACACCCCAAAGTGGCTCAATAATATTTAGATCTGGTGACTGTGCAGGCCATTGGAAATGTTCAACTTCACTTTCATGTTCATCAAACCAATCTTTCACCAGTCTTGCTGTGTGTATTGGTGCATTGTCATCCTGATACACAGCACCACCTTCAGGATATAATGTTTGAACCATTGGATGCACATGGTCCTCAAGAATGGTTCGGTAGTCCTTGGCAGTGACGCGCCCATCTAGAACAAGTATTGGGCCAAGGGAATGCCATGATATGGCAGCCCAAACCATCACTGTTCCACCCCTATGCTTCACTCTGGGCATGCAACAGTCTGGGTGGTACGCTTTGTTAGGGTTTGAAAACTTTTGTATTGTTTATCACTCATGTCTGCTCTAAGTGCCTTTCCCTCCTACATGCCACAGAAAGGGAGATGGGGAGAGGAGTGAGTTATGCTTTTATCAGCAACATCTAGGGGCTGTTCGTACCAGGTCCCCTCGCTCCCTCTTTGTTTAAAATCAAGACACATGAACCCTAACCTTTCTGACCCCACACACACACACACACACACACACACACACCCTGAATGTTTGTTGAACTGTGTGTGAACCACCATGTATAAATAAAGAGAGAGGGGTGCCAACACTTTGTAGTCTGCACCGCAAAAGTGAGCTACCCTTGAAGCAAGTAAATCTGACTCTGTATCGTTCATGCCTCTGAGTTGACTAATTAATACCTAACAGCTTCTTTGGGGCTTCTCCACACTGTAACTCTCTTGGATGTGGGGAAAACAGTAAAGATGGACTCATCAGAGAACAATACATGTTTCACATTGTCCACAGCCCAAGATTTGCGCTCCTTGCACCATTGAAACCGACGTTTGGCATTGGCATGAGTGACCAAACGTTTGGCTATAGCCGCCTGGCCGTGTATATTGACCCGGTGGAGCTCCCGACGGACAGTTCTGGTGAAAACAGGAGAGTTGAGGTGCACATTTAATACTGCCGTGATTTGGGCAACTGTGGTTTTATGATTTTTAGATACACCCGAACATCCCTTTCAGACAGCTTCTTCTTGCGTCCACAGTTAATCCTGTTGGATGTGGTTCGTCCTTCTTGGTGGTATGCTGACATTACCCTGGATACCGTGGCTCTTGATACATCACAAATACTTGCTGTCTTGGTCACAGATGCGCCAGCAAGACGTGCACCAACAATTTGTCCTCTTTTGAACTCTGGTATGTCACCCATAATGTTGTGTGCATTTCAATATTTTGAGCAAAACTGTGCTCCTACCCTGCTAATTGAACCTTCACACTCTGCTCTTACTGGTGCAATGTGCAATCAATGAAGACTGGCTACCAGGCTGGTCCAATTTAGCCATGAACCCTCCCACATTAAAATGATAGGTTTTTCAGTTTCATTGTCCAACCCCTGTATGTTTTTAACATGTTCTTGTTATGCTTTTGCTACTGCTATACCTACCACTGCTGTCATTAATGTCATTAATTGTCGTTAATAATTATTACTCTAAATAGTAATCACCTCCCTTTCAGCTCCCCTTACTTCACTTTTGACTTTTTGTACAAGCATTAGGTTAGCTGGGAATTACTTATGTTGAATCCTCAAAAATCAGTCTGACTGGATACTCTTGAACCTTTCTTTCTGAAGTTAAAAGCAAACATTATTACAACACCCATCAATTATCTGTTTACCCTGTCTCTACAAACTTGTGAATTAACCTTCGGATTCAAAATCTGTGGCTGTCATCCCTGTCTTCAAGGGAGTTGACAATTTAGACCTAAACTGCTACAGGCCTATGTCTATCACTTCATGCCTTTCCAAAGTCATAGAGAAATTAACAGCTTACCCACTATGTGGAATCTGTCAACATGCTTACCCTAATATGGTCTGGCTTTAGAGTCAGCTATGGGTGTATAACAGCAAAACCTTAAGATTTAAAAGACATCAAATATGCCATCGACGTCCGTGTGTTTGTCAACCTGGCTAAAACCTTTGACTCTGTTGAGCATAACATTTTATTCAGCATGCATACAAATATTTGTACTTCAGAGAAATGCCTGGCATGGTTTAAAAGTTGTATCTTTGGTTGTGTACATTCATTTGGGGGTGGTGGTTTTCAGTCTGAGTCTAAGCCGTTGTCTACAGGTGTTCATCACAAATTATATACAAGGTCCAATGCTGTTTAAGATCTATACAAATTATATTGTTCATCCTGCTGGCAGTTCTTTCATCCATATATATGCTGATGACACTGTTCTGTACACATCTAGTTCAACTCTGAATTTTGCCTTGACTTCTTTACAATGCAGCTTCAATAGTCCTCAATACGCGTTCGCCAAGCTTCACCTTCTTTCAAATACAAGCATAACCAAACTCATGATCTCTAATGTCACCTTACTTCAGACTGTTGGTTTGCCCCTAACAACTGAAGAAGAGCAGCAAAAATGGCTTAAGGTTTGTTCTTTCATTCGAAAGTCTACTTTCAATAATTAGTTACAAAAGTTTCCGATCAGACCACCTGCTTTACAATTTGTATATGTTGTTTGTATATTGTATAAGTTGTATTTTTTTTTTATTGTAATAAATGAGTCTTTGTAATTGTTATTGCTTTTACAGCTGCCTCTTGCCCAGGTCAACTTTGTCAATAAGAACTAATTCTCAATCATATTACCTGGTTAAATAAAGATTGAATGAATCAATAAATGAATGAATCAATAAAATTATGAAAAGTTAAAATAGATTTGCAAGCACGGTACATGTTATATGTGCTATGCATCTGATACAAGTGCTGGTTGAATGTCACAAAAGTTAGACATTAATAACACTATGGTGAGTGGCCTGCACTTGTATGGTTCTTTTATCAAGTCCAAGGACTCCAAATTGCTTTACACTACAATCAGCAATCCATACACACATTCACACACTGACAGTGGTAGGCTACATTGTAGCCACAGCTGTTCTGGGCTGAACTGACAGAAGTGGGGATGCCATACAATTGGCAACACTGGGCCCTCTGACCATAATCAGCAGGCAAGGTGTGTGAAGTGTCTTGCCCAAGGACACAATGACCGAGACGGACCAAGCCGGGGTTCGAACCGGGAACCCACCGGTTAAGTGAGTGGCATTCATCATCTGGTTCTGCAGGTCACTGTTCAAAATGAAGCGGTCATTAGTGTTGGATGTGGCCAAAGGACATTCACTTCTATGCCTTTTTGTGACTCTTCCAGTCTCTCTGTGTCAAACACCTGTTGTGAATTTTGCCATTAAGCTCCTTGTTAGAGAACATCAATTTGTGCAAAAAGTACTGAAACACTGCACAGCTGGAGAAATACAATTTCAAAAGTTTAGAGAAGGTCACATTAAGTTAACCTGTAAATGTTCTAATGCATTTTTGGTTCACCCTGAAATTTCACCTGAAGGAGGATAATTACAAACTTTTTGTCAGTAGTGTATATACATATGTATACCACACCACAAATTATTCTTTGTTCACATATATATATGCAATCACATCATTCTCGTTGCATGCTAAGGTTGGAGGCACAAATATAGCGCCAAAATGACTACCACAGTGCTTGTTCTGATAGTGAAGCACACAGGTGGGACAGTGATAATACAGAGCTGCAAAAAGTGTCAAGGATATGACATTTACAATTGGTAATGTGAATCCCTGTGTAAAGAGTAAAACACTAGCTGACAAGATCTCTCCAATTCTGAAGAAGTTTGGCAGAATGACAATGATCCAGAAAGGACTGAAGTGTCTAACAAAGAAATAATGAGCCTCCCCATTATGCTGCCGGACTTAATCAGATGAGACACATCTGGTGTTAGTGGAACACAACTCTTTCAGAAAAGAAGAGCTTAAGTATTACTGTTATGGTTTGCGAGATAGAACCCCGGAATGCAGACGAGCAGGCAGCGTGACGGTAAGTGAAAAAACAATTTAATAAAAAACAAAAACTCACTCTAAGAAGAGGCAGGAACAAAACAATGATTGGGCAGGCAGAACAGGCAAAAAACAGACTTGGCCAGGCTGGCGAGACAGGCGTGGCGTGACTACAGGACAAGAGCAATATCGGAATAATGTTTCTGCAATGAACAACTGAACAGGAGTGTATATATGGAGAGTAAACCAGGTGGAGCTAGGAGACAGATTAGTTTGGAGCAGGTGAACCGGATAAAGATAATTAACAGATAGAACAGAACGTGGCTGGAGCAGGAACAGAGACTCTTGAATACAAACAAAAATTAAAGCATGCCCAGAACCAAAAACAAAACTTGACTAAAACATGACCAGAAAAATAATAAACAGAAGCATGATTCAAAAACTGTGAGACAAATATAAGAAAAATCCAGAAACCAAAAACCAAACAACCCCAAATCATAACAATTACAAATGCAGTTAGGGATGTCTCTTCAGAGAATTGTCCTCTATGTTGAGGAAAAGTCACACTGTTTCCAAAAACTAAAGATAGGCAATAACCTAGCGGTAATAATTATTGTCCTGCTCATAGGCAAGCTGAGAAATATGTTATATTTAGTCTGTGGCACCTGTATGCTTTGAGGTTTAAAAAATATGTTGTCCACATAATGTGAAACACCAATTCTAAATGATGCATTCTCTGCAGTTCTCCATCCAATCATTTTTTTTTCTTACTAATTTAGTCTATTTTGTGCAGATCCATCACATAAAAAAAAAAAAAGATTTAAAAACATTAAAATTTCAGGTTGCTATTTAACAAAAGAGGTAAAAAGCCAAGGGGGGTGAATACTTTTGAAAGGCATTCTATCTCAATCACTCTGCCAGATTTGCTGAGTGCACGACTAGTAGGTTTTCTGTTGACATATTCGTCCCCCTTAGATGTGAATCTTTACAGCTTCTTCATAGTTACATCAGACCTCATGCTGATTTTCTGATTAATGCTATCTTTGCCCAGCCTGTCAATTTAGGTAACTGACCATGTGTTGGTAGGTTTGAAGTTGTGCCATGCTCTTTCCATGGTGAATTACATTCAAAAGATGTCATGAAGTGCCGAGTCTTTTTAGGACCGACATGCAGATCAAGAGCATTGAGCTGCATGGTGAGTAGAACAAAACTTTAATGACTTAATACACAGAACAAATCTTACAGAGAGGTTGGGAAGGAACCAGATACATGCTTGGAGCAGGTAGCCAACAGTAAGATGCAGTGGTGAGAACCAGGGATGGGAATAACGGCTTTAAAATAAACCACTACTAACTGCATTGCTTTTTTCAGTAACGAGTAATCAAACAAATTACATTTTTAATCGTTACAATGCCGTTACCGATAATTAAATGGGCGGCGTTATAAACTAAAGCTACTCATTAAAGCTCTAGTCATCTGTCGTGGCTCACAGCCACAGGAGCTAAGCTTTTTTCTTTGGTGAAGGGAGGAGCGAGGGGCGAGACAATCGCATAAGTGAAGATGATTGGTTAAGGTAGAGTAACGTTTCATTGTAAGCTAATCAGACGCAGTGTTCAGTTTACACACAAACCACAAATGCACACGGCAGCCCTGCTCAGGCAAACTAGTAGATTTAAACTGCAACAATGGCAGGTTTGGAGGGAAAGATTGAATTTTCAAGTTACAGACACTACTTTATTCTCCTTGAGGTAAAAGACAAGAATATACATGTGAAGTTAATTTTACAAGTTCAGCATTAGTAGGCTACATGTCTATGTAATTCCACTTTATGCAACTGGCTTGTGAAACCCTAGAAAAAAAATCAAAATTCATAGACATATTTAAACTTAAAAAAGTATCTCAATAGTTACTTACCCTGTTAACTAGTTGCTTTTATAGTGTAGTAACTCAGTTTTTACCTCAGTAACTTTTTGGGTGAAAATAACTAAAGTAACATGCCCAACACTGGTGAGAACAGAAAACCAGAGAGAATAAATACTGAGAGAGAGTGGGGAATGAGCCTATGGACCTAGAGAGCTAATCAGAGGGGTGGAATCAGAAACAGCTAGAGGAAGAGAGACTGAAGGCAACTGAGGGAGGAAGGATAACTGACACAAATAAGCAGCGAATCCAGGGGAATAACAAATGCATCTGAGTAACTAAATTAAAGAACATAAACAGGGAGGAAAAGATCTACTGTACAAGGAAATACACACTAAGATATCTAACACAGAAATCCAAGAATCTAAACTCACGAATGAATGATTAATCTAATCAACATGAAATGAACTCAAATAATAGCAACATGGCAGTGCAAAAAAAACAGATAGAACTAAAACTCACTAGATGTTCAGCGCTTGAAATGTTGTTTTATAACCTAACTTTGCTTTAAACGTCCTCACAACTTTATTTCTGAGCTGTCTTGTGTGTTTCTTGGTCTTAATGATGTTGTTTATTCAACAATATACCACACCAGTTCTTTACAGAACTGTTGCAAGGTACCGTGTGGCAAAAAAAAATAACTTTATATAAGGTTGGTGGTTAATGTGCCGATTGGCTAATTAGGGAATTGCACTTTTTGAATATTCCTATGAAAAGTGCTCTACCATTAGTTACTATGGGTTTATTACCTGTTTTTCTGTGGATATTGCACGGAAATGTTTTCAGCTCCTTTGGTCCATGTTTAGGCTGGAATTTTGTAGAAAATTGGAGCATCTGTCACAGATATTTAAACTTTCTCAATGGACATTAGAAACAGCCTTTTGTCATGATGTAGGGTTGTTTGGTTTTTGGTTTCAGGTTTCTTCTTATGTTTTTTCACCGTTATGGTTTTGACTCGTTCTTTTGCTATTCTTCTTAGATTTTGAATCATGCTTCTGTTATTTTCCTGGTCATGCTTTTGTTTTGTCGTCTTGTTCATGTTCTGTCAAGTTTGGTTTTCGGATCTGGTTATGCTTTTGTTTCATATTTTTCTAGTTATATTTCTGTTTGTTTCCTTGGATTTGCGTTCTGTTCAAGCCATGTTTTGCTCCTGTCACGTTGTGTTCTCTGTCAATTAAGTTTATTCGGTTCACCTGTCCAAGTTAATCTGTCTCCTTGCTCCACCTGTACCATGATCCATTTATACACACCTGTTCAGTTAGTCATCACGGAAACATATTTCAGTCTCATGCTCAAGTCTTATTTTTTGATCATGCCATGCCTGTCTTGCCTGCCCGTTTGTTTTGTTCCTGCCTCCTGTAGTGAGGTCCAATATCAAGTTAACCGTGACATTATGTTTCCGCCAACAACGGACCTCGCGGATGAGCATCGGGCTGGCTCCATGGACCTCTTTACTTTCCTGTCTCGGGAGGCGGAGAAGTCGTTGCGCCGTTCTGCGGGGCTGTCAGTGCCGCAGTCGGCTTATGATGGATGGAACCAGGTTGGCGATTCCAGTTCCGGGGACAGGTCCCCTTCGTCGCCGTTCTCCGCCTCCTCCCCTGGTTGTGCACTCTGGTCCGGCAGTGAGGCCCACGTCCTCCTCCTGCCGCAAGATACGCCGACGTGCAGCGGTTCCGGAGGTGGTTTCCCAGCCAGCCTACGTGAGGGCTGCAGCAAGTAAGCCCGCATCTTCGTCTGCCACAGCAATGTCTCCCAGGCTCGCTGCACCTCCGCCCTTGCTGTCTGCGCTCGCTCCAGCCCGGTGTTCTTCACCTGACGAGCTGGAGCAGCGCTTGAGGTTCACAGCAAGCCAAAGAAAGATCCTCAGGACGACAGGTCTCCTGTATTCCTCTCTTAAGCTGATGGAGAGGATAAGGCAGATCGAGATGGAGTATGAAGCGGCAGTAAGGCTGTTTTACCGCCACCCTCCATCGCCCACGTCAAGTCTCCAGGGCGCTGCTGCAGAGCAGCCCACGTCAGGTCCACAGCCTGTGGACAGCCTCAGCCTGACTCCAGGCCAGACACACCACACCTCAGCCTGACTCCAGGCCAGACACACCTCAGCCTGACTCCAGGCCAGACACACCACAGCCTCAGCCTGACCTCCAGGCCAGACACACCACAGCCTCAGCCTGACCTCCAGGCCAGACACACCACAGCCTCAGCCTGACTCCAGGCCAGACACACCTCAGCCTCAGCCTGACTCCAGGCCAGACACACCACAGCCTCAGCCTGACTCCAGGCCAGACACACCACAGCCTCAGCCTGACTCCAGGCCAGACACACCACAGCCTCAGCCTGACTCCAGGCCAGACACACCACAGCCTCAGCCTGACTCCAGGCCAGACACACCACAGCCTCAGCCTGACCCTAAGTCAGCCTCAACCCCCCCAACACGGTGCAGAACACGTCGTAAGAGGGACGCTCTGGCTCAAGTCATCAGGGGCCCCGGCGACGCCTCTGCTCACGCCACTGAGGGTCTCAGTGACGCCTCAGGCCCTGCTCACGTCACGGAGGGTCCGGCCGACGCCTCAGCTCCTGCTCACGTCACGGAGGTTCCAGCCGACGCCTCAGCTCCTGCTCACGTCACGGAGGGTCCGGCCCACACCTCAGCTCCTGCTCACGTCACGGAGGGTCTCGTCGACGCCTCAGCTCCTGTTCCTAGTCTGCAGGAGTTTAAGGAACGTTTTGTCCTCGTTCTGGCTTTTGAACCCAGAGCTGAGGGTTCGCCAGGCTCTGCTTCAGCCTCTGAGGGTTCGCCAGGCTCTGCTTCAGCCTCTGAGGGTTCGCCAGGCTCTGCTTCAGCCTCTGAGGGTTCGCCAGGCTCTGCTTCAGCCTCTGAGGGTTCGCCAGGCTCCACGCCTCTGGTGTTCCACAGAGTGTCTGGGAAGTCCTCTACTCTGCTCAGTCGGCCTCCACGTCTTTGGTGCAGGCCTGGTCGCCCGCCTGAACTCTGTGCCTGCTCGAGACGACCTCCCGGTCGCCCGCCTGAACTCTGTGCCTGCTCGGGACAACCTCCTGGTTGCCCGCCTGAACTCTGTTTTTGTTTTTGGTAAACATGGGTAACTAATTGTAGCAAATGAATCTGTTATTATGTCATTTAAGCTTTCATGTGCTTTAAGGGGACTGATTGTTTATTGTTTGTGATTGTATCATTACTTGGGTGGGTAAAGAATACAACTGCTGACAAAGCTCAGCAGCCATTTACCTGAAATCTAAACATCTTCTTAGTTGTTCAAAGCCATGGATACAATTCTGTTGTAAGCCCCACAAAAGTGACCTAAACCTTTTGATGATAGGATTTTGTGCCGTGCTGGATTGTGCCATGTGACCTTTAATCCATTATGTAGAGAAAATCTTTCCCTGTCCAAGCTGATAAAGCGACAGAAAAGATGAATGGCATGGATTTCTGGGAAAAAATAAAACCTTTAGGATCAAGAGCTGATATCAGCTCACACATACACATACACACAGACCAAGGACGGTCATAAAGAGACATTAAAGCTGTTACAAATTCCCTATAACTCCCAAATAAACAGGGCTTGGCATTGTTGTCCGACTCCATCAAAATCGTTACACTGGGGAAATAAAAACAAACAGTTTTTTCCAGCTTGTCATTCAGCTAATTAACCAACTGGAAATCAGGCCGGAGGGAAGAAAGCCTTTTCGGCTCGCTACAGTTCCATGCAAAAGAATTGGTTGAATATTAGACAATCACCAAATGAGCCATCAACATGATGAATAGGCAGTGGGGGAGAAAGGAAAAAGGAGGACAGGGGGAACCAGGGACACACTAATTGGTAGAGGACATGGGTGATACATCTGAGCTGTTTCTGTGTTTATATGCTGCAGATGAAAATCCAAGCATGGAAAAAAAAAAACATGTCTCTCTGCTTCTGACTGTCTATGAGACAACCCACACTCAGTCCCTGGTGCTGTAGATGTAAATTAGAACAACTGTTTCTTAAGGCAAGATGTTTTGATACCACGGCAACAGCATATATGTATTCATCCATGTGTGAGATAGCTTATGGGCCTAAACTGAGCAGAGTTTGAGAGCGGCTCACATTGTTCGTACAGCTTAATTCATGAAACACTGCCTAATTCCTGCTTCTGACCTCCATTGCTTTACCCTCTGCAAAGTCCTTTCAGCAGTGCTTCTGTTGCACCATTGGGTTAGAATGCTACACATATCCTATATTGAGAGAAGTAATGCTAATAGAAAATAGATTACTTCTTTTGTTTTTACAACAGAGTCCAAAATATCACACAAACATCTGCAGGCCAGCTTGTGGGGTTCACAAAAAGTATTTATTCTAAGAGTCAGATTAAATACTTAAAATTTATATATGGGCACATTAAAAAACAAATGTTGGCCAAAGTTCATGAAAACTGTCTTGGCAAAAAATATTCAGACAGCTGCTTTCACACACATATGAGCTCAAATGACATCAAATTCTTAATCTATGAAGTTCAATATGATGTTAGCCCAACCTTTGAAGCTATGACAGCTTCAGCTCTTCAGGGAAAGCTTTGCTATGTGTTTTGATGGGTTAAGGTCAGTACTCTGTGCAGGCCAGTCAAGTTCTTTCACTCAAACCCGTTCATCCATGTCTTTATAGACCGTGGTTTGTGCACTGGTAGGCAGTCATTATGGATTTAGGAACTGTCAAGATCTGCCATTTTGGTTATTGTGTCTGTTTACTTTTGTAGGTTCAGGCTTAGTTTAGTTTCTTCCAAGTCTCTGTGTTACCCGCATTAGCAACCATAGCAACCTCCATTCCTTCAGTTCCCTTCACCTGGCCAACGCACCTGTAAGCAATCATCTGATTACCTGCCTCTCCTTCCCATTGTCTCACTATTCATTTTCACCTGTATCACTGGTTATCTTTGTTCCCTGTCGCCGCATCCTGTGATGCTCCCTGTAAGTCCTGTACTATTTAGTTATTTTGACCTGTAACTCCTGGCTCGTAAGATCAGCTCTGTCAACTGCCTATCAAGCTTCCAAATAAATGAAGGATCCAAACCTTACCATGTGGCTCCCGAGCATCTCTCTGCATTCTGGTCTGACTCCAACACATACCCTGACAGGAACGACCATTCTCAAACTATTCCAAAAAATTGGGATCGTGAAATTGTCCAAAGTGTATTGCTGTGGCATTAAAAGTTATTCTCATTGAAAGTAAGTGGTTAAAACAGTACCAAACCACAATCCCCCCCACCAAACTTTAACTCAGAAAGATTCAGTCAGACAAGTGGCGATATTTAATGAGGCAATATCAGGTGATTTTAATCATACATCACTCTCCGCTACACTTCCAACGTTTCAACAGTTTGTCTGCTGCTCTACCAGAGAAAACAAAATGTTGGATTTACTTTATGCAAATGTCAAGGACTCATCCATCTCTAAAGCAACACCTCCTCTAAGCAAATCAGATCACAATCTTGTTTTTCTCGTCTCTAAATATAAGCCCCTTGTTCAGAGGCAACCTGTAATAAAGAGAACTTTGAGGAAATGGTCACAGGAAGCTGAAGAAGCTCTGCAAGGTTATTTTGAGGCTACAGACTTGAATGCACTGTGTGACTGACTATATAAACGTCTGTGTGGATACCACCATCCCCACAAGAATAGCAAGATGCTTCCCCAATAACAAACCCTGGATCACCAATGACCTAAAGGACCTGCTTAACTATAAAAAAAGAGCCTTCAGAGAGAGACAGGGAATTATCGAGGAAGACAGCAAAGATGTGTACAAGAAGAAGCTGGAGAGCAAGCTCCAGCAAAACAATATCAGAAATGTGTGGTCAGGGATGAAGAAGATGACAAGCTTCAAGCAGAAGGAAGATCAGACCAATGGATGTCTGGACAGCACCAATGGACTAAACACATTCTTCAATAGGGTCAGTTCAGAAACAAGCTCAGCATCTTCTTCTCCTGCCCACAGCAAAACAGACATCTGACCCTCCTTTGACCCAGAGGACCCACAGCTGTCCTATCACACCACAAATCTCTTTTCTTCCACCTCAGCCATGGACCCTTCTGCTTCTACATGTTTGCATTCAACCAGATCAGAAGATAATGATGCTCCCTTTGCCTCCACCTTCCAAGAAGTCTCAAGAAGTCAGGTGAAGAGACAATTGGAAAGACTGAACCGGAACAAGGCTGTGGGTCCAGATTGTAACAGTCCTAGAATCCTTAAGGCCTGTGCAGAGCAGCTCTGTGGGATTATGCAGCACCTCTTCAACCTTAGGCTGGCTCAGAAAGTTCCAGTGTTGTGGAAGACCTCCTCTCCTGTTCTGGTACCAAAGCACAGGAGCACCACAGGGGACTGTACTCTCACCATTCCTCTTCACTCTGTACACCTCAGACTTCTAGTACAAGACAGACTCCTGTCATCTGCAGAATTACTCAGATGATTCTGCAGTCGTGGGGTGGATCAGAGATGGACAAGAAGCTAACTACATGGAGCTGGTGGACCACTTTGGTGTAGAAACAATCATCTCATCTTGAACGTGAATAAAACAAAGGAGAAAATTGTAGATTTGAAGAAAAACAAGAATAGGTCAGACTCTATTTCCATCATGGGAGAAGAAGTGGGGGCGGTGGAGGAGTATAAATACCTAGGTGTTCACCTGGACAACAGACTGGAGTGGAGATGCAACTGTGAAGCCGTCTACAAGAAGAGAAAGAGCCAACTGCTTCTTGATGAAGCTTAGGTCCTTTGGTGTTTGCAGCAAGATGCTGCAGATCTTCTGTAAGTCTGTTGTGGAGAGTGTGATCTCTTCTGCCATCACCTGCTGGGGTAGCAACATCAAAGCCAGTGACTTTAATGGCAGGGAGCTCAACAAGCTAATAAAGAAGGCTGGCTCTGTTGTAGGGACTCCTCTGGAGATCATTGTGCAAAGATGGATGTTTCATAAAACAAAGAATATTATGTTGAACCCTGAGCATCCTCTTCATGAGACTGTTGTAGAACAACAGAGTGCCTTCAGTCAGAGGCTTCTTCAGATCTGCTTTAAGGCAGACCGCTACAGGAGATCCTTCCTGCCCACAGCCAACAGCATCTACAACGGCTCTTTAAAGAAACCGGCATAATATGAGCTACAACAACATTTAATTTGCCTTTGGGATGAATAATGTATTTTTGAATTTGAATTGAATTGAATTTGTCAGACCAAAGAACATTTCTCCACTGCTTCAAAGGTGGCACCATTAATACTATTAGAGGAGTGGAAATGAGGTACTTTCAAAAGTATTACTGGGTATCATAAATTAACAACTATAAAAATGATAAGTTTAGAAAGTCAATTGCCATCCATGGTTGTATGTCATCCAGGTAGTCCAAAAGGTAATTTATTGGTGCAGTATCATTCTTTTTAAGGAGCACACAGGTTTTTGAATCGTCAGCATAACAGAGGATAAAATAACAAGAAATAATTACAAGATAGAATTGTTATACCAACAATATAGTAAAAATAGCGATATGTGAGCATGTGGGTTTTTAAGAATAGTTCACAGTAGCTGCACTTCTGGTTTCCATGAATACAATTAGCCAGTTTGAAATGGTGCATCATTGCATGCCAAGTCAGAATGGAATAGTACTTGTACATTTCCAAAAAAAAATGTTTACAATTTGTTTTAACACATGCAGAACATGTACCAAACTAAAGTGCAGAACTCTGCATTCTGCCATTGAGCTTTAAACAGCGGCACCAAAACAAAGCCTTAGCAAGGATGGACCGCAAGGTACTCACTGGGAAACATCCCCTACTCACCCCCCTTGAGCCCTAGCAGAGTGCCCTGGTTTTTAGTTAAGGTCTTCTAGAATATTTATGTGTGGTATTTTGCTTTTGGGGTTTTTAAATTTCTATATATCTGACCTCTCACCCAGGCAAATTCACCACAGGATACCCTATCAAGTAATGGCAGGGTAGAGTGTTGTATAAACTATCATTAAGGAATGTACAAGGTCAGCAGCAATACTCGGGTAGGCTGTGAAGTTTAAACTGTGCTTAATTGGTACAAAGGGGTCTGAAATGTGCCAAAAAATACTCCAAACATCAATAAAACACCCCTAGACCCTTTAATAGGTTCATGCTTGCATGCTGTTTGAGCAAAACTGACCCTACCATCTGAATGTCACAGTTGAAATTAAGACCCACTGGATTGCTCAATGTTATTCCACTCTTACTCTCCAATTTTGGTGAGCCTTTGTTAACTGTTGCCTCAGTTTCGTGTTCTTAGCAGACACGTGTGGCTCATGATTTGGTGGTCTTCTGCTGTTGCTCCTCTTCAAGTTTCAACATGTGAAATCACAGAATAGATATTGCACACCTTGTTTGTAATAACTAGTGTTTTGCGCTACTGTTACCTTTCTATAATTTCGCACCAGTTTGCCGTTTACATCCAACCTCCACATCAAGAATTGTTGTCCACATATAATACCTTTCCTCCTTTTTGAACTATACTTTGTAAACTTGAGACATGGTTTTGCATTAAAATTTCAGCTGATCAGCACCTTCTAAATTTTAAGACCATTCCATCTGGGATCAACAACCTCATACAACATACAGTCACTGAAATTCCCTTTCCTCCTCATTCTGTTTTCTTATCTTGTTTAGATGTCGACATGCATTGAGAAGTTGCTATGTGATTGGAAGATTCTCTGTTTGTCTTTACAAGCAATTGAACGGGTATATTGAATAAAGTAGGTGCTGAGTATATATTGTAAGGATTATGATTATTGATTCATTAATATTTATCAAGAATTATAATTTGAAATCATAATTTGAGAAAAAAAGAATTAATTTCTTAACCAAAAATCATTACTTACAAATAGAAATCAGAGATGTCCTCTGGTGTGGTGATTATGGGCTAAGCTCTTAAATAATTACAAATTATTAACCAAAACCACCAACTGTCACTGTTTATTCAACCACTTCACCGAAAGTGGAAGATCTTCGACTTTGTTTTGACAGATAAATCACTCTTGCACTTGTTGGACCACTTGTTTGCTGAATATTGGACCATTTGCACATTGCAGTTCCGATGTCACAGTAACTATATAACGGACCATGAGACTCCCCACCCTTGCTTTTCAGCTTGGGACATACACACGGTTACCGGCATCTGAAGCAGCATTCTGGAGAAGAAGTCCCACATGGATTTCGTTTATTGTCCTCGTTGGCCAATGAGAAAACTAAGCGAATTAAGCTTACATGAATAAGAATCTTGTAAGTTTTCAACTTTACCGATCGAAGACATGGGTTTAACACGTAACTAAAAAAACCACGGAGTTTCAAGGAGACGGATTGCCACCCTTGTTTTGTTCCAGTCGACTGCTGAGGGTCAGATCATATTTTCCCCTTTTGCCAAGGAGGCCAGAGGACGAAGATTGACCGCTCTTCTGGAGTTAACTGCGAACACGTAGTAACCCCCCCACCCCCCCTCTCACTCTCTTCCTCTGCTCAGAGAAGACTTCAACATGTAAAATCCACCCTTTTATTATTTTTATTTCTTTATTAGGAATAGCGTGGGCAGGGTAGAGTAGGTTTTAGTGTGATTTAGAGTCGCCACTTATAGTCTAATGTGTTCTGAATTGTTCTGTGCATCCCAGCTGTGTGTGTTTTAATGCCTGAGAGCAAGCTCAGGTGCGCTGTGAAAACTGGACTGCTATAATAACCTTATGGTGAAAATCAACCATTTTCTTTGTCTTCAACTTCATGTTTTACTAGCTTGCTGCCAAAAGTTTATTACCCTTTGTCCTCTGGGTTTACAACTTTGCTTAGAGGAAGTTTATGACTGCCTGTGTCCCGCTGAGCTATACTTTGGGGAGTGGCCTCCCCGAGCTTCGCTCAGCGTCACATTATCGCTTGTTTGCCATAATTGCTGGTTTGATTCCATACTGCTGTTTTGTTTTATTTTGTTTAGTTAGATATTTTACCCCCTTTTGTGTAGAACTTTGCATGTTTGATTAGGTGAAGATTATTGAATCGGAAGAGCGAGTGTACCAGGGCTGTTGATTTAATAAATATTCACATAGATAAAGAGAACGTGTTTGTGTTTATTTTGTGCAAGAGTGATTTGTCAGTCAAAATAAGGTCAAAGTTCCCCACGTTTCGGCAGAAACAAATGATTAAACAGTGACATCTAGTAATAGTTAACAATTATTACTGAGTATTGAACGGTTGTAATTATCAAGGGCTTTAGGCAAAAATTACAACACCAGAAGACATCTCTGGTTTCAATTCATAAAGGAAGATATTTGGTTAAGAGATAAATTTTCTCAAATTATGATTTTTAATTATAATTCTTGATAAATATTAATCAATAATCATAATCCCAACACACAAAATAAATATATAATATATATATGAGGATTTATTGAAGCCAAATAATCCTGATATACCATTATTCTGGACCAAAAACCTTCACCTAACTAACAAGAATTATTCTACACAAAGGGAATAAAAATGACTACCTAACAATAATAATAAAATAAAAATATATGTGCATTTAGTGTCTATGAAGATAAAACCAGTAGTTTTATGGACAAAATGTGTAATTTGGGTTAAATGGAAAGGGAAGTCCTCCTGGTGTTCTGACATCTCGATTGCAGCGATCAGCTGATAAGATGATGGGGCAACGCCCCTTTAGCCACAACCAGTTGAACGCCCCAAATCTTGAACAAAGTCATAAAACTCTGAGGCGGGAACTCAGTGGAAAATCTCCAGCAATAAACTGGAACAAGGAGTGGTCAGACCACAAGGTACAGACCGCAGTTGCATTGAATGGAAAACATTTAAAGGTCCAACTTCTAACTCCTGGCTGATTTGGGATCAGCCAGAAAAAACATTAACCACACATGATTCAGCAGCGCTTGCGCAGCAAATCAAAACACAGCTCAGCATAAAACACTTCAATCAGTATTGCATGCAACAAGCTGATATCTTGGAATAACTACTGGTGATTCAACTTCACTATGCTTCATCCTGCCCAGACCTCTAAAATGCACCTATCCGGTTTAATATGAAAGGAACTAAATTACTTTGACATTGATTTCTTCTCTCCACCAGTTGAGGAGGTATCAGGTCTGAAGAAAAAGGAGGGGGGGGGGAACCACACGTCCGTGATCAAATTAAGAAAAAAAAAACGGTAACTTCTCATCCGTCCAGGAGGGGAAAATATGAAGCTTATAACTATATTAAACTACAGTACATGTAATTAGAAAGGTGGAGCAAAACACTTGGCTGAGAGAAGATTGGATATACTATCAAAATAAAGCATTAAATATGCTAACTGATGAACTATATTACCTTTCAACATTTAACACTATTTCCTAGATTACATAAATTAACATGAAGTAGTGTATATCAAGGTTCATGAAATGAGCACTGATTTTGAACGAGTAACTACATTTTTGTTGTAATGATCTGAACCTTGAATGAGTTCTTGCGAAGGGTGAACAATGCTAGTTGTAACTTTACTTCTCTATTAAATGTCTTACAACTCATGGTCTTTTGATGACTTATAATATTCCATCTTTTATAGCTGTTTGTGGTAACTCTACCAAATCCAAATCTAAATCAGAATTAAGGCAGCTGAAGGCAAGACAGCAGCTGCACAAAGAGGAGGAAAAAATAAATAAATTAATGTCTTCCCAAGGGAGCTTATGAGTCATAAACTGATACAGGATCGCTCACAGTGCCCTACTCCCCCCCCCCCCCCGACCCCCCCCCCCCCCCCCCCTCCCTGAACCTACCATCCACACACACATACAGAGGTCTAGCTTTAAGCTTCTTGGTCCTTGTTTACCATGACCACAGCAGCCCCTGGTGATTCACATTCTCTTGTACAGAATATTAAATAACAATTGTTAAAGTAGGGCAGGCATTGGTGTGGATGCACTAACAGACACCGGCTGCATTAATGGTGGTCTGCTACTGTGAAGGGTGTGCTCTCCAATTACAAAAGCCTGTCAGTTCGCATAATAACCCCTATATATCATATATGTTTAGTGGCTGAGTTCTAGAGTATATGGGAGATGGGGAAACAGAAAACAGGAAACTATGCGGTTTTCAGCACTAATGTCACTTATGCTTATGGGGTGTTTATGCATGTGTGATTTTGTGCGGGTGGGAATGTGTGGGCCTGTTTATGTAAGGCAGCAGAGATCCATATTATACCAAAGTTAAAGTGTGTTTGTGTAGTTGATTCTACATTATCTCACGGCGGGTAGTGGGCACACTATAATTAGGACTGCTTCACATTCAGATTTTGCATTCCATTATTTATATAGTTCTCTTCTGGCAAACAGTAAAGATGGTAAACATTAGAACAAATGGATCCAGGTGTGGATATTAAAGATGGAAACATTACATTATGCAAATACTGATTTCATACAACTAATCCTTCTGTCTGTATTACAAACAGGTTTACATATCTATGTGCTGTCAAGTTATGCATAAATGTAAGATAGAAAATACAATGCCTATAAAATATTACAACCACTTCAATACTTTTCATATTAAGTCACATTATGATCACAAATTTGAATTGATTTTCTTTCATTTTTATGTGATTTATGTGATAAACTAACACAAAGTAGCACAGAAAATTATGCATGGTTTTCAATTTGTTTTACAAATAAAATCTTAAAGGAGTGAAAAGCAGGTTTATTCAGGTCCCTTTCTCTTATACCCCCTTAAAGGGGGTAGAGAAGACGAGAAAAACAAGAATTCCAGGCGAAAGTGACCAAAATATAACTTTTTAAACAAAAAAGTCAATCTAAAGAAAATGATCACTGCACATCTCCCTGAACCTACCATCCACATGAGAAAACAGTGTTGTGGCAGCACAATGCTGTGGGGATGCTGTGCATTTTACAAAAAAATGACAGGCGCAGATGTTAGTCCTTAGATGTGCAAAGCTGGTAGAGATATACCTCAAAAGAATTTAACTGAAATAGAAGATGGTTTTATCAGGTATGTGGAAGAGGCTGAATAAAAATGGACATGCTTTTCAAATTTTCATTCAATATAAACCTTTTTTTGTTTGTTTCCCACTTCACAATTATGCACTACTTTGTGTTGGTTTATCCCAATCCCAACATAAGACAACCACACAAGTTTGTGGTTGTGACATGACAAAAGTTCAAGAGGTCTAAATCCCTTTGCAAGGTACTATTTGTGTTTTTAAAAACACTTTCTTTCCTGGGCTTTCTTTGAGGTTTTATTGGTCAATTGTATCACATTTAGAAAATACAAATAAAGCTAGAACTGACTGTCAGAAAATTATTATAAAAACTTTTATTAGTTCAGCATAGAAAAAGGAAAGATACAAGTTACAGTTTTATCTGATTCTACTGTCAAATTAACTGCTGACCTGGTAGGGTTATATCTCAATCATGCATGTGAATAGAGACAATTATGGCCTAATGCTTCTTTAGAAGCCAGCATCTGTGATAATATAGGAATCCATTGGTGCCATTGTCATGTCTGACTTGGATGTGTTTAGGTAATTTTGACACAAAGGAGAAAATTTGAACTTTAGAGAGACATATGTGAACATGTGAGATGTGCAACACGGCTTCTACAGTGTGTGGGCGTGCATGCAGTCCTAGAGATTCAAATAACAACCACCCAGCGATTTGGTGAAATCCTGTATTCAACACGGGTAGACTCTAAATCCATCTGCATCTCAGTAATTGAAAGGGTATTGGCTTTTGTTCTTCTGGGTATATCATCCCTGATTGTACACCTGACAGTAAACCTATGTTTTCAGATCTCTTACCAACACATAATTATAGAAATAGATTTTTATTGCACAACTGCAACAGTTAGGATCCTTAATACATTGAAAATAGCACTGGCAAATAAGGATGTCTTTAAACCTTTCCTGTGGGTATACAAAAATAAATAAAATATAACACAAGATTTAAGTTTTGGAAGAACAGTAAAGTTGGCAGTGAAGACAAAGGAAATTAAACACCTCATGGCATCTCCAAAACATACCAATTAGGTTTCAATTATGCACACACACTGAAACAGCTTTTTGTACGTTTGTTTGACATACAGTGCCTTGCAAAAGTACTCGGTCCCCTTGAACTTTTCAACCTTTTGCCATATTTCAGGCTTCAAACATAAAGATATAAAATTCTAATTTTTTGTGTAGAATCAACAACAAGTGGGACACAATCGTGAAGTGGAATGAAATGTATTGGATGTGTCAAACTGGTTTAACAAATAAAAAACTGAAAAGTGGGGCGTGCAATATTATTTGGCCACTTTACTTTCAGTGCAGCAAACTCACTCCAGAAGTTCAGTGAGGATCTCTGAATGATCCAATGTTGTCCCAAATGACTGATGATGATAAATAGAATCCACCTGTGTGTAATCAAGTCTCCGTATAAATGCACCTGCTCTGTGATAGTCTCAGGGTTCTGTTCAAAGTGCAGAGAGCATCATGAAGACCAAGGAACACACCAGGCAGGTCCGAGATACTGTTGTGGAGAAGTTTAAAGCCGGATTTGGATACAAAAAGATTTCCCAAGCTTTAAACATCCCAAGGAGCACTGTGCAAGCAATCATATTTAAATGGAAGGAGTATCAGACCACTGCAAATCTACCAAGACCCGGCTGTCCCTTTAAACTTTCATCTCGAACAAGGAGAAGAGTGATCAGAGATGCAACCAAGAGGCCCATGATCACTCTGGATGAACTGCAGAGATCTACAGCTGAGGTGGGAGAGTCTGTCCATAGGACAACAATTAGTCGTACACTGCACAAATCTGGCCTTTATGGAACAGTGGCAAGAAGAAAGCCATTTCTCAAAGATATCCATAAAAAGTCTTGTTTACAGTTTGCCACAAGCCACCTGGGAGACACACCAAACATGTGGAAGAAGGTGCTCTGGTCAGATGAAGCCAAAATCGAACTGTTTGGCCACAATGCAAAACGATGTTTGGCGTAAAAGCAACACAGCTCATCACCCTGAACACATCATCCCCACTGTCAAACATGGTGGTGGCAGCATCATGGTTTGGGCCTGCTTTTCGTCAGCAGGGACAGGGAAGATGGTCAAAATTGATGGGAAGATGGATGGGGCCAAATACAGGACCATTCTGGAAGAAAACCTGTTGAAGTCTGCAAGAGACTTGAGACTGGGACGGAGATTTATCTTCCAACAAGACAATGATCCAAAACATAAAGCCAAATCTACAATGGAATGGTTCACAAATAAACGCATCCAGGTGTTGGAATGGCCAAGTCAAAGTCCAGACCTCAATCCAATCAAGAATCTATGGAAAGAGCTGAAGACTGCTGTTCATGAACGCTCTCCATCCAACCCCACTGAGCTCGAGCTGTTTTGCAAGGAAGAATGGGCAAAACCTTCAGTCTCTCGATGTGCAAAACTGATAGAGACATAAGCCAAGCGACTTGCCGCTGTAATTGCAGCAAAGGGTGGCGCTACAAAGTATTAACGCAAGGGGGCAGAATAATATTGCATGCCCCACTTTTCAGTTATGTATTTGTTAAAAACGTTTGACACATCCAATAAATTTAATTCCACTTCACAATATTGTCCCACTTGTTGTTGATTCTTCACAAAAAATTTGAATTTTATATCTTATATATGTTTGAAGCCTGAAATGTGGCAAAAGGTTGAAAAGTTCAAGGGGGCCGAATACTTTCGCAAGGCACTGTAAATTTATCAGCTTACTCTAAGGAACTCTGTCATCTTTGTAATGTCAGACTTGTTTACTGTGGATCATAAGACATGAGTTGTTCTGTTATGGGATTATTCTCTTCTGCAGCCACTCAGAATTTTGGGGTTCCTCAGGGATCTGTGTTGGGTCCATTGCTGTTTATTTTGTATGTTCTCCATTTGGAGTCTTTTGAGGTAGCACAATAACCCTTTTGATTGTTTCACTGGAAATGTTCAGGTCTAAACAACAGTTAGGTCAAGCACTAGAGCAAACTGCTGTAATGTCCTAATAAAAAGAGGTTGAAGAAATTGGTTTTGCTAAATCTAATTTAATCATTTGTTCAGTTAATGCTTTTGGTTCTGGCTTCACTCAGCATCTCTTCTGTCATGACTCCAGGTGTAATTATTAACAACAATTTTAAACAGAGTAACACATTTAGTGCTTTTCTAATATTCAGTTTTGTTCAGCTAAGGGTTATTGATAAAGTGAAACGTTATCTCTGTTTTTAAGACACTGATGTGGTTGTTGTTCTTGTCTACACAACTATAATGCTCTGTGTATGTCAGACCAGATCAGTCATCCTTGCAACATTTACAAACAGTAATGTTTGTAAGATGAAGTTTGTTTCTGATAGAGTGAGATGCATATCTCAAAAAACAAAATAGTTCTCTATTTTTTATTTACTTAAAAAAATGGCACATCAAAATTAAATGTAATCTTTATAACCCATGAAAAAATATTTGGCATTACAGCCATCAAACCCTTCTTCATATTGCTGACCAACATTTGACATTTTCCACTGGTATTTTGGTAATTTATTTTTGATGATGAGCCCCAGGTCTTTGAGATTGGAAGGCCTCTGTACCATCACTCCAGTCTTTATCTCGTTACACAGATTCTTTATCAGTTTCAAACAGCGACCATGAATGCACCACTCCATAACATTAACATTGCTTCCAGTCAGAATAAACATGTTTAAAAAATAAATGTTCTAGGGGTATGAATGATTTTCAGCTTAACTGAATGAGAAATATCATGCCATTTTAATACCACCTAATCTTGTTCCACGATCTCGTTACACCCCTACTTTCTAAAATCTGTAATAAAGGAATCCTCACTGTCTGAGGACCTTCTCTCACTATTCTGACTAACTGCCTATAGGACCTACAGTTTGACTGATGATGTCGCTGCCTATGACCTTCAATGCACATTCTAGGCATGCCAGCTCCTTGCAGTTATGGCATTTTTCCATCTATCACTGGCCTGCATGGGCATCAAATTAGGTTCAAATCAGACAATTTTCTCTAGGTGATTAAATATCTAGCTACAGGACTGAATGTTTCAATTGAGGTTACATTAAAGATGTAAATACCTGAGCAGATGTGCTGCTGAGCTTTTGGAGGCCATTCTCCAACCGCTCCATCTTGGCGGTAAGCTCTTTGCTCCTCTGGTCCAGCAGGCTGCGATACAGCTTGATCTGCTCCAGGAAGGACTTGGGTGTGGTGTAGTTGTAGCGGCGCTCATTAACCAGGTACTCCTTAGATGTTTGATTGACACTCGTGTGGACATAAGCCATGAATCTGCTCACCGACTCCTTTACCTGAGGCTGCATGATTTAAGAGTCACCAGTTACATTACATGAAATGTAGAGGACTTTGTAGCTTGCAGTGACAGGTAGTATTTCCTCAGACTAAGGCATAGATTTCAATTTTTGTGGCCTTCAGTCTGCTTCTGAAATGAATATCACATTCGTTTCGTCACGGAGGCTGATACTCTAAATTACATTTTCAGGAGGAGAACTTCCTTTTTTGTGGGTGACCTCCATGTATGTGCTGTGTATATTAAATTGGGAGTTTCTCTCACTTCAATATTCTCCACCTCCTGCAGGAATCTGAAGCTGACCGATTCCAGTGCCTCCTGTGGCCACTCATGGAACCAGTCAATTGCCATGCAGTTTACCAAGGCGGGGAACTTCCTGCTTCGAACCCTCAGTTTACTGCCGACCGGAGAGAAGCAGAGGGCAACCTGCAAGGGATGGCAACAAACGACAGATGTTGAACTCAGACAAAAAAATAGATCATTGGGTGTTTTTAGTGGAGGAATGTAGACTTACAGAAAAAAAGCTCGCTCAGACTATCACGCCTTTGTGGTCAAGAGGGATAATGGAGAACTGTGAATTAATTATCTGCAGCTTCATCATTAGGCAAATAAAGCTTCCATCAAGTATGTGGATTAAAGGGGTGTGTTGAGCTGTGGGATATGTCAGACTGATTTTCACTGCTGGAGACTAACAGCTGGCTTGTTGAGACACTCAGCCAGATGCTTGACAATTTCAAACTGAAGAAACAAACAAGCAGAAGGCACACCCAGAGACACTGCTGATGGTACTCACTCAGCTTGGAGGAGGCAAAAAAAAGTTGCATGGTTTTCTTTAACATCCTAAACAGGATTTTATTTGCATTCAATAATATATTTGAATGGCTTGAAAAGAAGTAAAAAGAGAGGAGGTTTCAGTTGAAACGTTCAATCAACCCTTATAGAATATTCAGTAAACCCATTTATAACAACATCTGTGGGATGAGGGAGAAGTTTAATTTTAGACTAAATTATTATTCTGGAGGTTATATTCAAAGGCCTGGACACAAGCAAAAATATCTGTCCTCTCTTTCAGCAGAAGTTTTGTATGATTCCACCTTGGGCCACTCTCCTGGGATGTGCTCAGTTTGTGTTTCTGCTGCCAAATGTGGATTCTGAGGTGTGTTTGGAATCATCCCCATGCTACACAAGGCATTATCTTCTTTTCTTGCACATTTCTCAGAGGGTGTGATATTTGATCTTATAATGTGTTGGTATTCACTGAAAGCAGTAGTTCCTATGCTAAAGAATATTTTTGCACTTAGTATTATTTCCACTATTTTGTGTTTTTTGAGGTATGTAATCAATTTGTACACTATTTCATTAAAGACCCCAGAAAAAACTAAATTTAAAACTATTACTTTGATTTTATATGTACTTTTTTCAGTATCTTTGTAATTAAGAATATTTGCTGCTTTAGTATATGGCATAAAAAAATACTATATACATTATATCCACTGCTCAAAAAAATAAAGGGAACACTTAAACAACATAACTCCAAGTAAATTGAACTTCTATGAAATCAAACTGTCCACTTAGGAAGCAACACTGATTGACAATCAATTTCACATGCTGTTGTTCAAATGGAATAGACTACAGGGGGAAATCTTTGGCGATTAGCAAGAAACACTCAATAAAGGAGTGGTTCTGCAGGTGGGGACCACAGACCATTTCTCAGTACCTATGCTTTCTGGATGATGTTTTGGTCACTTTTGAATGTTGGTGGTGCTTTCACACTCGTGGTAGCATGAGATGGACTCTACAACCCACACAAGTGGCTCAGGTACTGCAGCTCATCCAGGATGGCACATCAATGTGAGCTGTGGTAAGAAGGTTTGCTGTGTCTGTCAGCGTAGTGTCCAGAGCCTGGAGGCACTACCAGGAGACAGGCCAGTACACCAGGAGACATGGAGGAGGCCGTAAGAGGGCAACAACCCATCAGCAGGACCGTTACCTCCACCTTTGTGGAAGGAGGAACAGGAGGACTGCCAGAGCCCTGCAAAATGACCTCCAGCAGGCCACAAATGTGCATGTGTCTGCACAAACGGTTAGAAACCGACTCCATGAGGATGGTATGAGGGCCTGACGTCCACAAATGGGGGTTGTGCTCACAGCCCAACACCGTGCAGGACGCTTGGCATTCGCCAGAGAACACCAGGATTGGCAAATTCGCCACTGGCGTCCTGTGCTCTTCACAGAAGAAAGCAGGTTCACACTGAGCACATGTGACAGACGTGACAGAGTCTGGAGACACCGTGGAGAGTGATCTGCTGCCTGCAACATCCTTCAGCATGACCAGTTTGGCAGTGGGTCAGTAATGGTGTGGGGTGGCATTTCTTTGAAGGGCCGCATGGCCCTCCATGTGCTCGCCAGAGGTAGCCTGACTGCCATTAGGTACCGAGATGAGATCCTCAGACCCCTTGTGAGACCATATGCTGGTGCGGTTGGCCCTGGGTTCCTCCTAATACAGGACAATGCTAGACCTCATGTGGCTGGAGTTTGTCAGCAGTTCCTGCAAGATGAAGACATTGAAGCTATGGACTGTCCCGCCCGTTCCCCAGACCTGAATCCGATTGAGCAGATCTGGGATATCATGTCTCACTCCATCCACCAACGTTATGTTGCCCCACAGACTGTCCAGGAGTTGGCGGATGCTTTAGTCCAGGTCTGGGAGGAGATCCCTCAGGAGACCATCCACCTTCTCATCAGGAGCATGCCCAGGCGTTGTAGGGAGGTCATACAGGCACATGGAGGCCACACACAATACTGAGCCTCATTTTGACTTGTTTTAAGGACATTACATCAAAGTTGGATCAGACTGTAGTGTGGTTTTCCACTTTAATTTTGTGTGTGACTCCAAATCCAGGCCTCCATTGGTTAATAAATTTGATATCCATTGATGATTTTTGTGTGGTTTTGTTGTCAGCACATTCAACTTTGTACATAACAAAGTATTCAATGAGAATATTTCATTCATTCAGATCTAGGATGTGTTATTTGAGTGTTCCCTTTATTTTTTTGAGCAGTGTATATATAAAATAAGCCACAAATGGATACTTCATAGTGAATAAAATGGAACTGTTTCCCATGTTCTTGAGGTGGTTTATACCCATAGAAAGCTGGCATGGAATCAGAACACACTCACTGATAAAAACAGCTAAGCAGTCAGAATGAATGATCTGATTTAGATGTAAGTTGGTACACATACAGATGGATACATAACGTATTCAATTTGCAAGGACGTTTTTCAGCTAGAATGCAACATCTTGAGGGTTTTTGTGGTGGCATCACAAGTGGAATGACTGGCTTTTCAGACCATTTCCAGAGCATCTGACATTTAGTCAAACCCCTGAGTGAAGGTTAACAGACACGGAGGATACCTCCTTGAGGCATTAGATAACATTAACAACACGCCATAGTGTTTGATAGGGATCCATTTTGTGGGTTTGCAAGATAGGTCATATTGTGCAATTCGTCAGCATGTGGAGTGTACAATTGGCACAGTAACCCTATGCTGGAACCAGTAAGAATGTGAGAGCACCCACACACAATTGAATCATTTACATAACTATTGCTTGTCTGCATGTGTACCACATTAGGTCCAAATCAGATGTGATTAATTTTTTCTTGGTATTCTTGTCACTGAGTGTGTGGCAGGGATTGACCACCAATAAGTACTGAGAAACCTGCTACCCCTCTTTCCTTGTTAACCCCTCAAACCCATCCCCATGGACTGGGAGCCACGCATCAAAAAGCCTTCTTAAGGCATGTTAAATTGTGGCCTAGTTTAGCAATTTATGCCCAAAACACAGAGTGACATGCTGAAACACACCCTGAGCACATTTCATTCAATCCTTGAAGCTTGCCAACATTTCTGGGAAAGTGCCCTTTCCATCCAGACAAGCAGTTTAAATAGAAAGAACTAAACAGTCAGAAATCCACTCTATAGAACATTGCCCATGGGATTGACTTCTTTATTTATTCACTCCGCAATCTAGAGAGGCTTGTGCTGGGAGTGGGTTTGGGGTGGGGGAGGTGGTGGTGTACGCTATAATAA
Organism: Girardinichthys multiradiatus; assembly: GCF_021462225.1. Taxonomy (NCBI): domain Eukaryota; kingdom Metazoa; phylum Chordata; class Actinopteri; order Cyprinodontiformes; family Goodeidae; genus Girardinichthys; species Girardinichthys multiradiatus. Next base: position 29,570,194 of record NC_061803.1, on the reverse strand, counting down.
TGACAGGATAAGCAGCCCTCTGGAATCTCTTCCTCCCCAGGGGAACAAAGCGACTACACATAGGTGAAATTATCTGCAGCTAAACGGCAGCTTTTCTGCTCATGCTGGTGATTTATAATGACGTCCTCCAACACCCAATGTATTCAAGTTCATCTGAAAGTGTCAGGGAAGAAAATTGTCTGGGTTGAAGCTCCTTCATAAAGCCAGATGTTTATCTAAGTTTGAGAGTTTTTTTTTTTTTTTTTCAGGAATGGTAAATTAGAGTGTGAGGTGGCAAGCTTTTGCTATATTAAGAAAGGATGGAGATCAAACATAGGGGAAGCTCTGCGAAGAAGATTAATGCTTCACTCTCCACTGGAAGGGAGCCACTGAGAACAGTTGTTTCTGGATGATTACTTTAGAAATTCACAGTAGCAAAAAAACAAGCGAGCCTTTGTCCTATCTAACTGCTTCACCTTGAGCTGCCTGCGAACACGGTCAATGAAGAACCTCCAGCAGTTTTCTCTCGTATCCATCAATCCTGAGCTGTGGACCTCTGGCCTCACGCTGCCAATGATGTTCTCCACCTCATCATCTGGAAACAAGTCAGGAATCTCTCCTGGAATGAATAAAATGAATCACATTAGTGCTGTTCCGGCAGACCACTTCTTAATGTGAGCTTTAGCTTTCTGAGAACTCTGATAAAGTTTCTTATCTTGTTGGGATCTGAGCTGACACTGAGCACAGCGACTTTTAAATCAAATCTAGCTGTGGTAATAGAGGTGGAGACTACAGGAGATTATGCAGAGGACTTATGCTTATACAGATATCTGCTTTAACTCACAGTTCTACTCTAGCATCTGATGAGCATAGAATGTGCAGATGGATGCATGGGTGTATGATGAGTCAAAGAAAATTAATCCTATATAACTTCCGATGCTTTAATTATTATTTCACAACGTAACTCCAGCTGCTCCCTGCTTCATGCTGATGTTTGATGCTAGGCAAAATAAAATCATTTCAAACAGCTTTACCCTAATGCCTTATTTCCATTTAGTTTTAATGAATCCAAGATTAATTTAGTTTAATCTATGATACCAACAGAACAGTAGTTTAACCAGTTTTTATGCTAAATATATATTTTCTCAGCACAAGTTTGCAGAAAATACAAGGTAAAGGGACCGGTGCAAAGAGGATTGGGTGGCGGACGAAGGTGGAGACCTCAACGGCCCGATCCCCGGATGCTTAGGCTGGCTCTAGGGACGTGGAATGTCACCTCGCTGGGGGGGAAGGAGCCTGAGCTTGTGCGGGAGGTCGAGAGATATCGACTAGAAATAGTCGGGCTCGCCTCCACGCACAGCGTGGGCTCTGGAACCCATCTCCTTGAGAGGGGTTGGACTCTCTTCTACTCTGGAGTGGCCCACGGGGAGAGGCGGCGGACTGGTGTGGGTTTGCTTGTTGCCCCCCAGCTCAGCCGTCTCGTGTTGGGGTTTACCCCAGTGGATGAGAGGGTTGTATCCCTGCGCCTTCGGGTTGGGGAGAGGTCTCTGACTATCATTTCAGCCTACGGGCCGAGTGGTAGTGCAGAGTACCCTGCCTTCTTGGCGTCCCTGTCGGGGGTGCTGGATAGTGCCCCTCTCGGGGACTCCATTATTCTGCTGGGGGACTTCAACGCCCACGTGGGGAACGACAGTGACACCTGGAGAGGCGTGATCGGGAGGAATGGCCTCCCCGATCTGAATCCGAGTGGTGTTTTGTTATTGGACTTCTGTGCTAGTCACGGATTGTCCATAACGAACACCATGTTCAAACATAAGGGTGTCCATCAGTGCACTTGGCACCAGGACACCCTAGGCAGGAGGTTGATGATCGACTTTGTTGTCGTATCATCAGACCTTCGGCCGCATGTTTTGGACACTCGGGTGAAGAGAGGGGCTGAGCTGTTCACTGATCATCACCTGGTGGTGAGTTGGATCCGCTGGAGGAGGAGAAAGCCGGACAGACTCGGCAGGCCCAAGCGCATAGTGAGGGTCTGCTGGGAACGCCTGGCGGAGCCCTCGGCCAGGGATGTATTCAACAGAGAGAGCTTCGACCAGATCCCGGGGGATGTTGGAGACATAGAGTCCGAGTGGACCATGTTCTCTGCATCTATTGTCGCTGCTGCTGCCCATAGCTGTGGCCGTAAGGTCTGCGGTGCCTGTCGTGGCGGCAATCCCAGAACCCGGTGGTGGACACCGGCAGTAAGGGATGCTGTTAAGCTGAAGAAGGAGTCCTATCGGCTGTGGTTGGCTTGTGGGACTCCTGAGGCGGCTGACGGGTACCGTGAGGCCAAGCGTGCTGCGGCCCGGGCTGTGGCAGAGGCAAAAACTCGGGCCTGGGAAGAGTTCGGTGAGGCCATGGAGAAGGACTACCGGTTGGCCTCGAAGCGATTCTGGCAAACCGTCCGGCGCCTCAGGAGGGGGAAGCAGTGCTTTGCCAACACTGTTTATAGTGGGGGCGGGAGACTGCTGACCTCGACTGAGGACATTATCGGGCGGTGGAAGGAGTACTTCGAGGATCTCCTCAATCCTGCCATCACGCATTCCGTGGTGGTAACAGAGGCTGGGGACTCGGGGTTGGACTCTTTCATCACCCAGGCTGAAGTCACCGAGGTGGTTAAAAAGCTCCGCGGTGGCAAGGCTTCGGGGGTGGATGAGATCCGCCCTGAGTACCTCAAGTGTCTGGATGTTGTAGGGCTGTCATGGTTGACACGCCTCTTCAACATTGCGTGGCGGTCGGGGACAGTGCCTCTGGACTGGCAGACTGGGGTGGTGGTCCCCCTTTATAAGAAGGGGGACCGGAGGGTGTGTTCCAACTACACTCCTCAGCCTCCCTGGTAAGGCCTACGCCAGGGTATTGGAGAGGAGAGTCCGACCGATAGTCGAACCTCGGCTTCAGGAGGAACAGTGTGGTTTTCGTCCCAGCCGTGGAACACTGGACCAGCTCTATACCCTCTACAGGGTTCTCGAGGGTTCATGGGAGTTTGCCCAACCGGTTCACATGTGTTTTGTGGACCTGGAGAAGGCATTCGACTGTGTCCCTCGTGATGCCCTGTGGGGGGTGCTCCAGGAGTATGGAATCGGGGGCCCTTTATTAGGGGCCATCCGGTCGCTGTACGAGCGGAGCAGGAGTTTGGTCCGCATTGCCGGCACTAAGTCGGACCTGTTCCCAGTGCATGTTGGACTCCGGCAGGGCTGCCCTTTGTCGCCGGTCCTGTTCATAACTTTTATGGACAGGATTTCTAGACGCAGCCAAGGGCCGGAGGGGGTCTGGTTTGGGGACCAGTGGATTTCGTCTCTTCTTTTTGTGGATGACGTGGTCCTGCTGGCCCCCTCTAGCCAAGACCTACAGCATGTGCTGTGGCGGTTCGCAGCCGAGTGTGAAGCGGCTGGGATGGGGATCAGCTCCTCCAAGTCCGAGGCCATGGTACTCGACCGGAAAAGGGTGGCTTGTCCTCTTCAGGTTGGAGGGGAGTTCCTGCCTCAAGTGGAGGAGTTTAAGTATCTCGGGGTCTTGTTCACGAGTGAGGGAAGAATGGAGCGGGAGATTGACAGACGGATCGGTGCAGCTGCCACAGTAATGGGGGCGCTGTGCCGGTCCATTGTGGTGAAGAGAGAGCTTAGCCGAAAAGCAAAGCTCTCAATTTACTGGTCGGTCTACGTTCCTACCCTCACCTATGGCCATGAACTTTGGGTCATGACCGAAAGAACGAGATCACGGATACAAGCGGCTGAAATGAGCTTCCTCCGTAGGGTGGCCGGGCACTCCCTCAGAGATTGGGTGAGGAGCTCGGCCATCCGGGAGGAGCTCGGAGTAGAGCCGCTGCTCCTCCACATTGAGAGGAGCCAGTTGAGGTGGCTCGGGCATCTATACCGGATGGCTCCTGGACGCCTTCCTCGGGAGGTGTTCCAGGCACGTCCCACCGGGAGGAGGCCCAGGGGACGGCCCAGGACACGCTGGAGGGACTATGTCTCTCGGCTGGCCTGGGAACGCCTTGGGCTCCCCCTGGAGGAGCTGGAGGAGGTGTCTGGAGAGAGGGACGTCTGGGCGTCTCTGCTGAGTCTGCTGCCCCCGCGACCCGGTCCTGGATAAGCGGAAGACGACGAACGAACGAACAAGGTAAAGAAATCAGCAATTAAGCCTCAAGTCTCTCGAGAGATGTCTTGAAAACTTCAAACTGCAGGGGTCCTGCTTGTGTAAAGTAATACACCCTACTTGTTGGGTTGAGATCTTGTTTTTCCTGCATACCCAAAGATTTTGCCCACTTAAACACCTGAATGTTGAAAAGAGTTGAGGTTAATTGCCCTGCTGGAAGGTAAACCTCTGTCCTGTTCTCATCTGTCAGGAAGACATTGTTTTCCCAATCCTTGAAAAACACAGCATGACGCTGCCACCATCATGCTTTATTGAGGTGACTGTGGCTCAGTAGGAAGAGTAGTTGTCTTACAATCAGAAGATGGGTTCGATTCCAGCTTCCTCCTGCCATATGTTGATGTGCCCCCGGGCAAGGCACTTAATCTCAAGTTACCTACCGATCTGCGTATCGGTGTATGAATGTGTGAGCGTTAGTGAGTGCGATTGGGTGAATGTGACTCTAGTGGAAAGTTTGAGTGGTCTGTATGACTGGAAAAGGGCTATATAAGTTCAGTCCATTTACCATTGTGGAGACTCTGTGCTAAGCATGTTAAGACATGTTTAGCACCTGCTAAGTATGCACCAGACATTGGTGTTGCCTTTATGCCCCAGCAGTTTAATGTTAGTCTCCTCTGACCATGGCACCTTATTCCACATAAAGGGGCGAATGGGGCTCAGGTGGTAGGAGTTCATCCTGTAACTGGTGAGCTACTGGTTCAAATCCCCACTGTGCTCATCTCAGTCATTGTGTCTTTGGGCAAGACACTGCACCTGCCTTGCCTACTGATAGTGGTCAGAGGGTCTGGTGGCGCCGATTGTATGGCAGCCTCACCTCTGTCAGTCTACCCCAGGGCAGCTGTGACTACAATGTAGTCTACCACTGTCAGTGTGTGAATGTGTGGATGACTTACTGTAGTGTAAAGCCCTTTGGGGTCTATGAGGACTTGACAAGTGCAGGCCATTTTACCGTTTTTACCATATGTTTTCTTTGGGTTTGCTTTTTCTTTGCAACTCTTCCATGAATACCTAGCTCTGTACAGTGTGCAGCTTATGATCAATTGACAGTTACTACCATCTCTAATGAAGATCTGTCCGGGTTCCAAAAGGTTTGGAGTAGAGACACAGGCTATCCTATTTCTAATATTAAAGTTATTAGTGATGTGTGGGTCATTCATCTATGTCTTTATATTACTTTTGTTTAATTGCAGCTGTTATTGTAGTAATGTTGAGTCTAATGGATATCATATCAGGTGTGGATCAGTTTTATATTTTTGTGTATATCTGTGTATGTAAAACAAGTCTACTTACTATTTAACACAATCAATCTAGAGTATTGTTTGTTGCTTGCTTGTTAAAATTGAAAGAAAAAAATACATCCCAGATTGTAAGAAAACTAAACGGGAGGGGGATTAATACATTTGCAACCCATTATATGTTTCAACATCATCAAGACTAAGCTAAAGCCTTCATCTTTTTGGCAAAGTAATGGGAGCTGATGAAAAGGAGACTCTTGAGAGAGAGATTACAGACCTGCAAGGCAAAGGCTTGTTTCCAAAAATCACAGCCTGCTAGCATGTTTACTGGCAGATGTCTGGATTTCCTGGGAATACAATGTAGGGATCTCAGTGACTAATTTCCATTTTTTTGGTTAGTTAGTTTTTTTTTCTTCATTTGCTGTAAAATATTATTATATTTCCTTGAGCAGTAGTCTCCACCGGCTTTTTCAAAAACCTTGAAAGGCCTTACAAAAATTAATTAATAAAAGCTTCTTTCGTCCCAAGGCCCTGATTTTAAAGGCTGTTTTTCCAATTGTTAGCAGCAAGGGACAATTAAAACCATATACAGTAACCTGTCAATGCATTTTCTGATGAAGAAGAGAGTTTGGTATCTTGCTGTGTTACATTTATGTTTAGTGACAAATTAAAGAGTGTTACAGTTCTATGAATGGTGAAAATGAGCAAAGAGAATTCATAGAGTTGAAAAATTAAAAAAAGGCAACTATAAAACAATATGTTGTAATGTTTGCTGATGTGAAAGATAAAGTAAAATTTAAATGACAAGTCTTTATAAATGCTGTAGATATATGAAATGATGATATGCGGAAAAATATATTTAGGCCATCTCAACTTTTAGCTTGACTACTGGGAGCATAAATGCTAACTGTTTGTTCTCAGAATGTTTTGATTACAGAGTCTTACTCTAAGAAACCAGTTTTCTCTGCCTATCTTTGCAGTATTTAGCTGTAAGCTGTGGCCATTTAAATCTACAAGATAAATTTTGTTGTCACTTTTGCTTTTTATTGCTATGACAATTTCACGAAGGAGGTCCAGGTTTAAAAACACAGCCAGTACCTTTTTGATTGAAGTTTCTGTTTTCCCTGCTCAGGACTGTTTTCTCTGGGTGCTTCAGCGTTTTCCAACAGTGCAAAAACATGCATGTCAGGTTAACTGCTCACACTGAAGGACACTTAGTGACATTTTTTGGTGAGAAGATTGTTAGTCCTGTTTGTCTCTGTGATGCCCTGTGATGGACTGGGGACCTGTTGTGGGTGCCCATTAGCTGCTGAAGATACAGAAAGTGTGTGGATATAGAAATTGGATGGATAAATAATCTGGGGATCCTCAGCGGGTTCTGCTTCCAAACTGGAAGGAAAACCTTAAAAACCAGACATGATTGAAATCACACTATAATGGCTCAAGCTTGTCAGGCGTGTTATTGTTATGAAGAGTCTGAAATTATAATGAACTAGTTTGTTTGGTGCACCTGAAAAACCTTTTCAAATATTTCCCCTCGGTTTTGATGCACCTCTGGTTGAGTACTACCTAGCAAAATATTTGTTGGGATGGGGTTTCAGTTTTTAAAAGATTCAAAGATGTGGGAGGTTAGTGATATCTGCCTATTTAGAAGGATCAGGAAGAAAAAATATATTTCATCATGACAATAGTTTAACAAGCTACATAATCAGTTGGTCAGCATCCTGTCCACAAGGAATAGCTGTACAGAACTGAGGCTGCAAGCATCAGCACAAAGGAGCTAGGAGGTTGTAAGAATTTGACCAAGTACCAGGGTTAATGCGTAATCACAAAAGGCAGTGTGGGGAAAAAAAGGGTTTTGCTTTAAGTGCAAACACTTTCCGTACTTGGAAAGAGAGATTTTTGGAAAGAGTAAGGGAGTGAGAAATAAAAAGCCTGAATTCCAAAAAATTAGAGTTAGCAACCCGCGCATGCTGTGTACATTAGTGTGCTGAATTCTGTCCCCTTTGTATAAATGAACAAATAGGTAAAATAAATGTTGTAATAATCAGTTATAATATAACTGAAAATGTTTTGTCTTTGAAGACAATTGTTTTGTATTTTTTGTGTATAGTCAGGCAGCAACTTTCATTGCCCAAGTACAATATTAATAGAGTACAATGCATTCATCCCTTTCACAATAAATTCTAAATTAGAACAAAAAACAGTAAAAGAATTAACCCTCAAAACACGAGGGTTAATTCTAGAGTCATCCTGGCAGTTCTTCACGATATCCAGACTGAGGAGTATTGACATTTCTGTCATTTGTAACAATAAAAAATAAAACATAAAATCGTTCTCTTTGAAAACATGACAAGCAGTAATTAGAGAGGGCTGCTGTTACCCGATGCCAACAGATCATTGACCAGAACGAGGAACTTTTCGTCTGCCACTTGGCCATCAGTCATTAGAAACACTGTGCCAACATTCTTTACACCAGCTTTGATGTAGAGGGATGCCAGGTCAGTCTGGGTGGGAAGAGGAGAGGAGGATCAGGAAGGAGACAAACATAAGAAGTTTCTTCAACCCAAAGGGTTCTCACATACAGTACAGACCAAAAGTTTGGACACACCTTCTCATTCAAAGAGTTTTCTTTATTTTCATGACTATGAATATTGTAGCTTCACACTGAAGGCATCAAAACTATGAATTAACACATGTGGAATTATATACTCTTTGGACCACTTGTTTGCTGAATATTGGACCATTTGCACGTTGCTGGATGCCACCAGGCCTCCTGGCGTTTTCGGCCATTTTGTATCCAGGACATGGCGACTGATATGACGGGGCGCCCCAGTTGGACGTCACAGGACGCTATATAGGGGGGGCCTCCATTTTGAACATGCGCCTTCAGCTGGAGACCGGGTCCGGTTACCAACATCTGAAGCTTCACCTGGAGAAGAGTCCCGAGTGGATCTCATTTATTCTCTCTCGTTGGCCAACAAACAATTCATAACTGAGGTTTCTGGACTAAGAAGGCCAGAAATTTCACTTTGCCGATCGAAGACATGAGTTTAACACGTAACTAAAAACACGGAGTTTCGAGGAGACGAACCGCCACCGTATTTTATCCTAGTCGACTTGATGGTCAGATCATATTTTTCCCTTTCGCCAAGGAGGCCGAAGGACGAAGATTGACCGCTTTTCCTGAGGTTAACTGTGGACGCACAGTAACTTCCAACTTTCCCCTTCCTCTCTCAACCCCGCTCAGAAGAAAGCCGACAACAAGTAATACCCATCCTTTATTTTTATTTCTTTCTTAAAAGCCTGGGCAAGGTAGAAGGTTTTAGTGCGATGAGATTCGCTATTTAATCTAATGTTTTTTGAATGATATGTGCATGTAACCTTGTTATTGAAACTTTGATGTGCCGTGTTGGACATCTGGAAGCCGCTGCGCTCCCCATCTTTGTGTGTGTTTTGCGGGGTTATTTACCACCTGGGAGCAAGTGCAGATGCGCTGTGAGACTGGACTGTTAAAATAACCTCATGATGAAATTCCCCATTTTCTTTGTCTTCAACCTTACTGCTTGCTCGCTTGCCGCCGAAAGTTTTTTAACCCTTTGTCTGCTCACCTCGCAGAGTTGGGGGAAGTTTTATGACTGAGTATAACTGAGTTACAGTGGAACTGCGCCCCAACATCCTCACCACCACACCCCTTTCGTCATATTATCAATTTTGCCATCACTGCTGGTTTGATCCCACACTGCTGTTTAGCTTTATTTTTGTTTAGTTAGATATTTTACTCCCTTTTTGTGTAGAACTTTGCATGTTTGAGTAGGTGAAGATTATTAAATCAGAAGAATGGATTGTATCAGGCTGTGATTTAATAAATATTCACATAGATGGTAACAGAAGGCGTTCTGTGTTTATTTTGTGCAAGAGTGATTCGTCAGTCAAGATAAGGTTAAAGGTTCCACACATTTCGGCAGAAACGGTCGATTAAACAGTGACATCTCTGGTAATAGTTATTAATTATTAGTGAGTATTTAACAGTTGTAATTATCAAAGGCGTTGAACCACAGTTACAACACCAGAAGACATCTCTGGTCTCGATTCATAAATGAGGATTTTGGTTAAGAAATTAATTTTGTCAAATTATGATTTTTAATTATAATTATTGATCAAGATGAATTAATCAATAATCATACTTCCAACATACTGAACCAAAAAGTGTGAAACAACTGAAAATATGTCTTATAGTCTAGGTTCTTCAAAGTAGCCACCTTTTGCTTTGATTACTGCTACGCACACTCTTGGCATTCTGTTGGGGTTTGAATGAGAAAGTGTGTCCAAACTTTTGGTCTGTACTGTATAAAGATCCTTATGATGTTCAAACTCTATACATGTACAAACTCTTGCAATAGTACTCATACCATTTACATTTTTCCATATTTTGTCCAATTACAACCACAACCTTGAATGCATTTTATTGAAATTTACCGTGACAGTCCAATAGAGAGCAGAGTCTAATTGTGAAGTTAAAGGGAAAGGATACATGGTTCAAAATTTTTGTCTATCTAGTAATAACCTGAAAAAAACATTAAATAAAGTCTAGTGCAATCAATTGTATTAAGCAAACAGTGTCCTCCTCTGAGTAACTTACTCACAGTTCCTTTATTGTCGTAAGTAATGCACTTATCTTTCTTATGGTCGGGCATGCCACCTACTGGTATAAATACACAACTGCAATTGGCTAATATCCACAGAAATAGGAATCTGTTCTGTTTCAGCGCACTTCAGTGTGAGGTCTCCTCCTCTGGCAGATGTCCTGTCTGCCTACTTTAGAAAAATAACAAAATTAAAGGCCACCAGTGACGCAAAAAAAAAGGCATACTTATTCATGTTAAAAGACGTGCCTGGATGTGCCTCCCTCGGTGTGCATATGCATTCAGAGTTGATGAGAGGATGGACAGACCAAAATACAGAGCACTGCTGAAGGAAAACATGCTAGAGGTTGCACAAGACTTGAAACTGGGATAGAGACTGAGGCCAATGATCTTAAACAATCAGCCAAAGCTACAATGGAATGTTTTAGATCGAAGCATTTTGTGTTAGAATTGTAAAGGTAATGTGCAGTCATAAAGTGACAAAAATGTTTAAAGGAAAAGTTTAAAGGGTATGAGTACATTTCCAAGAAACAAAAAAACATTAAAAGACATTGGGTGTTTTAGCTGTTTGGCATTTTGTTGCATACCTTTAGGTCTGTGAGACTGTAGCTTTTTCTCAAGGTGATCTGAAAAACCTCCAGATTGGAGATGAAGGCAGCCAGTCGGGTCAGACTCTGCTTGCCGCTGCCGCCCACTCCGACCAGCAGCACATTGCCCCGTGGAGACTCCAGGATTCGGTTTATTCGGCAGCTGCATGTCGAGAGCAGACATTTGGGGGAGGGAGGAATGAGAGGTGGGAGGGAGGAATCAGTGGAAAGAAAAGGGTAAGAGAAAAGATAGGGGAGGGAAAGCTGGCTGAACACAGCACCTGACTTATACAACAAAACAAACACCAGAGGGTTTGCTTTGTTTTGTTTTTTTGTCTTTGCTGATGCAGAACATAACTCTCCATATAATTAGTTTCCAATTAAAAATGTTATTTTTTCTAGACCAGGCCATACCTCAGAGTATTTTAATATCTTAACCAAAAAGTAAAAATATTTTTGTGTCTCTTCATTTTTAATAAACAACATGATTTCATTATAACTCCAGTCTGTGTTGCAGAAAGGAACAGCTACAAACACAATTCTCATTTTCACTGCTGCCTTGTTTTACATGCACAGTGACAAATCTCAGTAGTTTCTAGGCTTCCAGTTGCACTGACAATTTCATCTCTTCCTGATGATAGGTTTAACATTTGAAAGCTTAAAAATTTGAATTAAATTTTGACTGCCTTTACTGCTTTGTTTTCCCTGTTACGACTCTCATCTGCCTCTTAACTACTTTCATTATTCAGCACTTATTTACTCACCCTGTTGTTATTATCCAATTAAGACTACGGGTGTTTCATCTTGCTTCATGCAGTTAACACCTTCACCTATTTTAATTCCAGAATTTAACGTATTAGGAAATCAGTTCAAAATGATCAGATTTTTATGATGTCATAATATTATTCATATATAACCTAAAGCATTCAAAAAAATAACAACACTTCCACTATGTCATATTTATTCAAGAAAGATCAAGGCCAGTTAGAATGCCTTTAAACTCTTTTATTATTTGTGTTCATTTCTAAATACTTCTATTAGTACCTTTTAACTAAAAAACCTCAAGCCATAAGATCTGAGCATTGAAGATCCTTAAAGTGGTTAGGAAACAATACACATATTTTAATTGTAACAAAGGAGTCGTCCAAATTTCAACGTTGAAGGATGTTCACACGTTTTTTTAATTTTAAATACAATTCAAGTCATGAGTCTTTTTATATCTGAATCACATAAACATTTTATTTTTTTCATCTAAAAATTCTTAACTTTTAAAAAATATTATATGCAAGAGGAAGTGCTTTTATTTTGAATAAAACAGAGGTTTTTTTCATACTGACGCACGTTTAAAAGCATGAGATTAAGATGTTAGAGGAGAGTACTTTTTTTGTCTAAAATTACCTGTCCTGATAGTGTTGACTGCACTTTGAGCACCCCAATATAATTCTGTGAATAGTATGACAAAAAGTCACATTACAGGAAGTAGGATGTTTTAGGACTACCAGTTGGCCTCGATGTGATTCTGGCAAACCGTCCGGCACCTAAGGAGGGGAAAGCAGTGCTTCGCCAACACTGTTTACAGTGGGTGTGGGAGCTGCTGACCTCAAATGAGGACATTATTGGGCGGTGGAAGGAGTACTTTGATGATCTCCTCAATCCTGCCATCATGCATTCCCTGGTGGAAACAGAATATGGGCACTCGGGGTTGGACTCTTTCATCACCCAGGCTGAATTCACTGAGGTGGTTAAAAAGCTCTGCGGTGGCAAGGCTTCGGGGGTGGATGAGATCCGCCCTGAGTACCTCAAATCTCTGGATGTTGTGGGGCTGTCATGGTGGACACGCCTCTTCAACATTACGTAGTGGTCAGGGACAGTGCCTCTGGACTGGCAGACTGGGGTGGTGGTCCCCTTTCATAAGAAGGGTGATCGGAGGGTGTGTTCCAACTACAGGGGGATCACACTCCTCAGACTCCCTGGTAAGGCCTACGCCAGGGTATTGGAGAGAAGAGTCTGGCCGATAGTCGAACCTCGGCTTCAGGAGGAGCAGTGTGGTTTTCGTCCTGGCAGTGGAACACTGGACCAGCTCTATAACCTATACAGTGTACTTGAGGGTTCATGGGAGTTTCCCCAACCGGTCCACATGTGTTTTGTGGACCTGGAGAAAGCATTCGACTGTGTCCCTTGTGATGCCCTGTGGGGGGTGCTCCAGGAGTATGGAATCGGGGGCCCTTTATTAGGGGCCATCCGGTACCTGTACAAGCGGAGCAGGAGTTTGGTCCGCATTGCCGGCACTAAGTCGGACCTGCTCCCGGTGCTTGTTGCACTCCGGCAGGGCTGCCCTTTGTCACCGGTCCTGTTCATAACTTTTATAGACAGGATTTCTAGACGCAGTTTTAGCTCCACCATGGCTACCCTTTCTGCTGTTTCTCCTCCTCTCTCCTGCTCTCTGTGTCAGATGTTCACTTACTCCTCTGCCTCCTTTAGTGATAATGGTACCTGTAATAAATGTAGCATTTTTGTAGCTTTGGAGGCGAGGGTGTCGGAATTGGAGGCCCGGCTCCGCGCTGTTGAAAAACCAGCAGATAGCCGAGGCCCCTTAGCCAGCGCAAAGCCACCAAGGGTAGCTCCCCGTAGCAGTCCTCCAGCAGATCCCGTGCAGTCGGGACCTCAGGCCAGCTGAGGTACGTAGAAAGCGGTACGTAGCGGTACGTAGAAAGCATAGTCCTAGATCTCAGCCCACAGGTCACTACCAACCCGTCTGCGTTTCTAACAGATTTTCGTCGCTCAGCGACACCCGCTGAGAAGCCAACTCTGGTAATTGGTAGCTCCATAGTCAGAAACGTGACACTAGAGACACCAGCAACCATAGTCAAATGTCTGTCAGGGGCCAGAACGGGCGACATCAAATCATACCTGAAACTGCTGGCTAAGGATAAGCATAAATACAGTAAGATTGTTATTCACGCTGGCGGTAATGACACCCGGTTACGTCAATCGGAGGTCACTAAAGTTAGAGTTACTTCGGTGTGTAAGTTTGCCAAAACATTGTTGGACTCCGTAATTTTCTCTGGTCCCCTCCCCGATCTGACCAGTGACCACATGTTTAGCTGCATGCTGTCATTCAACCGCTGGCTGTCTAGGTGGTGTCCAGAAAACAATGTGGGCTACATTGATAACTGGCGAACATTTTGGGGAAAACCTGGTCTGATCCGGAGAGACGGCATCCATCCCACTTTGGATGGAGCAGCTCTTCTTTCTAGGAATCTGGCCGAATTTATTAGTTCTCCAAAACTCTGACAACCCAGGGTTCAGACCAGGAAGCAGGGTCGTAGTTTAATACTCCTCTCTGCAGCTTCTGTACTGCTACCCACCCATTACCCTATTAAGAGAATGTCTCGCCCACGGCCAACATTGAATAGATTAAAAAATAATCTAAAACAAGGAAATCAGGAAAATCTCATAAAAATAAACACAACTCAGACCGAAAAGAAAAATAAAACAATTAAATGTGGCCTACTGAACATAAGTTCTCTCTCTTCAAAGACATTGCTAGTTAGTGACCTGATTTGTGACAATCAGATTGATTTATTTTGCCTCACAGAAACTTGGCTGCAGCAAGAGGATTATGTTACTATAAATGAGTCAACTCCTACTAATTATTAAAATTTTCACATTCCTCGAAATACTGGGCGAGGAGGAGTAGCAAGCATCTTTCAGTCCGATTTATTGATTAGTCCCAGACCAATCAATAGCTACAACTCTTTTGAATATTTAATCCTTAGTTTTCCTCATCCAAATTGCAAAGCACTAAAACCACTTCTGTTTGTTGTTTTGTACCATCCACCAGGCCCTTACTCTCAATTTTTAGATCAGTTTTATCTTTTTATCTGATTTAGTGTTAAATACAGATAAAGTTATTATAGTGGGGGATTTTAACATTCATGTTGACGATGAAAGTGATAGCCTAAATATAGCGTTTAATGCTATCTTAGACTCAATTGGCTTTGCTCAAAACATTAACAAACCTACCCACCTTTGTCTTCATTCTCTGGACCTTGTGCTGACATAAGGCAATGAGTGTAAAGACATAACAATATTTTCTCATAACCCTGTCCTGTCTGACCATTTCTTAATAACCTTTGAGTTTAATTTAACCGAGTACTCCACACCAGAAAGAAAATTTCATTATAGTAGATCATTATCAGGCGATGCTGTAACAACCTTTAAAGAATCTGTTCCACTTTTAATTTCCTCATTATCACTGAAAAGCACAGTGGAGGGCAATAATTCTGTTTCTGCCCCTTCACAAATTGATTATTTTGTTCCTAGTGTTTCTTCATCATTGCGTGATGCATTAGACAATGCAGCCCCCTTGAAAAAGAAGGTAATCATTCATTGGAGGCTAGGTCCTTGGTTTAATTCAGAGCTGCATACTTTAAAGCACAATGTTAGAAAATTGGAGAGAAAATGGCGCTCTACACACCTAGAGGATTCCTACTTAATCTGGAAAAATAGCCTACTGTTGTATAAAAAGACAATTCGCCAAGCTAGAACAGCTTATTTCTCATCATTAATAGAAGAGAACAAGAATAATCCTAGGTTTCTCTTTAGTTCAGTTGCAAAACTTACACAGAGTCATAGCTCTGTTGAGGCATCCATTCCCTTAGCTCTTAGCAGTCATGACTTTATGGGATTCCTCTTAAATAAAATTGATTCTATTAAAAAGAAAATATTTGACATACTCCCGAAGATGATTACTTCATCCTCAGCAAGTGAGAGAATATTGGAAATAACTGCAGAACCTGATTTGTGTTTGGACTGTTTTGATCCTGTGAAGCTTCCTGAGTTATCAGAAATATTAGCTTCATCTAAACCTTCAACTTGTATGTTAGACCCAATCCCAACCAAATTATTTAAGGAAGTGTTCCCTCTGATTACCAGCCCCATTTTAGATATGATTAATATAGCTTTAGTAAATGGATATGTACCACAGGCTTTTATGTTAGCTGTAATTAAACCTTTACTTAAGAAACCTTCGCTTGATTGAGATGACTTGAAAAGTTACAGACCTATATCCAATCTTCCATTCTTATCAAAAATTCTTGAGAAAATATTTGCAAATCAAATGTGTGAGCATTTGCACAGCAATGACCTGTTTGAAGAGTTTCAGTCAGGCTTCAGAGCTCATCATAGCACTGAAACAGCTCTGCTGAAAGTCACTAATGATATCCTTATGGCCTCAGATAATGGACTTGTGTCTGTACTGGTTCTGTTAGATCTCAGTGCTGCATTTGATACAGTCGACCATAATATTCTCTTGAAAAGGCTGGAATATGCTGTAGGGATCAGGGGAACAGCGCCAGGCTGGTTTAAATCTTATCTGTCTGACAGATTTCAGTTTGTTCATGTAAATGATAAATCATCTTTAAACTCCAGGGTTAATTGTGGAGTACCACAGGGTTCAGTACTTGGGCCAATTCTCTTTACTATATATATGCTTCCAATAGGTCAAATTATCAGGCAGCATGGGATAAATTTTCACTGTTACGCTGATGATACTCAGCTTTACTTATTCATACATCCTGATGAGCCCAACCAGTTAGATAGACTACAAGCATGTCTTGAAGATATAAAAACTTGGATGACTTTACATTTTTTGCTTCTAAATTCAGACAAGACAGAAGTTGTCGTCTGTGGACCGGAGTCTTTAAAAAAGAAACTGCTTAGTCAATCACTTAACCTGGATGGGATTAAATTGACCTCCGGTGATAAAATAAAAAACCTTGGTGTTACTTTTGACCAGGACATAAATCCCATATTAAACAGGTTTCTAGGATTTCCTTCTTTCACCTCCGGAACATTGCCAAAATTAGAAATATCCTATCCAGGAGTGACGCTGAAAAACTAGTCCATGCATTTGTTACTTCAAGGCTGGACTACTTTAATTCGTTACTATCAGGATGTCCACAAAATGCAGTTAAAAGCCTTCACTTGATTCAGAATGTTGCAGCAAGAGTTCTGATGAAAATTAAAAAGAGAGATCATATTTCTCCTATTTTAGCTTCCCTTCATTGGCTCCCTGTTAAATCCAGATTAGAATTTAAAATTCTCCTCCTCACATATAAAGCCCTTAATGATCTAGCTCCATCATACATCAGAGATCTGATTGTTCCATATGTTCCTAACAGAGCACTTTGTTCTCAGACTGCAGGTTTACTGGTGGTTCCTAGAGTCTCCAGAAGTAGAATGGGAGGCAGATCCTTTAGTTATCAGGCTCTTCTCCTGTGGAACCAGCTCCCGGTTTTGGTCCGTGAGGCAGACACCCTGTCTACTTTTAAGGCTAGGCTTAAAACTTTCCTTTTTGATAAAGCTTATAGTTTAAGTGGCTTAGGTTATCAGGGAGGGAGCCTTCCTACCTCCCTGTTGGATGTAGTAAGGGGGAGTCTGATTTAGCCTAAACTGGCTCAGTTATGGCTGAGGTGCAAACACACCCTCCATTTCTGCTACTTATATGACCCCCTCTCTTTTCCAATGGTTATAATCAGTCTGACAGAGGGAGGTATCCCAATCCTTGTGGTTTTTAGTATAACAATGACCATCAGTTGGACCCTTTGTGGGGTGCCTTGAGACGACATTGTTGTAAATAAGCGCCGTTTAACCAAATAATCTGAACTGAAACTATCTGTGTAGTTATGCTGCTATAGGGTTAGGCTGCTGGAGGACAAAATGACCACTTTCACCCTCTTCGCTACATTCTCACACTACTCTCCAATTTTGCATTATTTGCTGTTATTTCAGCTTTTAACCTTGTTCTCTCTTTTCTCTTCCTAGAAGCTACACCTGGCCTGGCTCTGTGTCTACCTGGGACACCTTTCTAGAGAGGGGAATTGTCCGAGCTTCTGCGGGCAACAACTTAATGCTCACCCTCTACCGATGATCCTCTTGGCCCTGTCTTTTAGTGTTTAACCCTTTCTCTCTCCTAGACATGGCGATTGACTGAGCTTAACTGTAACTAACTCTATGTGCTCTCTTTCAGACTTCAACCTTGAAAACTGGCTCAGAGTTTATCTGTTCTTTCTTTCTAGGTGAAACGACTAAAGGAGCTACATCCATTAACATTTACTTTTCCTTCCCATAGAAAGTAATCCTGGTTCAGTGCTTCTTTGTTCTCTTTGTGTCTCTGCTCTGTTCTCTCAAATCCCCAGTCGGTCGTGGCAGATGGCCGCTCACACTGAGCCTGGTTCTGCTGGAGGTTTCTTCCTGTTAAAAGGGAGTTTTTCCTCTCCGCTGTCGCTACATGCATGCTCAGTATGAGGGATTGCTCATCCGGGAGGAGTGAAGTCACTGACTCGATGCAATCTGCTGGGTTTCCTTAGACAGAAAAACATTTTATCCAATTTGAATAAATAACTAACTCTGACTGCACTGTTCAATGGTTAGGACTAATTGGAATGTATCTACCTGACTGTTGTGAAGTGCCTTGAGACAACATGTGTTGTGAATTGACGCTATATAAATAAAACTGAATTGAATTGAATTGGTTTGGGGACCAGTGGATTTCGTCTCTTCTTTTTGCAGATGACGTGGTCCTTCTGGCCCCCTCTAGCCAAGACCAACACCATGTGCTGGGGCGGTTCGCAGCCGAGTGTGAAGCGGCTGGGATGAAGATCAGCTCCTCCAAGTCAGAGGCCATGGTACTCGACCGGAAAAGGGTGGCTTGTCCTCTTCAGGTTGGAAGGGAGTTCCTGTCTCAAGTGGAGGAGTTCAAGTATCTCGGGGTCTTGTTCACGAGTGAGGGAAGAATGGAGCGGGAGATCGACAGATGGATTGGTGCGGCTGCCGCAGTAATGGGGGCGCTGTGCCGGTCCGTTGTAGTGAAGAGAGAGCTGAGCCAAAAAGCGAAGCTCTCGATTTACCGGTCGGTCTACGTTCCTACCCTCACCTATGGCCATGAACTTTGGGTCATGACCAAAAGAACGAGATCCCGGATACAAGCGGCTGAAATGAGCTTCATCCGGGCACTCCCTTAGAGATAGGGTGAGGAGCTCGGCCATCCGAGAGGGGCTCGGAGTAGAGCCGCTGCTCCTCCACATCGAGAGGAGCCAGTTGAGGTGGCTCGGGCATCTATACCGGATGCCTCCTGGACGCCTTCCTCGAGAGGTGTTCCAGGCACATCCCACCGGGAGGAGGCCCAGGGGACGGCCCAGGACACGCTGGAGGGACTTTGTCTCTCGGTTGGCCTGGGAACGCCTTGGGAACCCCCGGAGGAGCTGGAGGAGGTGTGTCTGGGGAGAGGGACATCTGGGTGTCTCTGCTGAGTTTGCTGCCCACGCAACCCGGGAAGACGACGATTACAAATGTGTGTACGAGGATGTTTTAGGATGTTTGAATTGGGTTTAATGGCCAACACACACAAACATGCATCTGCCTCAATCCTTTGTCTTTTATGGCCTCGTCAGTATGTATATTGTTTATTTTGTACTTAGTTTTAGTTTAATTATATTTTGTAACATTAGAAAAGTTATTTTATCTAACTTTTATAAAATACATAATAACTTATGACACTGGAGGTGTCACACATCTAAATTTAACCATGCACATTAATTCTGGGCCTATTAATGTACTTTCCAAGAAGAAACAGAAGGAAATACCCTAACTTTTTTTAACAGAGAGATTTTTAATAGCCAGCCCTGCAAAATTATAATATTCTTTGTTGCTCCTCAACACAGAGCCACTCACTTTAGGGGTTGTAGTTGGGAAAGAAACAGATAAAAAAGTTATGGGAACCACATCTTCTAAAAAGGAGTGGGTGGAGGTTTTGGGAGGGTATCAGTTGAACATTTAGCTTTCTTAATTCAAGAGAATGAACACAGATGAACTCAGAAGTAAGTGTGGCTGCCCAAATATATATGCCGACTGCTTTCTTTATTTTCAAGGAACCTGACCATGCAAGAGACTGGATGAAAGGGAGCATCGTGACTTTAGCATTCTTAAGCTGTGGAAAAAAACAGTTTTTCAGGGTTGATTATGACTTAACTTGTTGCGTTTAAAAAGGTGGGTAAAAACAGAACTGCTTGTTTTGTGGTGTGTGATGCTAAGTTGCTTAGCTCTTCTGGTAAAGTTGTACACTTCAGGGAAAAACTCCTTACAATTAGAGCAACAGCTTGAATAATCAGAAATTATGCTTTAAAACCTCTAGGTTTCAGCATGTTATCAATTAGAAGAGGCTGAAGTGGTAGCTGACTCCTACATTAAACGTCACTAAAATGAGACTTAAATTTTGACTAATTTTGCTGTGTTTCATGCTTTATGCAGCTTTTATTTTATTTATAGCTGTTGGGTTTTAACATTCTCTAGAGTTGTTAATCCTAAAATGCTTAAAAAAAGAAACATTTATTCATCTGCGCGCCCTCAGTTGTTAAACCTCAACTCACATGTGAGCCATAGCATCTTCAAACAGCACCAGGTTCAGGGTGGCATTGACCTCGTTGTAGCTGTCCTGAACTTCCAACAGGATTTTACTGAGGCTGCTCCAGGACTCCACAGCCATGTACCTCGGCTCCCCCAGCCCCCGGGCAAAATGGCAATACAGGTTCATCTCCCTGGTCTGCTGCAGCTCCTCCTCCATGTCCTTAGGGAGATTCATAGACAGAAAGTAGTGGTAAGTAGTGAAAGAAACACAGTACTTCTGCCAGCAGAACATTACTGTTAGGTCTAAACAGTGTGGACAGGGACACAGCTAGATGCCCTGAGAAATTGATTGCTGACAAGAGTCGGCCAGTTTTTTAACTTGATTGGACCTGACTGGTCAAAAACTCAAGAATCTACTCTTTTTCCTGTCAGTAAACACACCATACGTAAGCAAAGAAAGTTGCTGTTTGACCCTTTTAAGCTTTCAACTTTGTTTTTCATGGAACATGCTAGATTTGGAAATGTTGACAGCCTCTTAAAAATCTCAAAGTTAAAATAAGGATATAAATTCTCTGATGAATGCACATGGAGACTGGTGTTTCAGTAATGCTAGAAACGCCAGCTAAGATGTCTCACAGTTACAAATGTGACCTTGGACGTCATAGGCTTTTACAATAGTAAAAGCCTATGACGTTACCTCTGCTTCTGATGTAAATATTTGACAGCTATGGGGCATGAAGACTTGAACAATATTTAGAATGCTGTTCCTAAATCTTTTTATAGTTCTTAAAAAGTAATCATAACTGACCAAACTGGGTATAAGAAGGTCAAAACTGGTGAAGGGAAATTGGACTAGATATTTGACAGAGGAATCTCTAAACAGGATATTTAATTTTTTTCTCAAATTTACATCTTCATCATGTCTAATTTCATGTTCCTAATTTAAAGCTCAAAACCTCTGGTGGAGATGGGTCTCTACAAGTATAACTAGGAAGAAAACATGCACTATATTAGAGATGCAGTAACTAATTTGAGATCTGCCAATTTTCCCTTAATATTTTTTTTTGTCCACAGCATGTGACACAGGTTTGCTAAGTTAAATAAAAATCAGACAAAGGTTTATGATAGATAGAGAAATATCCTGTAACTCCTATCATTTCCGTTGGATTCAAAACAACTTTCTTTATCAAAAATCTGCAGCATATTTTCCTTTTTTGGTTGTTAAAGTCCTGACAAGAACATAGGACACACCAAGGAAACCATAAATTGGTATCGTCCCAGAAAAATTGGTGCTTCTCTAATTTTCTTGGATGCAGAGGCAAGTTGTAAGTTTATACTATATGCAAGGAATTAATAACATATTGTTGCATGACCTGTTTTTTCTCTCATATCCGTGTGTGTATGCACATGCTTGTCAGGTTCTTCACTGTGACATGACTTGTATCTATGCCACAGGGCAGGAGAGGGTGAGGAGGAAGCAGTGGACAGAAAACCATTAAAATGTTTTCCAATTTGCCGGCCTGGCAGTGCAGACCTAGACAGCCTGACCCCATGCCACACTGATTAATATTCTCTCCAGGCTCTTTACCCTCTCTTCCCCAAAAAATTCATTTTTTTCCCCTCTCCTCCTTCTCCTCGCTGTGTTGGCCACTGATGTCTAAGTCCAGATACAGAACAGGCACCCTAATGATTCACTCCCTGCTCTTGTCTACCCTCGCTGAACTATAGAAATAAATTCTCACCTCATAGAACTTTTTCACTGTGTCCGTTTGTAGCTTATCAAAGGCCTGGATGTCCTGCTCCTCCACCAGCTTGTCTCTGTAGACCCGGTCAGACTCATGCAGGTAGATTTTCAGCAGGTCCACAGGGTTTTTCACACAGTTGCTGGTACAGAAGAGAATACCCTGAGCAAAAAAGGAAGAAAGGATTTAGGCTTTGGGTTTTATTTCAGGGGCTGATTTGGCAGAACAAGCAGGGAAACCGAGCACAGTGAGTGTGGGTAAATCACCAGATACTCTGAGGGGGCAGGCTGTTAGCAGGTGTGATAGGAAAGCTCAAAAAAATAATGGCAGCACTTTTCTTCTATCCACATGTTGGAGAAGTATTGTTTCATATGAAGTGGGCCAGGTTTAGTGGGCAGGTGTTGAATAGGAAAAAAGCTCATTTAAATGAAAATAATCCACATTAGACAGAAAGACTTTATGTTTCCAAACAAGACAGAGCTCTGTCTGAGTGCTCTCTGGTAAATGCTCCACATCCAACGTCTGTCACTTTAGCTGTACGTTGTATTTTTTTGAAGAAAGGCATATATGTTGTTGTTAACTTGTAGAGTGATTTATTTTGTTATGCATTGCTTTGAGTAAGCTTGGGTTGGTTGTAGGTGTCAATGCCTACAATGCCTAGCAAGTTAATGATTTGAAAACTGCTCCAAATGTTCCATTATACTTTTCCTATGGGTAAATAAGACGCAGTATGTAAACATTTATGCGGCAGTTGTTTGACTGGACTGTTTGCTGTATAATTTCAGCAACAACAGGAATAATTGTTGCAACATAGCACAAATAACTGTTTGAAATAATGGATGTTTTTTTCGTTTTATATTTTTACGTTGAGGCACAGTTGACTTCTTTTATCATCAGGATTTAAAGCTGGCAAATCAGTTGCCTTGATGAGCACAAATAGATCAACATTTCTTTCTCTATTGATTGTTAAGAAAGATGTTAACAATGAGGTGGTGTCACAGAATCTCACATTAAAGAAATGTTAATTTCTTCAGGGGAACACAAATATACTTGAGCACAAATCATCCAGTAATGTTTTCATTTGGATTAAAATGTGGACCCAACTGAATGATGACATCCAAAAGCAATGTAGTTGAAAACAAATTATTTTATGAGCCCTGATCTCACCTGTCTTCCATCTTCTCCTTGCTTAAAACATGTCATGCTGATAAGGATACGTGTGCTTAGTGGGTGATTGATGATAAATGTGTGGAGGACTGTGTGATGTGGCCAATTTCCTACAGAGGCATGGATGATGCATTCGGGCAGAAGTCAGCACAGTCTAGGTGCATCCTACGATAGGGGCTACATAGGATGAAGCAGGGAACAGTGATGCACCCAGAGAGTCTCCTCCTCTGTGCACTGTCATCTAAGAGACGGTGCCTAACAGATGTGTTGTGTCTCCCGCCCCAGAACCTATTCTCATCAACAGAATCTCTGGGGGTGAAGCCAGCTGAACCTGATCTGCCTTCATATACTGCTGAATGTGACAATTGGCTGCTAAATCCACTGTGTAATTGTGCAGATGGGAGATGTGCTGTGCACGTGGGCATAAAGATGTGTGCACTGACCATTTAAATCAACACTGTTGCCTATGACAGGCAAGAATCTGAACTTTCCATGGATCTGCTCCTTTCTTCTTCATTTCAGTGCTTAGTGGTATCAATCTTGTCACCCCGCACAAGTACAGTTGAGCAAAACCAAACACCATATGGGTCTCTACAGTGACTTTCCAAAGTTATTCATATACTCTAAACTTTTTCAGATTTTGTCACAAGGCTTCATGTGTTTCATTATAATTTTATGTGATAGGCCAACAGAAAGTAGTGCATAATTGTTGACGTTTTGATCTACGTTTTTCTGCAAAAATAGATTACAAATAATATGTTGGAGTATGTCTCTTGCAGCTTAGTACATCTAGCAGCTAAAGTCTTTACCCATTCATTCTTTCTGAATAGTTCTAGCTCAGTTAGATTTGGTGGAGAGCACCTCCAACCATCATTCTCTTTTCAAGTCTAGAAATTCTCAAACGGTTCAGGTCTGAAATTGGACTGGCCCATTTTAACACAGAAACATGCTTTGATCTAAGCCATTCCATGGCAGGTATGTTAAGAGTTGTTGTCCTGCTAAAAGGTGACCATCTGCCCCAATCTAAAGTCTCGCACCCGCTAACAACTTTTGTTCCAATATTGCCCTGTATTGATGTTTATGTACATCCATCTTCGTATCAACACTTACTTACCAGCTTCTCTACATCTAGGTTCAGAAAAACATCTCCCACAGCATGATGCAATTACCATGGAGATGGTGTGTTCAGAGCAATGTGGGAAGTAAACTTTCCAACCACACATGTAGTTTCAGATGTATGCCAAAACATTTTGGTCTCATCTGATCAGAGCACCTTCTTCTACATGTTCACTGTGTCCTTTTACATGGCTTGAAACAAAATCGCTAACGGGACACCGTACTGGTTTATTGTACCAATGATCTTAATCTTGCCACTGTTCCATAAAGGCCAGATTTATAGAGAGCACACCAAATAGTTGTCCTGCTGGCAGATTCTTCCACCTGAGCATACCTTTCTGCTGTTCCTTCAGTGGACCTCTTGGCTGCTTTTACTCTCCTTTACCTGGCCTCAATTTAGGTTGGTAGCCATATTTTGGTTGGTTTGCAGTTGTGCCATAGTTTTTTGGATTTTAAGATCATGACTTGAACATCATATTGTTTATAACCTAACCCTGCTCTAGACATCTCTACAACTTTTTTGCCTGATGTGTCTGCTGTGTTCCTCAGTCTCCATGATGCTGATTGTTCTCTTCTGTCCTCAAAAATACCTCTGGGGCATTAACACAACAGATGGATTTATACTGAGATTAAACTACACACATGGGGGAGTGTGTAGTTTACTAATTAGATGACTTCTAAAGGGAGTGAAACTAGCACCAGATTTTATTTAGGGTTATCAGAGTAAAGGGGCATAACACAAATGCATGGCACACTCTTCAGGTTTTTCTTGAAAAAAAAAAAACATTACTTTTTGTTCCACTTTACAATGATATACTACTTTGTGTTGGTCTTTCACATATAATCCCAAAAGAATACAATTACGTGTGCTTGAAGTTTAAGGAGAGCAAGGCCCTGGAACTTTCTGAAGCAGGGATGCGTTTAACCTTTGCAGTTTGCCATATTAAAACATAGCAAAGTAGCGCACAAACTGAGAAAAGAAAGAACTCCTCCCCCCACCATCCAGCAGACTTTGGCCGACTATCTTACAGAATCTTCCCCTGACATCTTCTTGCTTCGTTCAACTCAGTGGAGAGGGATAAGAGCTCTGGGTGTCGACATGTATCTTCTATACAGGGCTGTCTGTTTCCATGGGCTTGCTTTCCTCTATGCCTGACGGCTGCTCTGAGCTCCGAACAACTGACAAATGCACCCAGCTGACTATCCACTGAAAATCATACAGACATATAGAGCAGTCAGTATGGTTTGGCTGCGGTCTCATTGCACCATGAGTCTCATGTACCCTCTTCTGATGCTGTCTTCCAAATATGCTTCATCCATCTCCCAACCCTTCAACCCCCCACTGCAGCTCTCAAGCATCAAGGAGCTCATTTAGGTTGACGAGGAGAAGACAGGCCAGGATATGCCTGTTGGTCATTACAGTTAACGAACATTGGCAAACAGAGCTCTTTGACAACATTCCCTGTTGGACTGCAAGCTGTTTTTATTGGCCTGTTAGAGGAACTTAGCTACTGTTCTTCACTCACAACATGCCCACTTATAAACTGTTCTCACTAATCAACTTGAAAGCTCAAAGCGAGTTGAAATTCAAAGAGAGAGATTATGACAGATAAAAGATGATACACTGAGGACAAAAGTTTAGAGGTAAAAGAAGGAAAATAGCTGAAATTGCTCTTGCTTACTTTTTCACAAAACTAAAAGAGATTTAAGTAAATTCTAAAGCAATATAAAGATGCGTTCTTGATTCTCAATTGTATCTTCATCTTTGTCACATTTGCAAACACCTTTACACATACCACAGCTTATGCAGAGCCTTTGAGCTCAGCTTTTTGGCTCATTAGAGTACATCATAATGAGACCCTTTCTGTTGGCTACATCCCCAAGTTCCAAAAGTTATAAAGAAAACACACAAAAAACAAAGAGAATCACATCAAGTCCCCCAATTATTTCAGCTGAGGCAAACTTTTCAAATGTCCAGCTAAAACACACAGACTGACAACCGTTTAGGCCTCTCGCTCAAAATTATAGGAAGTGTTTGTATTGTCACAACAAACCCTTTCCCACATGTGAAGATGCCAAAGATCAGAGATTTGATTGGGAAATTACCACTGAGGTTCAGTTGCGCGTCGAGAGGCTGCTCACCTCTTTCCACCTGTCCTGAGGTGTTAGATCCAAGACTTAAATAAGTAAGGAAGAATAACTTCAAACAAGCTCACGGAGTGCTTTTCTAGCCATCTTTACATATTTCTATAGATGGAGAGGACCAGCCAGACAGTTCTGACACTGTTTCTTTAGGGTGGTTGCCAAATATCTGCTCCGGCCAATTAAAGAAAGACTTTGACAAAGACTTTGTCAAAGTGGTTTGAATAGGGTCTTCTAATACCGGGTTCAAAGTCTTCACGTAAATTCACAGCTGTTTGAAGCCAGTGATGTGTGTGATCAAGGGTCTAGAAGCTAAGTCCCGAGGTCTTCAGGGTTTGAGATGTTGAAAGGTGAGCAGGCTTTTAAGTCCAGAGGCTTCAAATCAGCAACAAATGCCTCCGATGGCTTAAAAAGAAGATTTTGAGGGGGGGTTTAACAATTGCTTACAACTTTTTATTGACTGATAATTGACAATAACAATTACATTGAGTAGTGATGTGCAGTGCCATGATTAAACAGTATTTGCAGCCTTAGAGATTTCCTCTACCTTTGATTTTTGTCAGACCTTTGAACACATTTTAATATAAAGGAAAGATAACCTGAGTTAAAACAAACAGCAGCATTTAGCTAATAAGTTCATTCATCATTGGAGAACATCTATCCAAAGCAACCTGGCCCTGTGTGAAAAGTAACTTCTTCCTAAACCCCATGTCTCATCTGTTTGCCATTACTGGCAACCAGTCAATATGAAGGGTTTTTGTACCTCAGCAGTCTATTTAAGTTTATGCCCCAGCATCTTCATTGAATTTAAAAAATTGAATTGATTAAGTTGTATCAAAAGCTTGTGCAGTTCAGAGATAGACCTACTGGTGTGTCTTTGATCAGTGTCCTGTACATAGCATAGATGCAAATGAGCTCAAGGTCACAAAATGACATTATCTACCATGCCTGTTCATGTCCTTCGGTTGCCTCACTTCATTGTTTCGTTCAGGTTTTCTGTTTCTTCTGGGCTCCACCCTCAGGTGTCTTCCTGATCTTGCATTTATGTGTTAACATCTGGTTTTGTAATCATCTGTTCCCTCATTAGGCTTTCAGGTTCTCTCCCCTTTTTGCTAGTTTGTCTCAACTTATGTCTGCATTCCAGCAATTTCCTCATCTTACGTAGTGTTCTTGGATTTTTGACCGTTGCCTAGTTTCTGCTACTAGGCAACGATCTAGTTTCTGGATTACAGACTGCTTGTTTGTGGACCTCATTACATGTCCTGTAATAAAGGTCAAGTCTACATCTTGGATTCTACTCTGAGTTCTTGTCAATTATTCCTAACTGAAAAAAATTATTCATAGTCCCATCAATTACAACAAGTCGTCCAGGTTATGAAACAGCAGAGCAGCCCCAGACCATCACACTATCAACACCATGTTTGACTTTCGGTATGAGGTTCTTTGTTAGAATGCTAAGTTAGTTTAACACCAGATGTAAAGGTTTCCCATTTGTCTCGTCAGTCAACTGAATATTTTCCAAAAAACCTGTTCATCAACCTTGGGACCCTTTGGAATTCCTCAGAATGAGCTGGAGTGTGTTGCTGGAGAGAGGAATATCAGCGGTTCCCTCCTTTATGTTTTCTCCACTGGCATAGTCTTGTGTAAGCGGAAGACAATAAATGGTTTTACATTTTAGTTTTTTAAATTATTAAATTGATGTAATTTGCCGTGAAGCTGTGATAGTTTTTCTCAAAGTTGTAGTGACAGCAACCCATTTCTACCCAACACTACAACAATCTGTAAAGTAGATGTTTAACTACAGGTCCTTCTCAAAATATTAGCATATTGTGATAAAGTTAATTATTTTCCATAATGTCATGATGAAAATTTTACATTCATATATTTTACATTCACTGCACACTAACTGAAATATTTCAGGTCTTTTATTGTCTTAATACGGATGATTTTGGCATACAGCTCATGAAAACCCAAAATTCCTATCTCACAAAATTAGCATATCATTAAAAGGGTCTCTAAACGAGCTATGAACCTAATCATCTGAATCAACGAGTTAACTCTAAACACCTGCAAAAGATTCCTGAGGCCTTTAAAACTCCCAGCCTGGTTCATCACTCAAAACCCCAATCATGGGTAAGACTGCCGACCTGACTGCTGTCCAGAAGGCCACTATTGACACCCTCAAGCAAGAGGGTAAGACACAGAAAGAAATTTCTGAACGAATAGGCTGTTCCCAGAGTGCTGTATCAAGGCACCTCAGTGGGAAGTCTGTGGGAAGGAAAAAGTGTGGCAGAAAACGCTGCACAACGAGAAGAGGTGACCGGACCCTGAGGAAGATTGTGGAGAAGGGCCGATTCCAGACCTTGGGGGACCTGCGGAAGC
Organism: Girardinichthys multiradiatus; assembly: GCF_021462225.1. NCBI lineage: Eukaryota > Metazoa > Chordata > Actinopteri > Cyprinodontiformes > Goodeidae > Girardinichthys > Girardinichthys multiradiatus. The sequence goes on along the minus strand of NC_061803.1, from coordinate 29,541,599 downwards.
AGTGGACTGAGTCTGGAGTAGAAACATCAAGAGCCACCGTGCACAGGCGTGTGCAGGAAATGGGCTACAGGTGCCGCATTCCCCAGATCAAGGCACTTTTGAACCAGAAACAGCAGCAGAAGCGCCTGACCTGGGCTACAGAGAAGCAGCACTGGACTGTTGCTCAGTGGTCCAAAGTACCTTTTTCGGATGAAAGCAAATTCTGCATGTCATTCGGAAATCAAGGTGCCAGAGTCTGGAGGAAGACTGGGGAGAAGGAAATGCCAAAATGCCAGAAGTCCAGTGTCAAGTACCCACAGTCAGTGATGGTCTGGGGTGCCGTGTCAGCTGCTGGTGTTGGTCCACTGTGTTTTATCAAGGGCAGGGTCAATGCAGCTAGCTATCATGAGATTTTGGAGCACTTCATGCTTCCATCTGCTGAAAAGCTTTATGGAGATGAAGATTTCATTTTTCAGCACGACCTGGCACCTGCTCACAGTGCCAAAACCACTGGTAAATGGTTTACTGACCATGGTATCACTGTGCTCAATTGTCCTGCCAACTCTCCTGACCTGAACCCCATAGAGAATCTGTGGGATATTGTGAAGAGAACGTTGAGAGACTCAAGACCCAACACTCTGGATGAGCTAAAGGCCGCTATCGAAGCGTCCTGGGCCTCCATAAGACCTCAGCAGTGCCACAGGCTGATTGCCTCCATGTCACGCCGCACTGAAGCAGTCATTTCTGCAAAAGGATTCCCGACCATGTATTGAGTGCATAACTATACATGATTATTTGAAGGTTGACGTTTTTTGTATTAAAAACACTTTTCTTTTATTGGTCGGATGAAATATGCTAATTTTGTGAGATAGGAATTTTGGGTTTTCATGAGCTGTATGCCAAAATCATCCGTATTAAGACAATAAAAGGCCTGAAATATTTCAGTTAGTGTGCAATGAATCTAAAATATATGAATGTTAAATTTTCATCATGACATTATGGAAAATAATTAACTTTATCACAATATGCTAATATTTTGAGAAGGACCTGCATTATTTTAAGCTTGGCCAGCTAAACTTACTGAAACATTTGTGTCCTAAAGTGATGTGGTGAGGTTTCATCAAACCCTGCCCTGCATTGGCTAATGACAATAACCCCAGTATGAGTTCTAAGTCCATTTATCTCTGTGCGAATTTATTCAGGTAGAAGCTGGACATTCCGAGGCGGGTACAAATACATAGAAGCTACACTTTCAGGAATGAAATGAAATAATGTATACAATATTACTACAGTAACAGTTCAGTACACCTATATAAGCTCTGTATATAAAAAAAAAATGAAATGTGGTCTCCATCTGTAAACTCCTGGAAAGAATAATGAAAAATTAAGTTCCTATAGCTGACCGGCTCAAAGCATTAATTATACAACAGAGTGTGTTAATTGAAAGAGCCTGCCCTCCATTAAAACCGTGAGGATTTTGACAGAAATATTGCCCTGAAAGCCTCTCCCTTGATAGTGTTAGCACTCTGATATTATATTCATTTAAATACATTTATGCACCCATGGAAAAGCAAATCCATTGTATTCTCTGTTCCACTTATTTCAGACTTGTTTCAAGCTTTCAATGCTGCCTCTTAAATCAATAATCATTTAGTGAGAAATTTGTGACAGAAGCACAGGGAAGCTAAGCTGCAGAAGAAGAAAGAATTATGGTAAAAAATGTATGCCCTTCTTTGAAATAGAGATGTGGGTGGTGTCAGGGAAAAGAACCCAACTTTTAGTTGGCAACTTTTGACTTCCCCTCAAGAGAGGATTAACCTGAGGTCACTCTTCCCATATGTATTTGGTTCATGAAAGTGTCACCTGAAATATGTTGGAGAGGTCCCGTAGGTTAAAGATGTAGTGGAACTTGACCGCTGTGGGAAAGAAGGTAGAGGAGACGCGTTGATGCAGGGCCAAGGCCAACTGGACCAGGGTGGAGCTGCTCCTCTGCAGGGCAGAGCTAAAGCTCTCTCCTCCCAGGTGCTGAGACAGGATGGAGCTGTAGATGCTGCTCAGAGCCTCCATTCTGGGAAAGGACAGTGAAAAAACGCAGAAGTGTCGCTGTGGAAAGGGATAGAGAGCAAACATTACAAGATAAACTTGCTGTTCCATGCTAACGATAAGGTTAAAATTGCAGCATAATGTCATACTGTCAGTAATATTTGGCTTTACAAGTTTTTTGAATGATTGTCCTTCAGCAAAAAAAGTGATTTACGTGCTGTAAAAATGGTGGTTGTAGACGGCATACATACATGCAAATATATCCAAAAGCAGTGTTTGTGACTTCAGTTGCATTTCAGAAATTCCCTGCAGAATCACATGTGTTACTCTACTGACAAAAACAGACTTTAAAGATCTCTTCAAATCCAAAACATGTTCTTCTCCCCTGCAGGGAAATATTTAAGCTGGCAGAGTGGTTACATTAGCCTAAATGTGTGAATATTTTTAAACACAGAAGCACTATATATCCTATTCAACATTTTATTACACTAATGTATGTAGGATAAAGATAAAAGCAAAGTGCACTCTCTTACAATTCTTAGGTTGAATAAAAATGATCATGGTTTACCAGTTTCTAACAATATTTAAGTCAAACCACAAGTCTATAAAAATCACGTGATTCATTCAAAATTTACTGTTAACCCAAGTGATGCTGCCATATTTGTTTTAGAGAAAAGAGGAATTTTATTGTCAATCCTTCTAAACAAGCCATAATTGTTCAATTATCTTGTCAAAAATCTGATATTTAAAATGCCAACTCAGTTATGAGTTTTAGATGCAGCTTTTTTTTTTTACACTTTCTTGGAGTATTGCATGATCCAATCTTTAGGTGTTTTTATTGGGATTTGTGTGAGGATTGGCAAATTATTTCAATGTTTTCCTATTATGAGAGAGCTTTCATAAGATAGATTGAAAATTGCCTTGTAGCCCCTACCAGATTGATGAGCAGCAACAATGACTCCTCTACAGCTCATTAATGATCTGTTTCAGTCTAGCCTTTGTTTTGTGCAGATGTGTGATACCTTAGTCATTATATCATTGATGGAAATGTCAAAAACTAGAGCAATATGCACATCAAACCTTTTCAAATCAGAAAATGAAAAATACTGCCTATATAGTGCTGTGATAATTTCATGTTTTTTAATAGAAAGTTTTTAAACATGAGCCCATGGTCTGTCTGCCAATATTATTTGTGAGTGAATGACAGGTAGAATTTATTATATGTTATCTGTTGATTTTGGGCAAAAGGTACAAAAACACAGGGAGTGCAGACATTTTCTGTTCACTCCACACGTGTTAAAAACACCCCTGACCTGAGTCCACTGTGGATATGATTCTGGTATTTCAATGAATAAAAGCATTATTCTGATTTATTCTGAGAAGAGAAAGTGAGTCAGGGGAGAACCTGTGGTCTCTGTAGTTAAACAATCCACATGTGAAACTGTTTTGCTCCCAGTCTACTGCCTGTTGCCTTGACAGTGTGAAACTGTCAGTAAGAAGCAAGGGCCAATGCTTGATGCGTCTTCTGTCTCACACATCCCCCGCTGAATATATCCTACCTTTTTTTCACATCTGCAACACATTCCTCTCTTTACAATATCCTGTGCCACACCTCTTATAGTACACATAGGGGAGGCATACCACTGTTCTGACAATAACATAGACCTTTGGTTTTGTGGGAGAGTGCAAAGATGGAGTAAATGTTGTTGGAAAGTTAACCTTCTTATTATTATTTACTTATTACATTATTTAAAATTTATATTTACTTAAGGAAATAAAAATGTATTCAGCTTTGCCTGAATGACCTTACAGATGTAGAGGCTATCTGTTTCTCTCAGTAAAGTTTTATAATGCCATTTGTGCTAGTGAAGCTTTTCCAAAAAGAGTAAGCTAAAAGAATGATTTTCATTGCAATAGAAGGCTAAAAACAATTTTTATCTCTTGAACAGTTTGACATTTTCACATTACAAAAAAAACAAAAAACTTTATGTAATACACTGACACAAAGTAGTACTTAGCTGACAAGTTAAAGACAAATGAGACACCATTTTCAAAATATTTTACAAATCTGAAATGCATGGAGTACATTTCCATGTGTTTTGTGGTATATTTTTACCAGCTATGTTCATCTAGAGACCTAAATTCTTTTCCATTCCTATTTGTAACATATCTCAAGCTTAGTCAGATTCAATGGAGAATGTTTGTGACCATGAATTTTCAATTGGATTTAGATCTGGATTTTGAGTGAGCCTTGCAAACATGTGAATCAGAAACCTTTATTTGGATCTGGAGTATAGTGTGTGTGTGTGTGCTTTTTCTTTTGTTACTATGTTAACTTCTCAGATGGTGCTGGAGTTCTCAGGTGTGCTGGGTGACAGGTGCAACTGATCTGCTGATTGCTTGGAGGTGTACTTAAGCAGGAGGCTGCCAGCACTTCAGTGCCAGAGTGTTTGCCTTCAGTGGTACAACCTCAAGCCACAATTAATCCTTGCTTTGTTCTTTGCTCTATGTAACCTTCGTATGTGCTCCTTCGCAGGCTGTTTACCTGAACTTTGGATAACCCTTGCTGATGCCAGACTTGCTCTCTGCATCGTTTTGCTTATTTGGAATACCGACTTCTGGAGAAAGCATTCCTGTGGTCGTGGGTTGAGATTCCAAATTCCTGTTTCCTTCATCTGGACAAAGACCAACTGGCAGCTTCCTACTTCACCGACATCCAGACCAAGGCATAAACGTAACCTGTTCACCCTCCAACACAAGTACTACTTTCCTGAACTCCAAACCGTCTTTCACAAGCCTCTCAAGCAGTTCCAGAGAAAATTCTGTGCTGACCGCTCAGACTCCAAATTCCTCCGGCGGTTAGATTACTTCAACATAGTAGGCCTTTACTTAAGTTACAGTTACCACATTAAGAGTAGTGTTTTGATTTATTTGCCCCTGGTTTATTTCAGCATTTTGATTCCCTTGCTTCTTCTTCTTCTTCCCGTACAGTTGGCAATCTACCTGTTCCAGAACAGTTCTCATTTTCACTTGTTTAAGCAAATAAACCTTCCCAATTTATCCAGTTTCCACTTCTGAGTGTTTCTCTGCATGTTGGTCAGAACTATTACGAGCAAAATGACAAACGAAAGTATAGGAAAAACAACAAGTGGTTTAAATAAAATAATCATAATGAATATAAAACAAGAATTACAATACAATAATACATGACTATATAAATAATAGCTATAAACACTATGTAAAATAAGAGTCTATGGCAGAGGTAAACATAGATTCAGAGTTGTCCACTTTACAGCCTGACAGCAGCAGGAAGGAAGGACCTGTGGAATCTTTCCTTCACACACTGGGGGTGGAGCAATCTGTTACTAAAGCTGCTCTCGAGAGCTGACAGGTCATCCTGCAGGGGCTGTGACTCATGGTCCAGCATGAATTATAGTTTTGCCAGGACCCTTCTGTCACCCACCTCCTGCAGTGAGTCCAGAGGACAGCCCAGGACAGAGTTGGGCTTCCTCAAGACTACAACTTCTTTCTCTCCCTGTCTTTGATGCTGCTGCTCCAGCAGACCACACCATACAGAATAGGTGATGCCACAACAGTCATAAAAGGTCATCAGATGTGGCCCTCTCACTCCAAAAGACTGTTGTCTCCTCAGGATGTAGAGTCTGCTCTGAGCCTTTCTGTACAGTGCATCTGTGTTGAGTCCAGTCCACTTTGTTCTTCAGGTGAACATCTAGGTACTTATAAGAATCCACTCTCTCAATGTCCATTCCCTGAATGTTCACTGGTGTGGGGACAGCAGACCACTGTTTGCAAATGTCTACCACTATCTCCTTGGTTTTCCCTGCAATGATCAGGGGGTGGTTTCACTGACACTAGTACAAAGTTCTGCATACTGTAAGTCCCTTGTTTTCCGCATCATCGTCATCAGTGATCAGCCCAACAATCACAGAGTCATTAGTCATCAGCACCCACACTGCAGGTCAGACACAAAGTCATGCGCTCTCACATATTGTGGCTGGTTTGTAAGGTAGTCCAGGATCCATTCTGACAGCTGATGGTCCACTCCATCCTCCCCAGTTTGTCCTTCAGACGCAGTGGTCTTATGCTGTTTAAAGGTACTGAAGACATCAAAAAACCGGATTCTCGCAGTGCTGCCAGGCCTTTCCAAGGTGAGAAAGAGCATGATGTAGCAGTGTGACAGCCTGAGTACTTCCCGTTTAAATTCTTAGGGGAGTGGTGGCCTAGTAAATAGAGAGCAGCTTGAAATACAGCTTGATATACATTCAAGCTGTATTTTCATGCATGAGTGATAATGTACTTTAGGATAATTATGTTTTTTATTTTGGAACAACCTAATATTTTGAGTTGGGTTTTAATAAGAAATGATGAAATTATTTAAGTTTAACTTAAATCTTTAAGTTGAACAAACTTAATAAATTTACTAGGATAAACTTAATTCAATCTCACCACTTAAAGCATTTTATTGAAGTTGGATCAACTCGTTTCTTTTTAGAGTGATAGGATACTAAAGCTGCATTAAACGTAACTGGTTCACTTGTACTGAAAGTAAAAAGATACTTTCACATGTAAATGGGTTTAATTAACTTAATTAAACCCATAAAAGCAGGTCGTCATCACTAAACCAGAAGAATTAGGTGATATCAATATAAATAAGTTCCAAACATGAACTTTAGCCCAAATGCTCTTTTTTTTAGTGTAGGTGCACCTTGCTAGTACCTGGTCGGACCCATTTTTTTCTTTAAAACTGCCAATAAGTCTTTTTGGCACAGATTCAACACTACTACTCAGCAATGAAAAAGTCAGTTGAGGTCTGTTAAAGTGGACAATTTTGTCTTGTAAGGAGATAGGGGTGTGTGCATACTTGCAGTGAGATGGATATGGGTTTGGAAGATAAAGAGCAGCGGTCAGCTGCTTTGTGCATGACATGATTTTGAACAAAATTGATATAGGCTCACTTTGGCTAAGACTCTGTGCCTTATACCATAAAGTTGTTGACGTCAATTAATCTGAAGTACAGTACAGATTGACCAGTAGAGATCCAGATTAACCTAAGGCAGGAATGAAGTACGGTTTTATTTCTACAAAAGGAGGGTTTGAGGTCTGACCCATCAGACTCCACTGCCCATCTCCCTGGAAACCAATCAGACTCATCCACAGATTCCACCTCACATCTTTATATCCAATCATTGTAATGTTGTTACACAGTACACACAGGTGTGGCAGATTTTTTGACTGCACGTCCATGAGGAGAATCGCCCACTCAACCACATCTCACAGGTGCTTTATTGGATTTAGATGTGTTTACTGTGAATGCCATTGGAGTACAGTAAACACATCATCATCATGTTCAAGAAACCATTTTGAAATTATTTGAGCTTTGTGATTTGGAGCACTATTGTGCTGGAAGTAGCTATCACAAGATGGGTACATTATGGTCATAAAGGAATGGAAATGGTCAACAAGAAGACTCAGGCAGGCAATGTTCAATTGTAACTAAGGAGCCCAAAGTGTGCCAAGAAAATATTCCCCACACCATTACACCACCAGCAGTAGCTTAAACTGCAAATACCTGAGACAATGGATCGTTTCTTTATCAACATTTAATAACAACTAAACTTGTAAACAACACGGAGACGTACACTGAAGATCAGCAGAGTAACTGGCATGGGACAGGCAGGCAAACGGTATAATTCAAAGATGAACTATAAAAACAAGCAGCTAATAAACAAAGGCAAGGAGGAGAAATGACCAATGAACCAGAGCAGCTAATCAGATTAAATGTGGACAAGCTGTGGCAAGGAGAATGCTGAGCAACTGGAGGAGGGAGGCTAATTAACACAGATGAGCAGGAACATGAAGAAGTCCAGGGCTGTAACAGAAATAGCTGAATGTAACAAGGCACAAGAATGAACCATGAACGTAATGTACAATCAATGAACTAAAATTACAGCATCTAAAGAATCTAAACAGTAAAATACCAAGAAACAGACAAGAAGGGAACTCAAAAAAACAAACACCTAACACAGGCACATCCTAACAGATTCATTATCTGTGTTAAAGAGCAATTGAACAGGTGTAAATAATGAAGTGGCCAGGTAATGTGTTTACCTGTGTTTACATTCAAACAGCCCAGACTAAAAATGTCACAGGCTATTTCACATTGTTCCTTTGTTCACCAATCAGATGGTGGCAGAGCAGATCATCAAAAAATAATAAGAAAAAACAAGACAAAATTGTTTTTTCATAAAGCTTGCAGTAAAGCCTGCAGCAATGTCCACTATGAGATACAACAATATAGTTTTTTTTAACAATTAAGTAAGTACATGTACATGTATCCTAAGAAATAGTTTTATTAAATTCACAAAGATGTGAATACATAATAACTTCCCTTTTTTCTAAATGGAAAAAAAGTAATTATGGCAATGCTCTAATTAATATTGACATTATATTTTTTAAGTAAATTATATTTTTACCCTGCCTATTATTACACATGTGCAAGCTGAAATTTAGTAAATGTAACCTTGTCAATTTGTTGCGTAACCCTTGGTACACCATGTTCTGGGAAAGTATCCTGAATGTGTTTGTCTACCTGCAGCCTGGGATTAATGGTGAAGCTGCCAGCCCTGGGGTTCATGCAGGAAACGTATTGAATGTTGTGTATTTCTTTCAAAAGCAGCTTATTACGGTCATACCTGCAGAACACACACAGGGAGAAAAGAAAATCATTATTCATCTGCTTTGTAGGCACATAAACACAAACGTGCTCACACACAGACTTCTCCCCTGTACTTTTTCCCGATATGGACGCCTCAGCTCCTACTTAAGCTGGCGTGCCTCGGAGGCAACCTTCTTCCTCTCAATTTCATACCTGAAATCCTCCAAGCATATCTTTAATGGGCTGACCGTGTCTAATCCAGTCAGCCAGTTTCTGACACAGTGGAATCATGTTCAGAATGGCCTCACTGTGTCAGAGAGATGGGCAACGAAATCCTTTTTAGAGGTAATCACACAGGCCTCCTTTCATGTATAACTTTTGACACTCATAAAAGTTGTAGCATATCGATACTAATGCGGGGAGCTCCCTGAATACTGAATGGAGGGCATTTTCACAAATATTGAAGAGGTGCATCTATCAGCAGCTTAGACTGTAAATAAATCATTATTCTCTAACATAATATACCCTTTGTCTGACATAAGCATTTTCGTTAAAATAGAAAATACCATTTCTTCTTCTCATTATTATCATTATTATTAATTGTATTATACATCCATTATCTATATTCACTCAGTCGTACAGGGTCCAGCGATCATTGAGTGGAATGTCATTCATGACTCCAATGTACATCAGATTCCACAATGCCATTATTTATTGGATCCAGAATGGAAAAGCTGTCAAAGACTTAAATAACTGATCCCCGGTGATTGTGATCATCTCTATAAAGCAGTTTGCTGGTCTGGTGTATGCAGGTGCGTGGTTGTAACCTTGGATGTAACCGGCTCTCTCATTGATTAGATAGCAACATTTGGATCAACATTGTTGACTATCTAACCAATGAGAGAGCCGCTTACATCAGATTAGCAACTCCTTGGTTTAAGTTGGTTTTCAGTGTGCTCAGGCACCAGAAGGGTCATCAAAATGCTAAATGGAGATGGTAAAGTAAAAAGAAAATGCAATTGTAAAAAGGATTGGAAAATGCAAGGTGAAAAAGAAATTACCTTTTTAAATGTTTGATAAGGAAAGGTATTTATAATCAGATTTTGGAATTGTGTTTTTTAAATGTCCATTTAGAAATAAGATTTGAAAATACATTTTCAAATTGCAGTTTTTAATAATGGATTAATAAATACAATTTACAATTCCTCTTTAGTAATTCAATTTAATATGTGCAATTACAAAACTCTTTTCAAATTGGATTTCTAATTGTATCATTTTGTTAAATTTGAAATTGTTGTATTTCTTTTTCACTGACTCTCCTGGTCCTCCAAAGCATGGTAACTCAATATCAAAGGGAAAAGACATTTGCAAATATTTTAAAGAAGCACCTGTTGGTGACCATTGTTCTGAGAATGGTTAGAACATTTCCAAATAGGAGCAAATGTCCTTCATTCTATTGTAAGTACGAAAGAAAGTGTAAAACATTTAAGGAGCTGCCAATCTTTTCAGTAGTTGATGTCCTGCAACATCACCTCCGGGTCAGACTGTGCGATGTTCAGAAAAATTTGAAAAATCCTCTCCAGTTCTATCTGGCACTCTGCAGGCCTCTGCTAAACGTGTTAAATATTAAAGTTCATGACAGGTCAATTAGAAAAAGATTGAGGAAAACATCAGCTGTCATGCAATGTGGTCTAGGCATGATGACATAAGCTTTTTCTGCAGCCACGTGACCTGGGCACCTTGATGTCACTGTGTTAATCATAATCTCTGTAAAAGACAATATTCCAGATTCAAATGTGAGGCCATCTCTCTGACAATTAAAACCTGTCCCACATTGCAGGACTGATTAAAATGTTGAGTTGTGCAAAAGCTAATTTTTGCCAACCTCAAATAACTGGACCAGCACTACAAAGCAGGGCAGGTCAAAATTTCTCAATAACATTTTGAGTGGCTGATAAAGTATAAAAACAACTAGAAATTGTCTACAATTTTCTGAATCATGGAGTACACTTAGTTTTTCCACACAGATTTTATTAAACAATGACATAGTGGAAATCATAATACATTCATGCACACTTCAGGTTAGATTTTAACACCTGATAGATAATTTTTGTGCCCTAATATGTAAAGCCCTACAATTGACCGAGGGTATATTTTCTTTTTACCATGATACAATGTTAAATATCCCTATTTCCAACAGCTCTGGTGTGTGATTAAGCTTACGTATGCATATGATGACTTGAATATATGAATGCTAAATGACTTGCTCTTACCAATGGTTGTAGTCCATGTGTTGGCGGATGAGTGTGTGAGGTTGCACCGTGCCAAATGCATCCACCTCAGGCATATTCATGTCGTCTATGAAGTAGATCAGTCTTCTGCTGCCAGGAGGGCCGTAGTTGCGCCCTGCTTTTTTCTCCAGGGGCTTTTCCAGCACATCTGCGTGGGAAATTAAGACTTTACAGAATGCCCTTTTCTTTTTGTCTTCTGGCTTTACTTTTTGTGGCTTATCAAAATGAATCACACACAATAAACAGTGCACACCTAAATAAAGAATCAAAATGTAGAGAAGATCAAGTAATTTTTTTATGCTGTGCCTTTACAACTAAAACATTGGAAACACAAGTGTAGGCCAAATATAGATCTTATGGTATGGACATCAACATCTCTATTAATACACTTTTTATAAGCATTGCACAATAAATAAGACACAGCTAGCCTGGTTCAAAATCATCACAGCACTTTTTACTGCTTTTAAATGAAAAAGAAATATTTTGTGAAAAGAGCAATAATAATCAGTTGTTATTTATGAGATTTGCTTCCTATTAAACCATTCTTGTCTTCTTAAAAATATGTCTTCTTGTGCTCCCCAGTTACTTGAACTCCTGCTTGTGTTATCTACCTACTTCCTCTACATGTTCTGTTCACCCCCCTGATTACCTGCTGTCAGTTTCTGGGCTCCTCAGTAGTCTTTGTTCATTATCAGTTTGCATGTGTTAGTCTTCTTCATACCATATTAAGCTCTGTTTCCTGACTGAATTTTAATTTAGCATAATTCAAGATCCACCATCACAGCAAACAGGTCCAGTCAGAGATTTACATAAACTCATCCGGAGCATGAATATAATTATTGTTTGCCCTTTAAGTATTTAGTTTATCCATTAATTCAGCGTGAAATGATTACACACAGACAACATAAGTTTGAATTTGCTTTGCTTTGATTTTTCTCTAATCTCCACAGTTCATAGTGTTCTTAGATTTGAAAAGAAAAACCTATTATACTTCTTGTCATTGTGACCAAACAGCTCAATCTCTGGCTTGTGTGACCATAAAACATTTTCCATAAAGCATTTTAGATGTCCAAGTGTCCAAATTTTAGTCATATTTAAATGTGTTGATTGTGGAGCATAGTCTTTTTCTTTAGTCTGCAACATCACAGCCTATGCTGCTGCAAAACTGACTTTAGTGTGGACAGTCACACTGGGTAACCATATTCCTTTCAAATCTGACTAGTTTCTCTGACTCTGCTGTTCAAAACATCCTCACAGCATCATGCTGTCATGCAGATGGTGTGTTCAGGATGATATGCGGTGTTAGTCCACATGTAGGCCAACATGTCAATTATGGCCTCGTCAGACCAGGACACCTTCGTCAACATGTTTGCAGTGCCCCCCTAAACTGTAGGAAACTTTAAATAGGGTTTCTAATTACTTTCTTTCAACAAAGAGATTTGTTGAGTCTATGACTAATAGTTGTCCTATCAACAGATTCTCCCACCTGACCTGTGGGTCTCTGTGGCTCCTCCATATTATAATTGGCATCTTGGCTGCTTCTGTGAATAATGACAAGCTTGTCTGATAATGCTGATGGCAATGTTTTGGTCAGTTTGCAGTCACCCCTTACATTTGCAGTCATTTTTATTTCAGGTGATGGACTAGTAAGTGCTGATTAGAGGATTTCTGAAAGCACTTGGTTGCACTGGATTTTATTTAGGGGTAAACGGGGCTGAATACAAATGTGTTTATACAAGTGTTTCTATGTGTTCTACTGCAGATGAATACAATATTCCACTTATACCTACCTTGCAGCATAGCTGACGTGGTATAATAGTTAAAGGGGACATTTTTGACCATGTATTTCTCAGCATCTAATGATCCAAGTTTATCCCCAACTAGAACAGACTTCCCAGTGCCAGCGTTCCCAACCAGCATGACTGGCCTGCGGCACTCCAGGAGGCGGTCCATAAAGTAACGCACTCGAACAGTCTCTGTGGTGTGCACAAGACATGCCTGCGCACAGGAGTAATACAAAAACATAAGAACTTAATCAAAACCTTTAAGAACACCTAGAAAATCTAAGATTGGGACTGCAACCTCTTTATCTGGATGTATATAAATAAAAAATAAATAATTTTGCAAGTTTTGTTCCTGATTCACATGAAGGTGGGGGGACAATGACTTGCCTTTACATTGTGAGGACGCCATAAAAAGGATGGCTCGAGCCACACTTTCACATACATCCTCCACTCATGCACACTATATACCAATGATTTAACTGACTTTCACACTTCATATTAGACATTTTGAATTTAAACCTTAGTTTGTGTTAAACAATCTATATTTTAGCACTCCTATACATGGTGTTTCTCCATTTTTGTTGTGACCTTTGAGCCATTCGTGGGCTGGGCTGATAAAAAAGATATTTATTTACCAGCCCAGTCTTTCTCTTTAAAATTACATTGTTAATGTGTAAAAGTAGTAATAGTTTTACATTTGCCTCAGAAAATAAGAATAAGTCTTGTTGCTGAAATGTGCTATATAAATAAACTTGACTCGCCTTCCTTAGTCTTCATGAAGCTTTTTGTTCACTTATGTGGTCAAATAAACCTCTGAGACTTTCACAGAACAGCTGGATTCCTACTGAGATTAAATTACACACAGTTGGCCTGTACATAGTATGCAGATGGGTTATGAAGGGAATGTGTTGCACTGGATTTATTTAGGAATATCAGAGAAAAGGCAAATGTTTTCTGATATTCATGATTTTTTAAGACCCTTATTTCGTATCCTTCCACTTCACAATACGTTGAGTTGCTCTACACATAAAGTTCTTGTAAAATGCACTGGAGTTTGTGACTGTAATATGACAAATGTGGAAAAGGACAATGAATTTCAATACTTTTGCAAGGAGTTCAACAGTATTAGGGGTTCTTCTGGGTGGTAATTGTTCTGGATCAATTGGGCAAACAGATAACAAATTATAGCTTCATATATATATATATAGACAGAGTAAGATTTACCTGAAGAGGTATATCTGGATCCATCTCAAATTTGGTGACCATTTTAGACCATAGTTCGAACTTTTTGCTCTCTGGGTCAATGTAATAATCGAACACGGTGCCTTGAGATGGGAACTTGATGGTTTTGAACTCGGCAACCCACCACTTGCTAAACTCCACTCTGTAGTCGACCAGCTGCACTCACACAGAGGACACACAGAGAGACACACAGAGAGACACAGAGGGTAGGCAAGCGGTCAATATTGTAAAATGACTTCCTCTCTGCTTTTTCTCTTCCATACAGCAGCTATGGATCTGGATGTTTGATTTACACTGGTGTGAACACAAACCAAAGGACAAATAAATGGTCGCAAAACATAGATGGAGGTATAGCAGCTGAAGGGTAGAAAATGAGAGATGGCAGACCTATCTATCCATCCATGTGAGTCAGGCAGTGAAGAAGTCTCATCACCTGCTGGCTGGCAGTTCCCTGCCTTCCTTTCTTTCTTCCCAACCCTTGATACCTGTCTCCTCCATTCACCGCTGTCTCTCCAGTCAATAAAACCACTTAGCATTTAAATGCATCTGTGATGGGAAAATAAAGTGGAGTACATTTTTACCAAGGGGAAAGCAGTTTTATCCCATAACTTAGATGGACGCGCTTACTGTACTGAACTAACTGGATTGCTAAGCAACTGCTTGCCATGGCTTTCCTGCTGATTTAAATTCAGCCAGCCTGTGTGTTTCTGAGTGGGAATGCAGTCCATTTCATTTTCAGATGGAGATCTCTGCCTTTATGAAAAAACTGCTATTCCTTCAAAAGAAAATAACATTCAAATGACTTTTCATAAATAGAGACAATGTCAAGTTCCATAAGAGCCATCGGCACTTAAAAATTGTTCCAAGAAACTCTTTTGAGTTATGATGGGTAAAAAAATGTAATAAACCTTTCAGCTAACCTGTTTTTTTTTTGCATTCATGGACTCTTTTAGAGAGCTTATCACATGGCCAGAGGTCTATACAGTACCTGGTCCTGGAACAAGGCTCCCCCAAAGGCCCAGATAGCAGCAAAAACAAAGTAGAGCTCATAAAGATCTTTGGAAGAGTCTGGTGGCGTGTTTTCTGGCGTCAGAAGACACTCCAGCACGTAGCAGAGCATCTGGACCACACTCTGCTCAGGAATTGGGATGATCTTCTTGAACCTGATCAAAGACAGAAACATTAAGTTACAGAATCAAAAGACTTGCTCTGATCCTCAGCCAGGAAAGAATGCACTTCAGCTGAACTGTATCTAATATGATTTTTTTTCTTACCTTACAGAATTCACAGAATGAACAAAGGCTCTGTAAACCCAAGAATTTGAATCATGTACTTACGAAACAACAGATGACAAATTTATGAGCTGTGGTGCATATTTAGACATTTTTGTAAGTACAATACATTCATCCCTCCCCAGCTTCCGGTTGTTTGCTCCAGCAGCAAGGATGATGAAGGTGTTGAAAAATGCAAATGGTACTTGTACAGAATGTAGGATCACATCCAGTTCTTTTGAGTCACTTCCCGTTTGTCCCCCTGTTTAGTACACCCACTTAACACAAGCCCCCATTTTGTTAACAACATGACATGCGAGGACTTTTCATGTCTGCAGGAAAACGTAGGTACCTTGATTTGAGGGCATCCAAGCAGGAGGGAAGATACTTGTCGAAAAGGATGGTCAGGTTTGCCTTCTCGGATTGCACATCCCTCCTGTCGATCCAGCTGGACACCTGCGGGCTCCACCCTAGGTCTGCTGGATTTATATACAGAATGCCTAGGTAGAGGAGTGACCAAGCAGTGATTAAAGCATACGGATACAGTGCAAAAGCATTCATTCGTTTTCACATTTTATCATAACCACATGTTCTGTAATGGAGATTTTATATGATAGACCAACAAAAATTGGTGCCCAATTGTGTTGGAAAAATGAAGACAATGTTATTATTTTTCTTTTTCAAATAAAAATCAAAGATATCCTCCCTTTGCTAGCTTTCCTCCGATACCCCTCAATAAAATCTAGTGCCATCAGCTACCTTCAGAAGTCACATAAACAGTAAATATAGTTCGCCTGTGTTTAATTTAATGGCAGTGTACAAAAAATGACAACTGTTAATCAACTACTAAGTCCACTCCATATTATTGATGGAACAATGGCAAATAGTAAGTTATCTTTTTAAAGAAAGCCATGTTTGTGGTTTGTCACAAACCATGTAGTGGAAACAACAAATATGTGAAAGAATTATGTTGGTCAGACGTGAACGAAATATTATCTTTTGAAATAAATGCAAAACATTATGTGTGGTGTGAAACACTGCATATCAATCTAAACCAACAATTCCCATGTTGAAATATGGTGTTGGCAGGATCATACTGTGGGAATGTTTTTTACATAGATGGATGGAGCTAAATACAGGAAAATCTTTTACGAAAACATGTTAGAGGCTGCCAAAGACTTGGGACTGGGTGGAGGTTCACCTTCCAGCTGGACAATGACCCTAACTGTCCAGCCACAGTGACTATGGAAGGGTTTCTGATGAAGTGTCACACCATTTTCAGGTTTTAAGTTCTTTAGAAAAAACTTAAAGCATTTTTTTTGATATCCTAATTAAGCATTACTTTGTGTTGGTTGATCTGGTAAAATCTAAAGAAAATACAATGAGTTACAGTGGCATGTAGTGGTAGAGTAGGCTTCCTCTAGGCCTGCTGCCAAATTAAGGCCCATTGTGCAACAAAACATATAAAAAAATACACCTTGATTTCGGATTGAGGTCTTAAAATCTCTGCAAGGCAGAGTATTTTCAGCTCATTGTGCATTAGAATCAATAACAAATTCAACTGAAAAAGCTGAAGAAAAGCAAACATTGAAAGGTATTCACGAGCTGCTGTACCTGCCCTAGATACGGTAGCAGGAGTAGCAGTACAAAGGTGGCTAATCTCAAACACCAGCCTCATGGTGGGGTTCAGAGGGATGCGCTCATTACTGGCCAGCGTCAGCACCTAGCAGAAAGAGAGGAGATTTTTTACACAGCATGCATCCATAAAATACCACTGGAAATACTACCTTCCTATTGCTCTGTTCACACACTTGAACACTGATTATGTCATCTGCTCTTACCAATGTACTTAGCATTATACAAACAAACACTGTCAAGTATTATTAGATCCAATCAGAACAAATAGTTTTCTACTCTCCCTCAGTGATGACTCAACCTAAAGTTTTACAGGTTGAAAGCTCATTTTGTGCCAACACAAAACAAACAAACAAACAAAAATCATCCTTCACAAATATACACACAATTTTCTCACACCTTGTTGTCATCCATTACTGTGTTGAGTGACTCAATCCACATTGGATCAATGTCTCCATCCAGAACAATCCACTTAGGCCCACTGTGACTAATGTTGGCTAGTTCACGCATTATACTGGAGAAGAGCCCTGTGAGAAGATGAGTTCAGATTCAGGGTGTTCAAGGCATGTCATTAACTTTGTGCTAATCAAATCCTCTTTCTGAAGGACATGGTAATCACCGTCTTTCCACTCTCTGGTTGCCGGGTTAATGATCCCAAAGAGCTCGTCATTGGTCACGGCCTTCGGGTTGAGATCTGCCCACATTGGCCGACGCTTCATGTTCTGATAGGTCCGGTGTAGCGACCTCATCACCTGACTCTTCCCGGTGCCCGCATTCCCAATCACAAACACCGAGTGGCGGACTTCCAGCAGTTCCTCAAGCTGCACCACCTAAGACACAGACAGAGACAATGAATGCCTATTACCAGGAGTCATTTTCCACAATAATCCAGTATTTCATTAAAACCGTGGTGTTCATTCTTTTTAATCGTATCATTTCATGCACAGTAATAGGTCAAAATGCTGCAGTGAGGTAGAACACAGTGCCTTCTTATCCTGTACATGAAGAAGAGCAAATGACAGGAGTGGACTTCTAAAAACATCAAATGTCAAAACTCATGATACTCTATAATTAATGTGCCAGTCATGTGAAATTCGAAAGTCACTCGTTGACAGGGCATTGATTGAATCAGACCCGCTACATTAACACAATATACATGGGTGCATGTAAATGACAATACAGTCTATGAAAAACCTTACAAGTCATCCAAATATAGTTACTGACACAAAAAAGTTAATTCTCAGGAAGAATTGTTAAATATGGATTCCGTTTAGTACACATAGAGTGCAGTAATAGGTATGTAAAAGATAATATGGAAGGAGCTGGCACATCTAGTACAGCATCAAGTTGGCAACACATTCGATAGTCCAAACAGTAGGTGAAGGTCACCAGGCAGAGAGCATGCTTTGTAGATGTAGCAGGCAGCATCACCAACATTAGGCAGAGTTTCACAGGGGTCACAACTTAGGCATTGTCCAGTCATCTGACATCTTTTTAATTTCCTATGTAATTCCTTGTTCACTTATAAACATGTGGCCTATTTAGCCTATAACTGAAAGAAGTAAATTGTGCAACAGTTGTACTATACATGTTATCCCTGTTTGTAGACCAATCCCAGGATATGTATCTGGGTCCAAGGAGTGTAATCTTCTGGCATGGAATGATCCCCCACAACTATGGCTGGGGACATTAAACATTGTGCACACAACCAGTTATTTTCATAATATTGCACTGAATTCTACCTCATAGAGTAATTCGGTCTGAAATGAGACAGTTACAACAAAGATGAGACCTCTGTTTTGGTCGCATTATAAACATTTCCATCCATCCATCCATCCATCCATCCATCCACAGGGAGAGTGACTATAATAAAAGAAGAAAGGTTTACTCCCCATTTTCTCATAAACATACAGATAGCTTTAAATTGTCTATGCCATCGACCCGTTTCCCCCATTCAACTACAACGCAGGCGGCTCTGTGCTTTCAAAGGCCTAGCCTGATTAGCGCTTTGATCTGGGGAGGCCTAATACTAGCCCAGGCTATTGCTAAAAACGTTGGGTCTCTTCTGCTACGACTAAAATCAAAAGGTTGGGCATCCAAACAAAGATAGGAAAAGTTCAAGCTCTGGGGGTGGAAGCTTGTTACTGACCACTCTGCCATTTTCTCTCTCTCTTCATTTCCCTCCTCTCTAGCTCTGTCTCTCCTCCTTTTTGTTTATTTCTGTGTTGTCTCTCACAGAGTCAGGGTTAAGTGGCATGGTGCAGCACCCGCCTCTATTGATAGAGTGTTATTATGTGATTCTCGTGTCTATTTGACCTGAGGCAGATTGCACTTATTTCCCTTGGTCCGGCATAGTCCTTTCTCTGATTCAAAGCTCCTTCCATTGCATGTGTGTGTGTGTGTATTTGGATCTGTGTGTGAAATAATGACTGGAATTAGGTCGTCAGCTCCGGCACCTGAACTCTCGTTGCAACGTACAAGCAGCTTTCGGCAATATTTGTCCAATTCATCCAGATGCTGCAGTCTTGTTTGACACTAATGTGTATTTCTCAGTGGAACATTATGACATGAGGAAAATAGCTTTTGGAGAGAACCAGGATATATCTAAATGAAAGCACTGCAACTGTAATATCTGTCAAAGTTGTTAAAGATGAAACTTACATTTGGGAACACTGTACATCTCAGACCGCATCTAATTACGTTTTCCTTCATATATGATTTAGTGTCAAAGTTCTCAAAGACCAACATTTTCTTTTAGCTGTAATTAAAAAGGAATCAGCTGCAGCATATAGCATGGTGACTGTTTTGGGTGTGTACCTTGAGAATAAAATTGTCCTCAGGCTGCAACTTCAGGTCCAGAATGGCCTGCTTTACATGGTTTTCAAAGTCCAGGTCTCTCCTCCTGGGGACTTCCAGGGATGGAAAAAGGTCCCCTATCAGGCCTATGAAAACCGGCATGTCCTCAGTCACAATCTTTGGAATGTTGAAATCTCTCAGAGCTCGCATGAGTACTTGGTCCTCGGCTCGTCCAGGGTCTCCCCTTTTTAAAGAGCCAGCCACCACTAACACTGACTTGATAGCTCGGAGGCCCCAGTCATAGTGATCCTGCAGGAGAGGCCAGGAAAAAGGTGTAAGTAGAGGAAAATAAATTAGTCAGATTTAGGTATAGGTCAGTTACTGCTATCAAGATAAAGCACGGTTTTAAAAATTACAGTTTCCACATTTCTGTCATACCATTCATGCCTTTAAAATCATTTAAATGAGAGACCTGAGTATGTACCACAGCTGTTGCTGTGCCCTTCCATGCTGCTAGAAGGCTAAAAGATTACTTTCCTTTTTTACAAGAAAGAAAAATGAGCTGTTTAGAAGGATTTTGGGGAAAAAACACAGACATTTGTGGTGTATAATCTAAAGCAGCACCCACTGCTCACATTTTATCAGGGTAATGCTGCTTTAAAACTACAGTTGACAAGCTCCGAGTGGCATGTCTGTTAAGTAGCTGACAAGTAGGCTTGTCTTGCTAAAAAATACAGGCATTTTGATGTCCCATTTATGTAGAATTGGTAGGTTTGTTACAGGTAAATGGGGAGTTCCTGCCTCAAGTGGAGGAGTTTAAGTATCTCGGGGTGTTGTTCACGAGTGAGGGAAGAATGGAGCAAGAGTTCGACAGATGGATTGGTGCGGCTGCCGCAGTAATGGGGGCGCTCTGCTGGTCCGTTGTGGTGAAGAGAGAGCTGAGCCGAAAAGCAAAGCTTTCAATTTACCGGTCGGTCTACGTTCCTACCCTCACCTATGGCCATGAACTTTGGATCATGACCGAAAGAACGAGATCCCGGATACAAGCGGCTGAAATGAGCTTCCTCCATAGGGTGGCCGGGTACTCCCTTAGAGATAGGGTGAGGAGCTCCGCCATCCGGGAGGGGCTCGGAGTAGAGCCGCTGCTCCTCCACATCGAGAGGAGCCAGTTGAGGTGGCTCGGGCATCTAAAGGTCCTTCTCAAAATATTAGCATATTGTGATAAAGTTCATTATTTTCCATAATGTAATGATGAAAATTTAACATTCATATATTTTAGAGTAATTGCACACTAACTGAAATATTTCAGGTCTTTTATTGTCTTAATACGGATGATTGTGGCATACAGCTCATGAAAACCCAAAATTCCTATCTCACAAAATTAGCATATTTCATCCGACCAATAAAAGAAAAGTGTTTTTAATACAAAAAACGTCAACCTTCAAATAATCATGTACAGTTATGCACTCAATACTTGGTCGGGAATCCTTTGGCTTCAATGCGGCGTGGCATGGAGGCAATCAGCCTGTGGCACTGCTGAGGTCTTATGGAGGCCCCGGATGCTTCGATAGCGGCCTTTAGATCATCCAGAGTGTTGGGTCTTGAGTCTCTCAACGTTCTCTTCACAATATCCCACAGATTCTCTATGGGGTTCAGGTCAGGAGAGTTGGCAGGCCAATTGAGCACAGTGATACCATGGTCAGTAAACCATTTACCAGTGGTTTTGGCACTGTGAGCAGGTGCCAGGTCGTGCTGAAAAATGAAATCTTCATCTCCATAAAGCTTTTCAGCAGATGGAAGCATGAAGTGCTCCAAAATCTCCTGATAGCTAGCTGCATTGACCCTGCCCTTGATAAAACACAGTGGACCAACACCAGCAGCTGACACGGCACCCCAGACCATCACTGACTGTGGGTACTTGACACTGGACTTCTGGCATTTTGGCATTTCCTTCTCCCCAGTCTTCCTCCAGACTCTGGCACCTTGATTTCCGAATGACATGCAGAATTTGCTTTCATCCGAAAAAAGTACTTTGGACCACTGAGCAACAGTCCAGTGCTGCTTCTTTGTAGCCCAGGTCTGGGGAATGCGGCACCTGTAGCCCATTTCCTGCACACGCCTGTGCACGATGGCTCTGGATGTTTCTACTCCAGACTCAGTCCACTGCTTCCGCAGGTCCCCCAAAGTCTGGAATCGGCCCTTCTCCACAATCTTCCTCTTATCGTTGGGCAGCGTTTTCTGCCACACTTTTTCCTTCCCACAGACTTCCCACGGAGGTGCCTTGATACAGCACTCTGGGAACAGCCTATTCATTCAGAAATTTCTTTCTGTGTCTTACCCTCTTGCTTGAGGGTGTCAATAGTGGCCTTCTGGACAGCAGTCAGGTCGGCAGTCTTACCCATGATTGAGGTTTTGAGTGATGAACCAGGCTGGGAGTTTTAAAGGCCTCAGGAATCTTTTGCAGGTGTTTAGAGTTAACTCGTTGATTCAGATGATTAGGTTCATAGCTCGTTTAGAGACCCTTTTAATAATATGCTAATTTTGTGAGATAGGAATTTTGGGTTTTCATGAGCTGTATGTCAAAATCATCCGTATTAAGACAAGAAAAGACCTGAAATATTGCAGTTAGTGTGCAATGAATCTAAAATATATGAATGCTAAATTTTCATCATTACATTGTGGAAAATAATGAACTTTATCACAATATGCTAATATTTTGAGAAGGACCTGTATACTGGACGCCTCCTGGATGCCTTCCTCGGGAGATGTTCCAGGCACGTCCCACCAGGAGGAGGCCCAGGAGCCGGCCCAGGACGTGCTGGAGGGACTTTGTCTCTCGGGTGGACTGGGAACACCTTGGGCTTCCCCCGGAGGAGCTGGAAGAGCTGTCTGGGGAGAGGGAAGTCTGGGTGTCTCTGCTGAGTCTGCTGCCCCCGCGACCCAGTCCCGGATAAGCGGAAGACGACGAGTATGAGTATGAGTACTTCTTAATAGTCTTACCCATTTGGCAGACATTAAAAGAATAATATCCTTCTTTGGAATATTAAATATCTTAGAAAAGCCATCAAAATAAAATTTTTTAAGCATTTTTTGGTCCATCTCTAGACAGTTGGACCACGTCATTTTTGCAGAAATTTATGGGACCACATAATAGAAAATCTAAGGAAACCTGGGAGAGATGGAAGTTGTATATGTAGACAAGACCATGTTTTTGTTCTTTAGATTAACTTTTTATTTTCTAAGCAGTCACTGGTCAGTGTTGACTGTTTATGTTCTCTAAACCCATATGCATTATATTTACATCAGTTTTAGTTTTGCAATATCAAACAACAAAATAATATCCATCTCAGTTTTAAGCCCCTAGGATATTTGGCAAATAAAGAAAAACTTTGTCAAAAGGACACAGGAAGGACGACTTTGTTTTCGGTCGAAACAACGTGGAAATGCAGTTTATAAGTGAACGGTGAAAGAAGACATGACATGAAGACATTTGTTGAGTTTCTGTTCCTGAAAAGTAGTTGTGAGAGCTGAATTTGGACCACATCAAGAATGCTGAGCCTGACAGTCTATGTTTCTGCTAAAGTTGAACAAGACTGATCAAATAAACAACATCCTATTTCCAATGTTAAATAAACACAATAATAGGCTAAGCAGAAACGGCCATATAAACATATATGGGTGTCCAGTACGTAAATGCAGTTTCCCATGTTTTTTAAATAACACACTTTACAACATGGTGAAATATGTAATGCTGTAAATTATTTCTATTTTGGAGTTACTAGGTTTTGATGCAAAGCTATATTTATAAGTACATATATATATTTTTCTCTTTATTTAAGTTGTTTGTATGGTTTTGCTGTGGCGAGGGTTGTGGGGTTGACTGAAAAATCTACAGAGGCTACTTATTCATTTCCAGGAAATACTTTACTCAAATGTAAGAAGTGATTCATGAAGTAACAATAAGAGAGCTTGTGTGTTGCCTCAGAGTCATTCTTCTATCAAAAAGCTTGATTCCAAAAACAACACTGTGTCAAGAGTTAAGCTTTAAGGTGAAAAGGTTTGATATTTTCCAGCCAAGGAGAGAGAAGGTACTACCTGTTTGGACAACAGCTCTTTGCACAGTGTGTAGAGGGTGATAAACTTCCTGGCAAGGATCCGGGCATTGACAAAGCCTTCAGCGACCAACATGATTTCACAGATGAGCTCAAAGTCTGGCACCACCATGGCGCAAGGTCTGTGGGCAAACATGAAAAAAGGCACTTCACATAATGTTTTGGTCATGCTTATTCGTTCAGCTCATAATTGAACATTTAACCTCTTAAGCCCAAGGGTCCACTTACAAGGGGACTTGGACTCTTTAGCTCGTAGCTCACTAACTCTGAGACTGAAACACACTTGTCATATGTCCAGATCTTCATCTGAGACTCCTCTACAAAAGTATCTACTTCATTCTTATATCCACTGACCACAGCTCAAACCCCATGCAAAAAAGCCCGCATATAGCCAAAATGCGACTTATGACCAAGATCTGTTTTGCAGTGTGGAATGATTCAAAGTGAACTGTTTTTCATTTTCTCCATTCACCCTTTTTCATTATAATTTGTTTGAATATATAGTTTGGAATGAGAATGTGAAAAAAAAGGGTGCTGAAAAAATAAAAATGTAGTTTTTTTGGAAAAACTGTAGTTTTACGACCAAATATAAAATAACAACCCACATTTTCAATTTCAAGAATAAATTAAACATTTCAATAATTGTGCCAAACTGTGCCAAAGTGTGCCAAAATAGCACCATAGGGGACTGCCTAGATTTGTTTCAGTCTAAACATGTATTCTTTGGGTTGACACCAGACTGGCTACAGATGTCACTCAGATGGTGTTGTTACAATTTAGTGTGTTTATTTTCTTATTTACAGCAAGAGTAAGAGGTTTTGTATGTAAACATCTGTTTGTTTTTTTTTAGGCAGAAATACTTTTTTGGGCATTTAAACCTTATTTACTCAGGTCCAGGATAATTTACTCTCAAATTTTCACATCCACGTCATCCTCCAGTTTAGGCATTGTACAAGTTGAGACATGCTTTGTAAAGTATGAGTATGCATTTTTGGGAAAACAGACCCTCAGGCTTAAGAAGTAAAATCTCAGTAGCCAGACAGAATGAAAAACCTGATCTCATGGATTATATCCTTAGACAGAGGGTGGAATAAGGATTGGTTTAGACTTACCTGAAAAGAGCCTTAAGGTTCTCAGGAAGCTCTGTTCTACCGGCGTAACCAGGATTCATTGTGATAAAAATCCCCACTGAAGGACAAAGATTCACCTCCTCTCCCATGAAGTTAAACCGTTGCTTCTTATTACGGATGGCATCTTGGATGCTTTTAACCTGTATACAAACCCAATGCATAGCACAAAGTATTTTTCTCATGTTGAAAAACCTCCATCCCTAACACTGGTCAAATATACAGTGGGATTGAAATAAATAAAAACATTGTCTGTATGGGGTGACTTTGCTGGTGCCTCACAATAGAAAGTCAGATCCAAGCTGGAGTTTCTCTGTAGGGTTAGCATGTAAACTGTGCATGTGTGGGTTGTTGCCAAGTACCAAGAAGTCATCTCACAGTCTAGGATTGATTAAAAGTTGTAGTGTGTCTGTGTGTGTGTTCGCCTCTCCACATGGATCAATTGCTGATGGAACATCAGCCATATGTGAAAAAGTAATTTCCAATTAAACGGTAAACCAGTAACTTCAATGAAGTCTTTACGATATTGCAGTGGAGGCAACTCTTCTTTGCAGAGTTGTTTTAATTTAGCCACATTAGAGATATATTTAATCATGAACAGTCTGTTTTAGGTCATGGTCCCATCTATTGTCCAGGTCCTGAAATAGTAAAGCAGCCCTAGACCACCACACCACCACCATTATATTTTCACTGTAGGTACTATGTCCTTTTTGAAATGACATGTTAGTTTCACACCAGATGTATAGGGACCAATAACTTCCAAAACATTACTCTTTTGTCTCATCAGTTCACATAATATTCTCCAGAGGTCTTGTGGATCATTAGGATGTGTTTTTTTGGCAAATGTGAAACAGGCCTTCTTTTTAATCAGCAGCGATTTTTGCGCAGTCTCTTTCTTATTATTAAATCTTAAACTCTGACCTTTATTGAGGCAAGTGAGGCTGGCAGTGCTTAATACCTTATTCTGGGTTCTTTGGCTTTCCAAAATACTGCAAGAGTGCATTGGCAACTCATTCAAGAGATCACCAGCCACTCTAGTAAAGATTCCCCACTACGTTTTCTCTAGTTGTGGATAATGGCTCTCACTGTCATTGGCTGGAGTGCCAAAGCATTAGTACTGGCATTGTAACCCTTTCCAGACAGATAAATGTCAGTGACCTTGTTTAGTATCTGTTGGATCTGATCAGACCAGGGCATAGCCAATGAAATTTCCCCGAAAAATGTGATTAATCACAGCTGATTTATAAATTAACAAGGCAGGCAATTATATTTTACATGTAGTTTGCATAGCTTATTTTCTATAAATAAATGTCATCATAATGTGAAATGTGTATTTTGTATTTAGTCTGTTCTGTAACAGTCAGTTCAGATCTGTAACAGGGTAGATACTTTTTCACAGTACAGAGGAATAGTCCAGAGGGATAGACCTATTTCAGTGAAGAGAAAAAAGCAGCCTTAACTCCTCTTTCAAAATCGAAAGGAGCTTCATCGCACTGCTGTTCTTCTGCCTAGCCAGGGGGCTGTAGAGAGTAACCGTCCAGCTCACTTAATGTGTACCCCACTGTTAAAGTTTGCAGTGAGTACAGCCTCCTGCAGAGAACAAACTGGCTTTTTTACCACCTTGTTCAGTAATTTGGCATTTTTATCTTTGAGGCAAAAGCCCCTAACACAGCAGCATAAAAAATGTCACCCCTTGCCACCACAGTGTGATTAAAAGTTTGCAGCATCTCATCACACACATTAAGGGAGCTCTGGATCTCCAGGAAGCAGAGGGAGCTCTGCCCCTGTTTGACTGGTTCAGGGTCCAGTTTATTGAGTAAACGCTGTTAATTCTCTTGTATTTGCTGGATTTATGTAGTATGGAGACTCGCACATGGGATGGTCTAAAGAATTTTAGTAGACTATTTTGCAGGGGAACACACATCAGGAGTGCTGCAGTGCTTATTGGCAGCTTTAACACATCGGACACATTGTGTTAGAGAGACAGAATAGACAGATGTCAACCATAAATGGTTTTAACAAAAGTGGGGACATTGTGCTATAGAACAGGTTCAAAAATAATTGTTCGGCAGAAAGCATGGTAATTGTCCACCAACCAGATGCTGCCGCTGAGATTTGTTTGATAACAACAAAGGGGATGTATTTTCAGACATGTCACTGATGTGTGTTTCCCTTTAGGGTTTAGTTGGTAATTTACAACTAACTTTCAAGGTAGTTTTGGGGTACTTAATGGGTGCTTTTTGGTATACATTTAGAGTACATACATGGTGCTTTCGGCATATTAGGGATTTACTTATTTAGGTCAGCTTTTTTATGTATTGCTACTAAAGTCTTTTATTGATTTCCTCACATTTATTGCCACACTGTAAATTTTCTACCCATCTTTGCACATCAAAAAACTCAACTTTTCACAGCCTTTGTATAAAATCATGATCCTGATCACCATTGACATCTTCTGCCTAAATAATTTGCTGATTTTACTAACACTGTATTGACCCCGTTTAAAGCTGTTTATGATAACTTAAGGTCCTAAAAGTACAAATAAAAAAAATAAATAAAATACATAAAAATTACTTAGCCTCCTTCTTTGCAATATAAAACAAAAAAGGTGTAGTTATTTAATGACAAACAGTATTTTCACAATTTTCCTTAATGCTTTGTTTGGTGCAGCATGTGTACAGGTCCTTCTCAAAAAAATAGCATATTGTGATAAAGTTCATTATTTTCTATAATGTAATGATGAAAATTTAACATTCATATATTTTAGATTCATTGCACACTAACTGAAATATTTCAGGTCT
Organism: Girardinichthys multiradiatus; assembly: GCF_021462225.1. Taxonomy (NCBI): domain Eukaryota; kingdom Metazoa; phylum Chordata; class Actinopteri; order Cyprinodontiformes; family Goodeidae; genus Girardinichthys; species Girardinichthys multiradiatus. The sequence continues at coordinate 29,513,842 of NC_061803.1, read as the reverse complement.
TTTATTGTCTTAATACGGATGATTTTGGCATACAGCTCATGAAAACCCAAAATTCCTATCTCACAAAATTAGCATATTTCATCTGACCAATAAAAGAAAAGTGTTTTTAATACAAAAAACATCAACCTTCAAATAATCATGTACAGTTATGCACTCAATACTTGGTCGGGAATCCTTTTGCAGAAATGACTGCTTCAATGCGGCGTGGCATGGAGGCAATCAGCCTGTGGCACTGCTGAGGTCTTATGGAGGCCCCGGATGCTTCGATAGCGGCCTTTAGATCATCCAGAGTGTTGGGACTTGAGTCTCTCAACGTTCTCTTCACAATATCCCACAGATTCTCTATGGGGTTCCGGTCAGGAGAGTTGGCAGGCCAATTGAGCACAGTGATACCATGGTCAGTAAACCATTTACCAGTGGTTTTGGCACTGTGAGCAGGTGCCAGGTCGTGCTGCAAAATGAAATCTTCATCTCCATAAAGCTTTTCAGCAGATGGAAGCATGAAGTGCTCCAAAAGCTAGCTGCCTTGACCCTGCCCTTGATAAAACACAGTGGACCAACACCAGCAGCTGACACGGCACCCCAGACCATCACTGACTGTGGGTACTTGACACTGGACTTCTGGCATTTTGGCATTTCCTTCTCCCCAGTCTTCCTCCAGACTCTGGCACCTTGATTTCCGAATGACATGCAGAATTTGCTTTCATCCGAAAAAAGTACTTTGGACCACTGAGCAACAGTCCAGTGCTGCTTCTTTGTAGCCCAGGTCTGGGGAATGCGGCACCTGTAGCCCATTTCCTGCACACGCCTGTGCACGATGGCTCTGGATGTTTCTACTCCAGACTCAGTCCACTGCTTCCGCAGGTCCCCCAAAGTCTGGAATCGGCCCTTCTCCACAATCTTCCGCAGGGTCCGGTCACCTCTTATCGTTGTGCAGCGTTTTCTGCCACACTTTTTCCTTCCCACAGACTTCCCACTGAGGTGCCTTGATACAGCACTCTGGGAACAGCCTATTCATTCAGAAATTTCTTTCTGTGTCTTACCCTCTTGCTTGAGGGTGTCAATAGTGGCCTTCTGGACAGCAGTCAGGTCGGCAGTCTTACCCATGATTGAGGTTTTGAGTGATGAACCAGGCTGGGAGTTTTAAAGGCCTCAGGAATCTTTTGCAGGTGTTTAGAGTTAACTCGTTGATTCAGATGATTAGGTTCATAGCTCTTTTAGAGACCCTTTTAATAATATGCTAATTTTGTGAGATAGGAATTTTAGGTTTTCATGAGCTGTATGCCAAAATCATCCGTATTAAGACAATAAAAGACCTGAAATATTTCAGTTAGTGTGCAATGAATCTAAAATATATGAATGTTAAATTTTCATCATTACATTATGGAAAATAATGAACTTTATCACAATATGCAAATTTTTTGAGAAGGACCTGTATATTTAAATTTGCTAGCATGACAAAAAATATACAGTACATACAGGGAGCTGTTTTTCTTGATGTAAAGTGAATGCGAGTATTTATATCACTGCACTTTTTTGCATTTTGTAAGACAGTATATTTTTTTGGGAGTTGTGATAGACTAACACAAAGTAGTTAAAAATTATCTCTTTAAAACATTTGATTATCTGATAACCAACTACAACTACACAAACCTACTATTAGAATATTTAATGAGTACCACCAGATAGTTAAAATAATCAATAATAATAATAATCAAATTATTAATGCAACAATTAAAAAAAACAACTGTCTGATCAAGTTTAAGAAATGATAACGGCGCTGCTATCTGCGCTGGATGAAAGCACACAGACTGGAGATGCACACATAATAATCTGAAGAAATCACACAATTTAAATATTGGAAATACTGGTAATGATACAATGTAACCAACCATTTGCCAAAAAACCAAGTTGTCAACTTTTTGTGTTGACATCTAAGTCAGAAGTTTGATCATCTAGCGAAATATTCCTTCAGACTCCTTGCTTCAATGAGGAAAAAAAACGTAACTAACTTGTTAAGCTAACATTACCTACAGAAAAGTCACTATATTAACTTTGACTCATCATTCTATGCGTAAATCTAAATGTCAAAAGGAATCTATTTTGTTGCATTTCTGTCCATAGTTATAAGCCAAGATGTTTTACATACTGGCTTCTACTGCTTTTTGATCACCTTGTAATTTAAGAAAGCAGATGGAATGTATTATGTACTTTTTCTCTTTTTGTATTACATTGATGGATTATGGATAGTTACAGTAAAATGGCAGGAAATAATTCTAACTTTACCTGATTCAAGAAATGTATAAGTGACACTTTGTAACAAACAGTGGAACCTCTAAATACAAATTTGCTTGTGAAAACAAATGTTCCTGAAACATAGACAATTAAAACTATTAGATCCAATCCTCACTCAGACCAGCTCTATTCTAATTAAATCATAGTTTTCTTTAATGTAAAATAGTGCTTCATTTTAAATAATAACATTGTTAGAAGCTTTGTATTCGTGATATATTCATGATAATTAGTACAGACAAAGAACATATTTTCCTGTTTGACATAGCGGAGAAGTGCGGATGTTAAACATAATGTTTTTTTGTTTTTTTTTGTTGTTTTTTTTAAGAGTGATAAACACTTCTCTTGTTACTTTTTGATAAACATCACAGTTTTTTTTTTGTCTTAGAGCATTTTGCACTGGGTGCATTAGCTAACACAATGCCTGTCGATATTTAGTACCGGATGTTTATGGGCTTGCAATTAAGGATCTCTAGCTTTTCACAGCATTTAAAATGTTGCTTAAAGCGTTCTAATATTATTGTACTTATTATACTTAGTTATGCTGAATAGTAACCTACTCTTTCTGTTGTTGATGCACAGCGTTTTTTTTAACATTGTGCTTATCTACTTGATGACAAACAGGTAAACAACATGGGATGAGATAAAGCGTGCATGTTGCAGCAACAGGAGGAGAAAATACTGACAAATGGCTAGAGGCAGTGGGCTGGTTTGATCTAAGGCACAGTTCTGTCATTGTATGCCAAGTGGGATTCTATTGCAACATACTTTCTGTTTAATGTAAGATACACTATATTGCTAAAAGGTATTTGGTCAGATCAACAAATCATTGAATTCCGGTGTTATAATCACTTTCATGGCTGCAAGTGTATAAAGTTTGATGTGGAAAAACGTGACTGGTCTGCACAGAGATCTGACCTCAACCTTCTTGAAGACATTTGGAATGAATTATGAACACACTCCTAAACCTTGTTGAAGATGTTTACAGAATTGTTACAGTTGCTATTGCTGGTAAGGAAGCCATTTGGTTAACTGGATTTTGTTTATCTGATCCAAATTAAAATGTAGCTTACTGTTCTTTTTATTTGTGAAAAAACAAATTTTCCTTCCTGCACACAGTTATGACGTACTGTGTTCATGATTATGTTGGTCTATCACATCAAATCCCGGAAAAATGCATAAATGCTTGCAGCTGGAACATGACAGAATGTTAGGAAAAGTTTGAGTGGTGTGAAAACATCTGTGAAGCTCTGCATGCCCACTTTTATTCAGGTAAACCTGCCTTCTTTAATAACAGAGTGCCCCTCAATTGTATTAGCTGACAAAACACTGTGGGAAAGACTGGTAGAATTTGTTAAAAAAAATTTATGGAATGACCTGCCTGACACCACTGATTCATTATGTAAGCAACTCACACCCTGATTGAATTTAAACTGTTAATTAATACAGCAAAAGACTACTCTCAGTTGCCACCTATTAGCATTAGATTAATATCAACACGTCCCACAGTCAGTTTGTTACAGGCTGTCAAACCGGTGTGCTTCATGCACCTTTCTTTTATAAATAGACACGATTTTAACAGGAATATGAGCATGTTATCAAGCAGGGTTTACTGGATGGGTGAACTCCCAAGGCTCTCTGCACGTCTGCATCATGACTAAATGAGTTATCAGGGTGAACTTTCTCTGTGCATCCTGGCCTAAAACTGTAAATCCCTGCTTATGAATTTAACATGTGAGCGGTTAAAGAGCATAACAAGTCGACAGCTGGAAAGAGAAGGAACATCTCTTCATGGATGAGTAGTTGACTACAGATCGCTCAGTCATACCAACACAACAGAGAGAGAGGGGAAGGGGTGCAAGAACAAATAGGGCAGCTGTGCCACACACACACACACACACACACACACACACACACACACACACACACACACACACACACACACACACACACACACACACAAGCGCATGTGGTTTTATGTCAAATGAGAAAAGGGAAAATTAAAAACCTTAAATACACTTTTTACAAAGTTTAACAGATGTTTGGCTTATGGAATTTGGTCCCCAGATTAACTCTTTAAATGTACACTAATCAGGAATAACGTTATGCCCATCTACCTAATAGTATGTTGGGCCCTCTCTTGCTGCCCAAACAACATCCTTGACCTGTTCACTTACAGACTTAAAGTCCCTAAAGGTATACTGTGCTCTTTGGCCTCAAGAAGTTAGCAGAAGATCCATGGATTGAGCTGGTTTGTCCAGCATATCCTACAAATGGTCCATTGGATTGTGACCGGGGTTATTTGCAGGTGAGCTCAACACTTCAGACTTGTTGTGCTTCTTAAAATGTATCTAGCTTTTTCAGCAGGGTGCCATACACTGCTGGAATACATCTAGGTGAATGGCAATATTAGAGTTTCCACAAAGTTGCCATAAAGTTGTTCTTCAGCAGAATAAAAACAAAACCCGAGCATTATTTTTGGACCAAAGGCGGAGTGATCAAGAGTCAGCACAAAGCTCCAGTTACTACAGCTAGAAACCACAGATCAGGCCCAAAATCTGGTTGTAGTGATGGACTCAGACCTGAACAACCAGAGGCACATAGAGACAATTAATAAGTTGGCCTTCTTTCACTTGCAGAACATTTCATTAAAGAACTAATGCCCCAGCAGGATCTGAAAACTCATCCATGCATTTATCTTTAGTCAATTGATTACTGCAAGAATGTCTTAACAGGTCTGGCTAAAAAGTCAATCTGCAAAATGCTGCTGCCCCTATCCTCACTGGCCCTACATTGCCTCCCTGTATCTCAGAGAATATACTAAAATACTACTGTTAGTTTATAAGTCAGTGAATGGCTTAGCACCAACATGCATTAAAGATTTATTGCTTTTGTATCAACCTTCCAGACCACTCTAGTCCTCTGGTTCAAGTCTACTCTGCATCCCCGGAACCAGAACCAAACACAGAGAAATGGCATTCAGTTCTTATGCTCCACTAATCTGTAACAAACGTCCAGAAATCTGCAAAAATGCTGAATCCTTAAGTTATTTTAAATCACGGCAAAAACCCATTTGTTTGACCCCACATTTGATGGGGGGCCTAACCTGATCCAGAGAGGGAACAGCCCGAGACCCTACCTGAAACAAAAAACAGGCACACTCAGTCACAATCACACATTCCCACCCAACGTAAAGACAAACAACAATGGACGTCGTACACTCACTCACTCACACCTCACACTCCCCATACATACTCTATACTCCCAGGTCCAGGTGCCGATACCCCAGAGGGACAACCAGCCCCCGGACCCTGGAGATGGACCCCTTCCCTCCAGGGGTGGAGACAGGCAGACCACCCCAGCACCTGAACCTAGTCTGGGCTAGCCCGGGTTCATGCCTGAACCTGAGTGACCCAGGCCCGGACCGCGACCCCCCACCCCGACCCCAGTCCTCAACGACCCCCATCCTCATCCGGAGAGGGGGACATGTACAAAAGAGGGGTCTACATGGTCCAAACTAGCCAGCCAACCAGAGCCGCCACAGAATAAAATAGTCCCAACCCCCCAGTGAATTCTGATCCCAACCCCATGAGCCCCCCACCCTCAATTAACCCCAACATGAATGTCCCCACAGGGCCACCCCCAACCAGGACAGATATCAAACACATGCCCTCGAAACCAAATGCCATGAACCGCCTCCCCACAGCACATGGGCACACCCCCACAGGTGAGCTTCATCCCCGAAAAGCAGACAAAGCAACACCCACACAGCCCAAGCTCTACACACAGCCCCACTCCAAGTACCCCCGCCGCGTCCTGCCCCCACCACACAGCACGCCGTGATGGCAAGGCAAGGGCCACGTGCATCGCTACCGCAGCCCCCGCCCACAGGCGCAACAGGGCAGACACCATGGAGCCCCGAGCCCACAACGAAACATCCGACCCCACACCAAGACGGGACAAACTCACCCAGCAAGAGGTCCCCGACCAGCGGCAAGCACTCTGGGCCTTCTTATAATAATACATACTGACCCTTGCAGATGAGAAAACCCCACAAGAGCTGCAGTTAGGAGATGCACGTACTCAGTCGCCCAGCCATCACATTGTAGCCCGTATCAAACTCACTCAAATCCTGACACTTGCCTATTCTTCTGCTTCTTTGACAGCAAATGTTCCCTTGCTGCCTAATATGTCCCATCTAAGGGTTATGACCAGTCATTGATCATAGTGTAAGTCACATGTATGATTTGTGTAAGCCACTATCGGCAGTCCAGGTTTGTGTTGATTGTTAAAGAGGCAGAACATTTATCTTTATGTAGTTCTGTGTGTCTGCCTTCTGTTTGCCTTTGTTGGTTTGATGTCAAAGCGCCCCCACCACCTGTTCTAGCCGTCCTGAGCAGCAGCTGAGTGTGGCCCTGTGCAATGCTTGCTGCCCCTGTTCTCAGACGATGGATTAGGTGTGTGCTCGCATAGGAAAAATGGCTCTGTGTTGGCTCCACTCAGGAAAGCTGAGTGCTGAAATGGGCCACCAGCTGTCACAGCACGAATTTGATGTTCCTCTGTTCACAAGGTCTGCTCTTCCATGTCTAAGCCGACGTGATTTATTATTTATTGCACCATGCAACACCTATTCATTCTTCTGGCACTTTAAAATTCTCTAAGTACTGTGGACTTTCCCAGCTTATGGAGAAAGACTGCTTGACTTTCATCTCTTCTTAAGAGAGATGAAGAGAAGGGTAAAGAAGTGACTGTTGGCTCTGGCAGTGAATAACAATGGTTTGGGAAGCTATATCCATTATCTCCACTATCATTATGATCACAATCAACATTGTTATCAACTGTACACTGTTTACAATGACAGTGCTGCACATATTTAAAGTGTCAAAGGTAACTGTATGCAGCATTTGAAAACACCAGAGAACCTCCTGAAGCCATGAGGACCATCTGGTTGATAAAATCCAAGATAGCAGGGAATGCTAACTTCAGCTGAACACACAGAATATGGCAAATTTTACAAAACAATGTCCTATTATCAAAACTCTTTATTTTACAAGCAACTGGTCTGTGTTCAACTGAATGAAATCACTTGTAGTATTAGTTTTGGTGTGCTATTTAAATTGTTCTTCTTCAATTTGATGATTGCAAACAGCTGCTAGTTTGGATATTTTGTCACTAAACCCTAATTGGGTTAAATAAAATTAGGTCCAATTTGTTTTCATTGGAACTTTATTTTACAGACCAACACCATGTAGTGCTTGATCGAGATGTTAAAAAAATTATGCAAGATTCTCAACATTTTTACAAATAATCATCTTAAAACTGTGGTATCCTGTGTTTTGTTTTTGATAGTTTATGCACATTGTGATATTGTATTATTATGTTTAATATCTCTGTATTTTATTGTACTGCACTTTGGTTAATGTATGTTGTTTGAAATGGGCGACATATACATTTCACCTTAGTAAGTGCTGTTTGTTGGGACTTATTCTTACTTAGTTCAATTACAATTGTATTTTCAGTTTCACAAAAGAAAAAAAAGAAAAATCATTCATATTGCTTCGCGGGCACATATGCTTGTCTAGTTATGATATTTCTACTTTATTGAAGAGTAACATGAAGTGGTGTTGTTCTTACCTGTACAGCTACAACAGACAGCACCTCCACAGAAATCCTGTTAAACTCATCGAAGCAGCCCCATGCTCCTGTCTGAGCCAAGCCTTTGTAGATGTTCCCACACGACTGATGGACAGACAGAGACATGAGTAAGATGGATATGTCAGGTGAGCGACTAAGCCATTCGCAGGCTCATGGGACACATAAAATATTGGGCAAGGCTAAAACAAAAAATTAGTTTTGAACAGACTGTTTTTATCTTGGTGTATCACAGATAAATAAATAACTGCTGAAGAAAAACTAAAAGAGGATTTTATTTATGTTTCAGACAATGGAAAAAGGCTCTAATGTAGGTCTGCTTTGTGAAACTACTGTCCATCCATACCAAAACAAAGCTAAAGGAGCCGTCCAGGACATACCCTGATTAGATGGCCACACCCCTGTAAATGATTTATTTCAATGTGTAGAAGGAGTGGCAGAGCCCCCTATCCTTAGAGCCCCTTATCAGGACTGCTTAAGGCAAACTGGAGTCTTCCCAGCTTCTTTCAATTGAACACAGCTGAAATAACCCAAAACAAAATCCATCCATATATTGATTGGTTATGAAAATAGTACTTTTTTCAAGTACCTCTTGTACTTTTTTTCCATTTATTGTGTTATGTGCCAAAACAACCTCTGACAAAATCCTGACCAAATTATTGAATAAAACAATAGAACTGTTTGTGAGCTGACTGGGGAAACTGTGGCTCAATGGGTAGAATAGTTGCCTTGCTAACTGAATGTTGTGGGTTGATTCCAGCTTCCTCCTGCCACATGTCAATGTGTCCCTGTACAAGGCACTTAACCCCAAGTTGCCAACTGATCTGCATATCAATCTATGAATGTGTGTGAGTGATCAGTGTGACCAGAAAAACTACATAAATGTATCACAAGTTTAGAAATACAGTACAGACCAAAAGTTTGGACACACCTTCTCATTCAAGGAGTTGTCTTTATTTTAATGACTATGAATATTGTAGCTTCACACTGAAGGCATCAAAACTATGAATTAACATATGTGGAATTATATACTGAACAAAAATGTGTGAAATAACTGAAAATATGTCTTATATTCTAGGTTCTTCAAAGTAGCCACCTTTTGCTTTGATTACTGCTATGCACACTCTTGGCATTCTGTTGATGAGCTTCAAGAGGTAGTCACCTGAAATGGTTTTCACTTCACAGGTGTGAGATCTTTGGTTCCAACCACCGTGTGTTTGTGTGGTGCAGAAGAGGTCAACGGATGGACTTTACATGCCTGGTTCCCACCGTGAAGCATGGTGGAGGAGGTGTGATGGTGTGGGGTTGCTTTGCTGGTGACACTGTTGGGGATTTATTCAAAATTGAAGGCATACTGAACCAGCATGGCTACCACAGCATCTTGCAGCGGCATGCTATTCCATCCGGTTTGCATTTAGTTGGACCATCATTTATTTTTCAACGGGACAATGACCCCAAACACACCTCCAGGCTGTGTAAGGGCTATTTGACCAAGAAGGAGAGTGATGGGGTGCTGCGCCAGATGACCTGGCATCCACAGTCACCGGACCTGAAACCAATCGAGATGGTTTGGTGTGAGCTGGACCGCAGAGTGAAGGCAAAAGGGCCAACAAGTGCTAAGCATCTCTGGGAACTCCTTCAAGACTGTTGGAAAACCATTTCAAAAAGGTTTTCTTTCTTTAAATGTAGCAGGATTGCTGAGCTGAGCAGGCAAGGCCTTTCACAGCATTCATCAGTACATTTTAAATTTCCTAAAAGATCCTGATGGGGTTGGGACAAAAAAGTTAAGTGGTATGCCCAAAACATTTCACCAGTGCTGATCCAGAAAATCAGAGGTGGTATCCATGGATTTGACCCCAATCAGGGGGCTCCCTGATGCTCACTGCAATCCAATAACCCCTGGAAAGCATTTGTGACAAATATACTTAAAGAACAAAAACACCTGCCATGTTTCCTCACATACCACAAACTAGCTCCTTTGGTAAAATAAAGTTTGATTCTGGTGATATCCTTTGTCAAGCCATCGTCAACTCAAAGAGCTCATTGTCAACTCAAAGGTTTTAAGTGTTAAACTTCTTATTAGCTGATCATAATCCTGTTAGGGTTTAATGTTGTCTTTAATCCTTTGCCCATGATGTCTTATGTCTTTTTGTCTCCAAGTTCCTTTTGTGTTGCATATCTGCATAATGTAGACACAATGAACAGTCACAACGCAATGTATTGGCTTGTGTGGCTAATAGTAATTAACTTGGTTGTTAAGTCCAACTGGTTAATTCTACTGATTTCCCACCCTCAACTAGAACCAGGTTAGGCTGGTTTTGATGTCATTACCAGTTTCAAAGTCTGATTTCAGGCATAAAAAGAATGCAGCATTAGTAACCCCCAGCACATTTCTCTGTTCATCTTCATCTGCTTCAGTTTCTACCTGGGGGGGTTGTAATATTCTTTATTTCACATACGTTTTAGTCATTGGAGTTATAGTCAAAGTGTTCTCCATGGCCTCTACCTGTTCCAAGTCTGTTCCAAGTTAAAATCTACCCAGTAAATCCCTGTGTGCTGCAAGACCTCCTTCTAGTGGGTCATATCTGAAACACTGGGACACATTACCGGACCTCCTCTAGTAGCTCCCTTCATAATAATCAGTCTTTTGGTCTGTACCAGCATTGCATATTTATGTAGAAATTGATATTTTTGCTCATTTTCTTTAAGAAACAGCTCCAGCTCAGTCACACTAGATGTAGAGCTTCAGTAAACAACAATTTTCAAATCTTGCAACAGGTTCTTTATTAGATTCATGTACTTGGACTTGACTATTCCAATACAGACTTTTATTCAGGATTGATACTGCCACCAATATGTTTCAATATATGGATCATGTGTTTAGGATGTGCAGTACTAGCTTCATGCAAATTGGACATCTTGTGGCTTTCTTTTAACAATGGCTTTCTTCTCGCCACTCTTCCATAAGGACCAGATGTGAAGAGCAAAACTGAATCACTGTGCTGTCCAGAGATTCCCGCACCTGAGTTCTGAATCTCTGCAGGTTGTGAAGAGATACTCTAGTCCTTTCAGTCGGTTCTCTGATTGAGGCTGTACTTTCCTGGTCAGTCAATTTAAGTCGATGGCCATGTTTTTCTAAGTTTGCTGCTGTGCCACACTCTTTTCATTCTCCGTTGATGGACAGAGCAATGGTATGTGCTCAAACCTTAGATATATTTTTTTATAATGTAACCCTGCTTTAGATGTGTCCAAAACCTGCCTGCTGGGTTCCTTGGGCCTAATGATGCTGTCTGTTCAGTAGTTCACGAGGTAGGAATACATTTGTGTATTTTTCTTGTACTAACGTTGTTGTTTTTGTCAGCTGAGCAAACATGGACAAATTAGTTCAAATCTACATCTGTATTAAGTTAAAATTAATGGACCATTTAGATGTTTTCGAAAATAAATGAAATATACTGTATTTATAAAACAAAGCATTGAAGGTAAAATCGTTAACTAAAATATCTACAATTAATATTTTATCTATCCTCTGACTTTAGTGTAAGAGTGAGGAAACTACCCTCCAGAAAGCAGCGGGACTTAGAAAAAGCATGCAGCTGACTGTTATCCGTGATTACAGAGTCAAGCTAACTTTGAGATGCAAACTAAACTAAACAAACAGTTTGAGGCTCTGAGGCCAACTTCTAGCGCATGTGGCCATCGTGGAGTACATTAGCACTTTTCTCCACTGACACCCTGCTGTGCAATGTATGCAAAACCCCCATCTAAGATAGGCACATATGTGTCTTCTCTAAACGCTCAATCTGTGCTGGTCGTAAAAACACATAACAAATATAATAAAAGCCAAAAAATCCTGGGCACACATGAGACTTTTTGCTGGGGTTTGTCAAAGAAATCACAATGAGGTTCAAATTAATTGGGTCCTCTTCCAAGAAGTAAGCAAACTGAGGGAAAAAAAGATGAAAGGGGTGTATTGGTGAGTTGATAGCTTTAATAACAAACACATAGCATTTCGCTGACAAAAGCCAGGAAGAAAAGCAACATGTATAATGTGTGCTACTGCGAATGTACATAGCTACAATATATGCACAGACAGGAATGCAAATCCATGGTTTGTGTTTGGTCACCTTGTAGTCCATCTGCTCGGAGCAGTTGAACACGTACACCATGACACCAAGGGCTCGTCCTAAGTCTTTGGTCGTCTCGGTCTTCCCTGTGCCTGCAGGCCCAGCTGGTGCTCCGCTCATGGTCAGGTGGAGGGACTGAGTCAAAGTGATGTAACATCTAAATTTAGAGGAGATACACACAAAACCATTACCGATTAGTAAATCATTACAAACTCACAGAAAAATTGGAAAATGCTACACTTTCTGTTAAGATTTCTTTAGAAGTATTCACACCCTGTGAACTTTTCTACATTTTGTCACATAATAACTACAAATTTTTAAATGTATGTTATTATGATTTTATGTGCTTAAACAACTTGAAGTAGAGCAATATTGCTAAATCAAAGAAAAAGATTGATAGCTTCCAAATATTCTTCAAGTAAATCCTGAAAAATGAGTCTTTTGATTTGACAGTGATTGGTGCACTCCGCAAATCTACCTTTCATGGAAGACTGGTAAGAAGAAAGCCACTGTTAGAGGAAAGCTGTTACAACCCAGCTCAGCCAGGGAAAAGGTAACATTAAATCAGAAGCAAGTGGTTTTTAAAATGAAAAGCGGTTTATTGTTATATCAGTTTCAGGTTTTGACAAAAGAGAACGAAAGGAGGGTACTAGAATTAGTACAAATGATCAGTTCAGGTTTACAAACTTAATTTCTAATAAATAAAAAAAACATCAGTTGAAACAAGAAGGGTCTCCAATAAAACAAATAAAAAGCTTTCAGTCCCTAAACAAAACTAGACAAACACAACTGAGGCTTCTGAGCCTGTCTTCAAAGAGTCACAAATACTTTAAAGGTACACAAGACAGGCCTTTAAATTAGCTCTTGGTTGCAACTTAGACCAGGTAATACCAACTAGTTAGAGCTGAGCAACTTTTTAACAAACAGACCAGAGTCAAAGTCAAACATTTTCACTAGACACCCAACAAAGAGGCAAGCTGCTCAGGTTAAATCACAGCCCCCCTCATAGACAGGTGAGCTGAGTTTAAATCAAAGGGCATCTTCTGTGATTGAAGGAGCTGGAGATGAACAGTCCAGTCAGGTTCCATGGGGATATCTATTGGGAGGAGTAGAGGCCGGTCAATCCTAAAATAGATGTGTCTTTTCTTGTGATTAGAGGTACCAAATATGAACAGTCCAGTCAGGTTTCAGAGGGATGTCCATCAGGAGGAGATAAGAGAATCCAGCCAATCCCAGATGTGTAACTGCACAGCTGGGCAAGCAAATCATCAAACTGCAACCTCGCAGTCTTATGCAAATCATATGGCCTCAGGCCATAACAAAAGCCATTAAAAGTCCAATTTACAGTTTACCACAAACCCTGTGGGGACACAGCAAATGTGCAAGAAGGTGTTCTGGTCAGATGAGGGCTGGGAAATACACTGCACATCATCCTAATCACAGCATCTCCATTTTAGAACATAGTGGTGGCAGCATCATGCTGTTAAGATGCTTTTCTTCATCAGGGACAGGGGACACTGGTCAGGGTTGAAATGAAGAGGTTTGAAGGTAAAAACAGGACAAATCAAGACGTTACGTCTGTTAGACTTGAGACTGGGACAGCAGTTCAACTGTTAGCAGAACAACATTGACGTTTTTGGTTGTAGCAAGCAAAAGCTATTGTTTGCTAAAATGTTCAAAACAAAATTTATTTAGAATAAGGAATGAATTCAGTTGACTTCATAGTACCGGTAAGTTATTTAAAATTGTGATTCAGGGTGATGGTTTAGAATGAAAAAGGCATTTAAGAGCCCAAAACTTTAAACTTTTTTTTTGTTTTCCTTTTCTTAGCTATATAACATATATGAAAAATGCCAGATATGGTTTGAGACAGAAAGTGTTGTTACACAAATGAAGTGGTTCTTTAAGAGTTCGTATTTTGTGGAAACTGGCATTCTTTAGATTACTGAATGATGAATGAAGCATCTATTGGGTCTTTATTGAGGTTTTTCTGCTATTTAATGGCATTCCTGTTTGATAGTTCTGATCCCACACTTTTATTCTGTATCTGTCCACTTCTCATTGACTGCTAATAGTTAGTTTTCAACTAATAGCTCCTTGGTAATTAACCTTTGGTACACAACTGCTTTTTTAAAGCAGTTTAAATCTTAAACTGTAAAGAAATGGAAATAAGCACTGTGCCTTTGGAATATTCACTAATAACAGTTAATTTACTATTCACTGAAAAACAAAAGAACACTGATCCATTTGAACATGACTGGACTGAGGCAAATCTGGAAAACATCCTTTATTATAAAGGCATTATTGACACTGCTATACTCCTAGCACTCTCCAAATAATTCTCTCTTTATATATATATTTTTTTTTTTTCATAAATTTGGCTAACCTTTTTCTAACTGTTTATTTTTTTATATTGATCAGAATTTTAATTTTGGGCATGGAACATCTAACAAGTTGGCAAGAACCACCTGGCTTACAGTAAGTAGCAGCTCTTCCTCCTTTGTTTAAAGAGATCTGGTTGTGGAGAAGTTTAAGATGACTCACATGTGTTGCACCTACAGATCTGCTATGCATCTCACCCTCATGGGAGAGATGTCCTACTACAGAACGTATGTCAGAGCTAAGTGGTCTAATACTCGTTGGAACTCATAGTTTACTCAGCTATAGCAGATTGAAGCCTCCAGCAGCACACAGAGACTGACTGCCAATCATCTGGGCTCTGTCTATAACTGTTTGATTGGCAAGGAGTGTTGTGTTATGCCTTACACATTTCTCCATCTGCACAGTCATAGCAACTCTCAGATGAGTCTCCTTGGTAATAAGTGGGTGTGTTCAGCCAAGCAGCAGCAGCTTCTTTCTATACCGGAAGGCTGACGGCTGATATTTAAAATATACGGAACGTTTGTTTAACTAATTGGCTGTGCCCCTGCCATGCTGTTAATGTCACTAGCATGTACCATGATCGGAACACATCACACAATTGCCTAGGATGGCATCGGGATGCAGCTAGAATTTTCCCCCATTCTACTACAACTCCACAAATACGGCCATTATGACCCTCCCCCCACACTCCCCTCAGAACCCAGATATGCTTCCACAACAATGGTAAACTATACCTTCAGAAGTTGTGTGCAGATTCAACACAGTCAAGGAGTCTCTTGCTCTATCACATGGACAATGACAGATACAGTAGCCTCCATTAAAAGATACCCAGCCCACAGTGGGACTAACAGCAGGACTTTGGATTCTTCTTTCGTGTTTGATCTTTTGTTTGTTTTATTACCTCTTCCACGTAACAGAGCCTAGGAACAAAATTCTCTGCATAGCTAAGCTACCTCACCGTCATTACATTTAACTTTGTGTTATACTGCTGCTAGCTTGCAGCAGCACTGAATAGATCATAAATTAAAAAGCAAAAAATTGAAAAAGAAAGCTCTTTGAAAGCTACTTTTATTGTTCATGATAAAGAAAATACATGTTGCTGCCCACTGCTGAGTCATTAGATGAGGGTTAATCACAACTGTAGCCTGAAAGGTCTTATAACTTTGTCCTAGGCCTCACTCTATTTGTACGAGTATTAGGGGTATGTTAGATAAAACAGAAGACTTTGTGGCTACAGAGGAGTACATTCCTGCTAAAAAACTCAGAATTACTACAATGATTCCACATATTTACAAGAAAGACATGGAAATTATCTGTTGTCAGAGAGATAATTTTGATTAAAAGCATACATCTATGACATTAAAGCTAGGATATTCTCTGACATTGTAAAGTCAAAAACTTGTAAGAAAACAAATTCTCAGAAAAAACCTCAGAAGGTATCTGACATTATAAAGTTAGACATTTGCAACAAAAATGCTACAGTGCCTCCACAATTGAAGTGATCAATTTATGAGATGCACATTGGGATATTTACAGTGTAAGTGGTGGTCAAGGCTCTTTTCCTGTATCACAACCACATCTCCTGGGTGCAGACTCGATGCAGCCGTGTTGCAGCTCTTTCTTAGGAGTGTATTCTGAATCCCATTTGTGGCGTTCATGGCACGTCTATAACCAGGAGATGTTGTTCTAATACAGGACCAAAGTCTGGATGTAACACTTACACATTCAGAACTGTATCTCATAAATTTACCACTTCAATCTCAGAGGACGTCTGGCATTTTTTCTCACAAAAGACTAACTTTTATAATCTCAGTAAATGTCTAAGTATGACTTTGATCATTTTTCTCTTACAACTTTATGAATATTTGACACCAGAGAGTATTCCAGATTTTTCGTGTAAATATTTGAGATTAATCTAGAAAGTTTTTTTGGCAGAAATTTACATATATATATATATATATATATATATATATATATATATATATATATATATATATATATATATATATATATATATATATATATATACCATATATACCATATATATATATATGGTACACATATGTTTTAGACTTACTGAATTCTAATCTCTCTGATGAAGGAACGAAGAAGATATGAAGTGAGCAGTGTCAGTTCCAGAGCTGACACAGCCTTATAATCAGTTTTGACAATGGGTTAGTCAAAACCCATTGACTAACCCAATGGTGTCATGAGTCAACATAATCACCTTTATATGATAACAAAACCTGCTCCTGTGATTGTATTATCCATGACTGATAAAAACCACTAAGCATTTCTCCTGCCGAATCTGTCAGAACTGAAAGAGAACAGTGTGTTTATTTGGTGTCAGTAAAAAGCAGCAGTGAGGTGATGGAGACAATAGGACCTTTATTGATCAGGCCAATAAACACAATGCTTTCCCTTTAATATCAATAGAGCCACGCTTTTACTAACCTCATGTTAATGGATGATGTATTGTGTAGGGAAATACTGGAAAGCATAACAAGAGACAGAAGCTCAGAGAAGACAAATGATCCCATCTGTATACAGTGTATCATCCAGATACCAGTGCCAAGAGGCTTTATGGGTGTCCATTGAAATCTGTCCAAAAAGCTCACAATGAGTTGTCAGGAAGGCTGGAAGTGAATGTGCTGCACAGAGTAAGTGAAGCTAGATTAGGTATGTGACAGTGAAACTTAACCGGGCTGTGACAAGGTGACTTGTTTTATTACAGTGCCTTTAAACGTAACAGTGTTATATCAGTATACTGGATGGATTCATTCTTTTTTCATTCCTCTTTGTCACTGTGTGGGAATAAGCTGAAAATGGAAACATTTCAGACATTTTGAAAAATGGCACTGATCTGGAGATGCTTCAGCAAGTATTGAGTGAATGCTAATGTAATGCTAATAGCATTGCACGCTTTCACTGAAATTCCTTTCCCCTAATTATTCTCCTGCAGAAATTAAACATGTACTGGTTACAGCCAGCGTGTTTAAACTGGGAAATACTGTGGAGCCCTGAGATAATTTCAGTTCATTAATGTGAATTAATCTAAAAAATGTTTGAACCATAGGCATAGACTGGAGCACTTAGGGAAATCCAATGCTTGCACAGAGAAAACATACAAATTCCAAACAGAGGTACCCTGCATAAAGAAGGTAGGTTTTGAATTTTCTAAAATATTTTGAGACTTTTCTCAGATCCTAAAAGCTTCTTTCAGAAATCTATATAGCTAAAATTAGTCCAAAAAATTTAAAACTATTACAATTTAGGTTTACAAATCATGCAAAACATAAATCTTAACAGTCAATCAGTTCACTGATTTCAAATTGAGTTAGGTGCATGAAATGATATTGTTCTCATTAACTCTGCTGTGAAGAAAGTAACATTACAATATCATTCACCAAACCCTACTTTATCTGTTTTCTCAAAGCATGGATTAAAGGATTTGACACCTAGCTTCCTTGTTCCTGGTACAATCTTGCAATAAAACTCAGTAGCAAACTGTGAGGCACAGTGAGGGCATGCACCATATGGTGAAGTCCTGCTACACGGCTGCTAAAGCGATCATCAAAGCCCATTGTTTCTGCTTTGTTCAGGCTTCAAAGGGACCACTGGTCAGCCAGGAAACAAATTCAAACGCTGCAGTTTGCCAAAAGAGTCTAGGAGACAGGTATTCATCTCTCTGTAGTTTATTGGACATCCTGCAGAAACGTGCGTGTGAACAAACAAGCTGTTGGCTGCATGCCCACTCTTAGTTGTTCTGAATGGTTTGGTGCATACAAATTTAGGTTCAACCAAAGATGCTTGTAGACTAATCATTGTTGTTTTCAGATTTAAAACTTTCATCTGTTACACCTTGAATTTGAGCATGCTATTTCTAATAACTGTACAGTTTTTTGTCTAATATGGGAAATTTGTCCTTACTGTTCAGTCTCCTATTTCTTGTTTATATATATATATATATATTTTTACCTTTGTGTGAATTTGCAAGCTTTGATTTGCTTGTCACTTTCTTGCTGGTACACCTAAATTTTCACACTGAGGAACATTCGAAGATATTTCTATTCTATTCTAATACTTGATTTCATCAAACAATACATTTTTGAAAGTAAACTTCAGCTTCCGTAAAAACGTTTGCATAGCAAAAACACTTTTTAACATACCTGTTAGCAACACATGTTGTTTCATCAGTAGCTAATAAAGAGTCATTTTCCACAGATTCAAACAAAACATTTTTTAAATTGTTGTAATACCTTTCGGTGATTTAGTGTGGTGAATACTCAGATATTTACTGTATAACGCCTGTGCATTACACCAACATGCCCAGAGAAAAATGAAAATAAAGCTACAAAAAGAAGAAGGAAAGATGCAAGTCTATCAGAGCAATAGCAGCCACCTTCTGGGTCTAAAAAGCAGAACCGGCACCAGATGCAAATGCAACAGAAGAAGAAAAAACACAGGGACAAGTCTCATTGTGCAAACATTATTGCTGGGTTAGTGACTTATTTAAAACACATTAATTACTGTAAAAGTCTGCATATGACTATAGATCTGTTAAAGTTTCATTGTTTTCACATGATTCAAAATTCTTCCATGTATAAATGGAGCAAGAAAATGTAGGTATTGTAGCCAGCCATCAGTTTGCTATTCATAACATGATTCATTTTATTGTTTTAATTAGCCTTTTTAATGTCTGCCCATTCATATTTAAAAGATATTTTACATCATTATACTTCATGGGGAACATAGAGGTCAAACAACTAGAGGTTCTTAGATGATCTGGGGTACAAACAGAAGTTAAAGGTGGTTGCTGCTACTAAATTATTGTATAATTTACCAATCTCTTAAAGAGTTGTTCAATGTCTCCAGACATTCAAGGAAATTATAGACCCTCTTTACTCAATGGTCTTGAACCTGAAAAGTGTCTAACATACAGAATTTCTTATTGTGAATAAAGCTTTACAAAATATTTTTTGCATGTTAACTCATTAGTATTTTTACTGTTTGTAAAAGACTATTATATTGAAATAGTTTTTTTTATATATATATATATAAATTCTGTGGTGGCATTTTTGTTTTACAAAGTGCTAAAGAAATAAAATAATATTGACATTTTCTTAGAGCTGCCAGTTTCCATGCCTGATAGAAACATTGGCCGCATACTTAAATGTCTGATAGACAAGGGTTTGTGGCACAAGATCTCTTGATATTAAAAAATAATACTTGACTTAATCTGGTGAAGTAACTCCCCTTTTCCACTGGCTCTATTTAGCCCAGCTCCACTTCACTTGGCCTACTTTGCAAGGGTTTCATCACTGTTTTTTCAGTATCAGTACCTGCTTTTTTCATCCCTGCTCCTGAACAGATACGACCAGGGCTGAGTAGGGACTAGATATGATGTGAACAGATGTCTGTTTACTGATTGGCAATGGGAAGAGGCAAAATGTGAAGGTTTTCGCTGATGTAGTGCAGGGAAAAGTTATTAAAACTCAAGACTACAATAATATTAAGGACCACAATGGCTGGAGCGGGTCAAACCAAAATATAATTTTACTATTTAAAAATGGAGGAGCTAAAATCAAGACAGTGAATAAAAAATGGCAACGTTAAATTTGATAACCTTAATATTTATAACAATAATATTTACCATGTTATCACTTTAATGACCTCCAAATTCACTTATAATAATTTTCACAGAAGCAAAATTAATCACATGTTGGTTTTTACAGCACTCAATTTTACCATGTTCAGTGTTTCACACCTTCAATTCATTCAAGTTAATCTTTGTTACTTTGACCCTTCATACCACTTCCCCTGCCACACCTCACTCACGTCAAAACCCCTGTGCCTTAATTTATAAGTTCTGGCTGGGCTGTGTTCCAGATAATCATCCCAGTGGATCATTTTATACAGGAAAAAAACATATATAACACATTATTGCATCTAAAATAATGAAAGCATTAATTCTATTTTGTTTATTTATGTTTTTACTTTTTACTTAACTTTTTTACTATTTATTGATTTATTTTTCTAATGGTTGCACTCAAATTACTTTAAAATGACAATGTTCCACAATAACGTTAATAGTGGCACAGTGTACTACACTGATGGCTGGAGGTGGGGCTTCAAGCCATAGCCACAAAAGCTTCTGTGCCGAGTTGAGCAAAATATAGTGGAGTGTAGTGGAGCTGCACGACCTAGAAAGAACCAGTGGAAAAGTGGCACAAGTGTATTCTGCTGAGTTAGTTAATGCAGACTGGTCAACAATCTTTAGTTCAAAAGTTAAAACACTAACACTGATCAAAGAAGTGCATAATTACACTGATAAAGAGAGGTCAAACTGAATTTCCATATTTTTCACAAAACTTTGGAAACTATAAGTAGAAAAATATGTTGCTTTTTTTTCAAAACCAAATTACTCTACTCTTCAGGATATCAGAGGGTTTGTAAATGAACCACCTGATCTGACAAAGCAATCAGAACAAATGCAGCCTGATGATAAAAAGCTTTTGAAACCTATCTTTAATTATAAATCTACCACTTTTCTCATTATAAACTGCAGTAATGGTGTAAGATTACACAACACCATCATGATTTGCTAAGGATGGGGGTCTTTATACCTGTCTGTTAAAGGAGTGATGACCAGCCGTGGCGTGTTGCCCAGATATTCATACGAGTAGAGAAACTGGGCATCGCAGATGTTGGCAAAGCAGTGCCTGTCCCCCTCGTCCCAACGATGTCTCAGTTGAGAGAGCCAAACAAAGGCCTGAGAATTCTCCACCTTCAAAGAGGAGACAAGAAGAAAAAGTTTCCTGAGGCTGCCAAGACTTTAGATGAGCCCAAAATAATCTGTGCATTTCCACCCTCTAATTATGCTAATGGCTTGTCTGAATATCTTGAATACATTACTTACTAGTAATAGCCTCTCAAAATGTATAGCAGCATAGAGCATGTGTGCTTGCCAGATTTATATCCCGGTCTGCTCTCACCTTCTGACTGATCATCTTGGCCACCACATCTCTGGCGTGGACGTCAATGGTGCAGATGGTCATAACTTTCTGCCTGTCACCTGGTGTGAGCTGGCCAATCAGCATGGAGATAAGGGTGTTGAGCTGAGCTACCTGCTTCCTATAGTACTCCTTCATGAAATTGTCATAGCCTTCCTCAATACGGGCAAAAGCAATGTTGACATCAGACGTCCACCAAATCTGAGTGCAGGTCAGTGCAACCTGAATGGAGATTTAAAGACATTGGAGGAATCAAGGAGGAAAGGCTATAAGCAGTCAGGTTTATGTAAATATTCATTAATGCATTAAGGTTAATACTACCACGAAGTTTGCTGGTCATGATTTTTTTGTTACATTCCATCTAAATGTGAAAGGCGAGAACAAGCTCAGACATACTGTATTCCCATATTTTATGTGAAAGAGGCTTTAGAATTTTAGTAAAAGCCAAAAGCTGGAAAGCAATGTTTGCTCTGAGATGTACACTCCTGTTTTATTTGCAATTAATGCAGGGAATCAGTTTTGTGGTACTCTGGCTGTTAACTAAGTAATAACAAACCTAATGTTTATTGGTGCTGAAGTCTCATGTTTTTGTTGTGATCAGAAATTATGGGGTGTTACTGTTTCTCAAAAATTATATAAATATACAACAGGCATGAGTAGATGTTTTAGGAAAACATACGTTTGACAAAATACATCCCTGAGTGAACCCATACATTTTGTCCATCCTCTTTTTAAAATGTGTTAACCTTATTAAGATTGGATGGATATTGTCTCAAACAGCAGTTTTCAGGTTTTGTCACAGATTCTCAATTGGTTTTAAGTTTGGACTTTGACTAACACATGAATGTGCTTTGATCTAAACCATCGCATTGTAGTGCTGCCTGTATTTAGGGTTGCTGTCCTGCTAGAAGGTGAACCTCCGCCCTATTCTCAAATCTCTTGCAGCTTCTAATATATTTTCTCCAAGATTGCCCAGTATTTAGCTCCATTCATCTTCTCATTAACTCATCAACTCAACTATTCTTAATTAGTTTAATTATCTTTATAAGAGCAGGAGTTTTCGAAGTTTGCTGCTCTGGATTATGTAGGTGTCTGTTACTACAATGCCAGGACGGAAAGAAATCAGAAATAACATAGCAGAGCCATCTATTGCTGCCCATTATTTCAGACAGCATTAGAAAGGCATTTCAGCCTACTGGAGCTTCATAACTCTTCAGAGAGGTTAACCACAAGCAGAAACTATTTAGGCAGCTGTCAAATATTCCCAGGATTTAATGCCCCCACAAATTCAATTCAACATAAGATCATGCAACATAAAAAACTCGACAGATCCATATCAGATTCTTTTAACTGTGTCCTGTCTGGCAGAGCAGCACTCAGAATTGTTCTCTGAGTTCCGAAAAGAAGCCCAACAGATTTACTTTTACTAGTGGAGCACTACGGCTAAAGCTTCAATGCTCTGCTTGATGTTTATAAAATAAACTTTACTGAAATGAAAAAGGAAAAGAAAAAGGAAAAGGAAAAAAATGAGAAGCACGAAAGAGAGAGATGTGGGGCAAAAAAGAAAAGGGGATAGAAGGAGAAAAGAATGGAGGAGAGAAAGAAGGATGAAGAGATGACAAGATAACACACTGCTCGCCTCTACAGCTGCAGAAACATATATAATAAAATAAATGTTACCAAAAGTTCACAGGAATAATGAATGCAAGATATGTTTAGTGGTAACTGCAACTCAGTATAGAAAAGATGTGTATCTGTAACACCTGAATCTAAACATCTGTGGGTTTGCACGCTTGTGGTACAAGGTTTCTCCATAAAAATATGCAATAACGATTGTGAGGAGCCACAAACCTGCCCCCCTGGACCATAGACAGACATGGAGGAGATCCAAGCCACAGACATCCAAAGGCCCTCCAGAGCATAGGAACCCCAGGAGAACCACTGCCGGGACTACCGCAACCTCCCCAGAGAAGAGCAGGTAAGAGTCCCAGGGGAAGCACCCCGCAGCCACAGTGCAGAAGCCCCAGGGAGCTGCAGTAACGAGCCCACAAGACCCGCCAATAGTTGTCTACACCAGAGCAGATCCAGCCATGGATCCAGAGACCCGAGACCCCAGGACACATCACTCCCCAAGCAGATGCCCAACAGAGCCCAGGGGTCCAGGCCCCGGCAAACAGCCACTGGGAGTGAGCCGGAAGACATCAAAGCACCCAGCCCCAGACACTGAGACCCACAAGTACACCAGCGGGCAGACACACCAGCAGGGAATGTGGGGGGAAGGAAATAGGCCCCTCATTTGATGGGGGCTTAAACTGAAGCCCAAGACCTAACCATATAAAAACACTCACACCCACACACCCAACGCAAAGACACACAGCAATGGACGTTGTACACTCACTCACAGTCCCCATACATACTCTATGCTCCCAGGTCCAGCTGCCAATACCCCATAGGGGCAACCAGCCCCCTGACCCAGGAGGGGGTCCCCTTCCCTCCGGGGTGGAGGCAGGCAGACCGCCCCAGCAGCAGCCCAGACTAATGCTGACACCACCCGAACCCGAAGAACCCCAGCCTGGACCCCGCCCCTGACCCCTGTCCCCAACGACCCCCATCCCCATCCAGAGAGGGGGCCACGTACAAAAGAGGGGTCTATCTGGTCCAAACGAGCCCACCAACCAGAGCCGCCACAGGATGAAACAGTCCCAACCCTGCAATGAATTCTGATCTCCACCCCATGAGCCCCTCACCCCCCATGAACCCCAACATGAATTTCCCCACAGGGCCACCCCCAACCAGAAAAGAGAAATTGAACACATGCCCCTGAACCCAAATGCCATGAAGCCCCTTCCCACAGGGGCATACCCCCACAGATGGGCTCCATCCCCAAAAAGCAGATGAAGATACACCCACACAGGGCAAGCTCCACACACAGCCCTGCTCCAATCACCCCCGCCGTATTCTGCTCCCCACCACACAGTGCACCACAACACCAGGGCAAGGGCCCCCCCACCAGCCTCCCAAAATTAAAGCCCCACCCTGCAAAAGGGCATCCCCATGAAAAGAAGACCCACAGCCCAAGAACACATGCCCGACACACCATACCCTGGCCAGAAGTAGCCCCAAGAGAAAACCCACACCGAAGCTCACAAAAGGCAGAGAGCCTACAGAGCCAAAACCATAACCCACCAAGAAGCCGAGACCAGTCTATCCCGAGATCAACCCCGGCCAGCCTGCCCGCCCGCTCAAACAATGCAGACCCCTATGACCCCTTCCCCAGACAGAACTGGACCTGGCTTCAGGAACCAGAACCAAGACAAGGAACCAGAATCCGAACTCGAACCACCCAGAGCCAAATGATGCATATCCCCACCCAAGGCCAACCACCCACCTCCACCCCTGAACAAAACCTCCACCCACCCCAACATTCGGACAACTCCCAGAACACATAAGCCATCAGAGACCCAAGTTGACTTCACCCCATCCCCTCCCACAGGCCCTTGGCCCCGCCAGCAGAATCCCCTCCTTTAAGGAGAAAGCACCTGCAATAAGATGGTACCTACCCACCAGTTTAGAAGGCCCCAAGCACACCACTGCACCGAAGGACCCTGGGCAGTTGCCAGAGCATGCACCGGCCCAAAACCCTGGGGACAAATCCGCCAGGACCCAAGGCCCCAGGCCCAGCCAGGACCCCAGCCCATAGGCGACATGCCTCAGGAACCCAGAGCCCACTCCAGACCCACCCAGGAGCAGCACAGCCACAAGGCCAGTAACCTATGTCCTCTGGCACAGGTCCCCCAAAAGCGTTGCATGCACCCACCAGATGTCGCCCCCAAGAGCCACCAAAGCCCCACCCCAGTGGGGGCCAGAGCCCCACCGACAGGCCCCCCAGCGACCCAGCCCAGGGACACCCCAAATGCCCCAAACCCAGACACCACTCCGTATCCACAACATATTACATATCAGACACTTTGACAAGTCTTCACATATCAGGCACCAGCACCTCTGAACAAGTGGACAGAACCATACTACATGGATGTAATTGTCAGGTAAATCATATCAGATTCTACAGGCCTCAGTTAATTTGTTGAATGTCAAAGGTTATGACAGATCAGACTGTTGGCTCTCTGATGTGTAAATCTTTAAAAGAGTCAGTCAGTCAGTCATTTTCTACCGCTTATTCCATAGTGGGTCGCGGGGGAGCTGGTGCCTATCTCCAGCAGTCTATGGGCGAGAGGCGGAGTACACCCTGGACAGTTCGCCAGTCCATCGCAGGGCACGGCCTTTTTTTCCCCCATGACTGTTTGTCAGGTAAAAACATTAATCAGTTCATCCAATGTTATACTCCTTATGGTTCCTGCACAAAAAATTCTAAGAATAGTGTCAAAGTTTTGTGTGAACTTTTGAAGACAAGAATCTCAGCAAAGGATTCCCCAAGAAGAGACAGTGTTCCTAACTTTGTTGACTAAGCAGTTTTCCCTCTCCCTGTCTGAGGAAGACGCCATAGAAACTGCAGCTCCAGTCCGACCAGACGCTCATCCCAGCCCGGCACGCTGCCCACATGTTCTAGTCTGAGCTGTTTTGCTTTGTATGTGGTCCTGAAAAACTAGAAGGCCATTGAGCATGGAGCTACATATTTGATTTGGTTGATGACTGATAAAGTTTCAATTTATTCCTGCAAGACATTAATGTTTGTATTTATGATATTTAAAAGTACATGTGGAAATTAAAGGGTTGCTTAATAAGCTACACATAAAAACATGGCCTCATTCCAAATTCCTCAAAGCCAACCTTGGTTCTTAAATAAACATATTCAGACTGAACTGTGATATCAATGCAACTTTTTATTGGTCATTTGTTTTAGGGCTTGCTGTTCGAGAACGACAGTGTGCAAATCCTTTATCTATTGTTCTATAATTCCACACCTCACCAAGCAGATATTCATTAAATGATAACTGACAGAAACTGGGAGCTGTTTGGCTATTAATTCTTGATAAGTAGATGGTGTCTTGACTTGGGACTTAAACTACTAACCTTTTAATGATTATCTTTGACATCTATAGCTAACCAAACAGATTGTTGCATAGCAATGCCCCACACACCACTTATTTGTTTCAATTAAATACTGACAATAATTGCTGGGGCATCTAACAGCCAATCAAAACAGTGATTAAAGGTCACAGATAATTTATCCTAATGCATAATACATTATTACCAGCACTTTAATGAAATAGGTGTTACATTTTGTTACAGGTATCACAGTGACCCAGTTCTGGTTAGTGGTTCACAAGTAAGGTTCACACATATATTGTAAGAAATCTACTCACCCAAGACAGAGAACAGCAGGAAGATCAACTAATTGTAAGCCAATCATTATAAAACCACGTGACATCTGGATTTTTAATTCAAATACAGGTATTGGGCTGTTTACAAGACTGCTTGTTGTCCAGCAACATTTCGCATTGACTGGCATTTGCAGGACTACTGGTTCAATGGTATCTTAGGCTGTCAAAGATGCCTGCATATGGAGAGGTGCCTTTCCTGGAGACACGGACTGATGATGTCTGGCAATTTTAGTGCCACTAATAACCATAACATCCATTTGGGGCAGCTCTTAGGAAGATGAATCCTGTCAATGGTGGAAGACACACACCCATGTTAATCCAGGCATCATGATGTGGTGCATGACCGCAGGAAAGCACTGGTAATGAATTGGGTAACCCCAACCAGCAACATACTGTGTCCATGTGTCTAAACCCTGTCTTATGTTGAGGTTAACCCAGTTCCCTTATCTTTGCCTACTTCAAACATGGAAAATCCGTTTATACGTCCGTAATCAGCTGGAGGTGATTTGCAGGTTCTCAAAGGCCAGTTCCAACACCTGTGGATCAAATTGTTACAAGGCGGGATGCAAAGCTTTTAGACCATGTTCTGCACCAAATCACTGATTGTATACAGGCCCGAGGTAATGTTACAGCCATGGACATGGAACCATCACTATGCCCATACTATCAAATCTAGTAATCCATTTATTCTAATATTGCTGAATTCACATGGTGTTGCCAACAACTGCCTTTTTTACATCACATAACTGTTGTCAGTGTTAGGGTTGTACGATATTAGAAAAAAATAGCATTGTAAAATAATTTGTAATACAACTTCTTCTGGTACCAATACACTTTGTCCTCACTTTTTTCTTTCTTTATCATCATCAGAATGTCCAAACCTCTCTTTTTTACCTTTGAGATCTTGGTCACTAAGATCAAGATCTTTGGGCAAAAAAGAAACACTGAAAGTCGAGACATTGTGTTTTAATCTATTCATTAATTCATTCATTCATCTTCTTTGCCACTTATTCCATAGTGGGTCACGGGGGAGCTGGTGCCTATCTCCAGCAGCCTACAGGCGAGAGGCAGGGTACACCCTGGACAAGTCGCCAATCCATCGCAGGGCAACACAGAGACTAACAAACAACCATGCATACACTCATTCACGCCTAAGGGCAATGTAGAGAGACCAATTTACCTAATAGTCTTGTTTTTGGACTTTGGATGTTTTGTTTTAATCTAATGTACCTGAAATGTTGCCTACCAAATGCTTCATCCAAGCAATTGCAAACCAATGTAATTAGCAGCTCTAGTCAGTATTATCTATGAGTGAAACAAAGATAAATTCCATAGAGGTGATTAAATGTTCAGTTATTGATGTGTAGAGTGAAAGTCTCAACTCAAATCCCCAAATACTGTACTTGCTACAATCACAATCTTCCGGCGGGTACGATGAAACTGGTCAGAGTTGATAAGAAGATGGATGGAACTAAATACAAGGGAATCCTGGAAGAAAACCTGATAGAGGCCTCAAAAGACCTGAAACTGGGGTGGAAGTTCATCTTCTGGAGTCTGTTTACCTGAGCTGGATAGTCAAACAACCATTGCTCTCTGGGTTTGTCCTCATAAGCAGTCACTGCCTCAGTCATTTCATGGCGAACAGTGGAGCGCATGGTGTCCAGCACCCGGTTCAACCATATCTCTACCTGAAATAGAGCAGAAAAACAAACCGGTGCACAAATTCAAACATAAAAAAACACCAGCATGCTTGTTACATGAACACAAAGGGGCTCTATTTTCAGTGGACCCTAATGAGGTCATTTACAAGCATTCAAGTGGAAGCAGAGTCAGGCAGATACCACAGAATGTAATGGAAAATTAATAGACTTATGAGTTATGATATGCAAACCCAGGGGCAAAGACAGAATCAGTTTCATTTTTCTGCTTTATTATGTGCCGCGATGTCAGTCTCTAATATCTGTATATTTCCTCTGTTCTCTTCATCAGAGGAAATGACAGGTAAGTGAACTTTCCCGTCTTTTGCATTTATCCTCGGCAGCTTGTGTGACGCAATCAGTAGCATAATGAAGACAAACAATAAATGTCTTCAGCATTTAGATAAATATAGAAGTTATGATACTAATAATTAGTAGCATGAATAAAAGATTGTAGGTCTATTTTACCTGTCCAGAGCAGTCGCAGGCCCGAATAAAAGGCACATACTCGTCTTCTTTGCTGTGCATGCCCAAGGCTGCCTTAGAAGGATTTCCCTCTTCATCTGCTTCAAAGTGCATCTTAGCCATGTTGTCAAACAGCTTAGATAGATGCTTCTGGACCTGAGCAAACACACGGACACAATGAACTCCTGCCTGATTTACACCCAACTCATACTCTGTTTATTTTCTTTGCAGCCTCATGTATAAATGCATCGGTTCAGTGAAGGTAACAGAAGGGCACAGCTTGTATTTGGCTCCATGCCTGCTTAGTTTTTCTAAGAGAAAACTACAGCCACATTCTTAACCACTTTTTTTCTGTGAAGTGAAAATACATAACATAATGTCCAGATGTAGATTGTGGAAGCAATCTGCACACCTGTAATCAACATTGCCCCTGTGTGGATACTAAAAGTATTACAAAAAACAGCAGGAGTTAAAAGTGCCAAAGAGTGTTTTTAAAATGAAACTGCATGAAGACATGAGCACAGTTTTTGGTATTTTCAAACAGGCAACCTGGTGGGGGTTTGTCCCATTAGACAGGATGTCCAACAAGTCAGCTGAAGAAATGAAGTAGAATCTTGGAAAGGCCAGACGCTTGGTGTCTAGGTACTCTGCTAGAGCTTTTTCACACAGAGACAGCCTGAAAAAAATATAGAAAGTACTCAGACAGTCAATGTTTGTGTGCAAGGAGCATACATGCTGAACATGAACTCACTTTAAAGCGATCCATTTGTCTCTCTCACCTGCTCTTAATATCCTCCAATTTACCAAAGAGACCTGGCTTATTGGTGGCCTCCACCACGTTAGGTGTCTGATGCATGGAGTTTACCAGCTCTTTGAAATCATAATCAATCCCCTCAAAACACCTGGACTCCTGCAATGGATTTCACCAGAGAACAAAACAGGAGGATTTCAGGCTCAACAAAGATATAAGAATCTTAGAAGCAAGCATCTGGGCTGAAAAAGAGATGTACAGAACCCTTATTAGTGTGATGTACATTTGTATACATCTAACTTCGGACTAGGGAATAATATTTTTGCCCATTATTCTTTTTAAAATGGCTCAAGGTCAGTCAGACTAAATGGAGAGTATCTGTGAACAGGAAACTTCAGGACTTTGGCCTTTCTTAGGCCCTCCTAACAAATTAATATATTTTTGATTTAAGCTAACTCACAAAACTTATATTTAGGGTTGTTGTCCTGCTAATAGATGAACCTCCACCCCAGTCTCAAGTCTTGCACTCTCTAATGGGTTTACCCTGTATTTACCTCCATCTTTTCAGCAACT
Organism: Girardinichthys multiradiatus; assembly: GCF_021462225.1. NCBI lineage: Eukaryota > Metazoa > Chordata > Actinopteri > Cyprinodontiformes > Goodeidae > Girardinichthys > Girardinichthys multiradiatus. Next base: position 29,483,548 of record NC_061803.1, on the reverse strand, counting down.
CTGAATTTCATGAGTGGGGGCGGTGTGTTCAGATGGATGAGCAGTTTCTGTCATACAGAGCATTTTACATGAAGTTCAAAAAGTTCAGCTTTGCTCTTATCTGACCAGAGCACCTTCCTCCACATATCTGCTGTGTCCCCTTTTATTTCAACAATGGTCTCCTTCTTTCCACTTTTTCCATTTTTAAATGATTGATTGAACAGTGCTCTGTGAGATGGCATATTACATAACTCTGTTTTAAACTTGTAGAGATGTACAGTATCTCACCTCAGGCAGCTGAGAACGGATATCCTCAGAGCCAATGAAGATGCTCTCCAGGTGGGTCCATGTCCGCTGCACCTCAAACCAGATGGAGATGACCAAGTCTGCTACAGAAAGCTTGCTCTGCCATGAAGACACTTCATCCAGAAAGTGTGCTATGTACTTCGATGACATGACGTTCTGAAGCTGAACCTGGTTATCTTCCAGAGTTTCAATTAGCTCCTCATCCATGCGGAGCAGAGGCACCTGGGTCCTGTGGTGGAGCTCATACTGGAAATGCATACCTGGACAATGTGGAAATCACTCTAGGTATGAGATATTGAAAAGGCACAATGATACTACAACTGCTGGTGTGAACAGCTTGGCTAAATATGACTAAACTAAAGTGGCTGCTACTTCTACCTGTCCATGTGGAGTTGAGCTCAGACAGGACCTTCTCCATCCCCATTTCTTTAACAGCCTTGTCCACAATTTCTCTGACTTTCTCTTCAAAATAGTGCAGGTTAAGCTGCAGCAAGTCAGCCAATGTCGTTTCCTGCTCAGAGCACAGACAGTTCTATCAGTGTTCTACCAACATTTACAGCACCTTGTAAAAATCATAACACACCTTTAATTCTCATGCATTTTGTGACATTTCAACAAAAAAACTTTGTATGTTAGTTTTGTATGTTAGTTTCATGACATAGACCAACACAAAGTACTGCATGATTGTAAAGTTGAAGATATATACATTGTTTTAAGTGTTTTTAAAACACAAAATCTAAAAAGTGTGGGTGCATTTGTGTTGAAATTCTATGACTTAATGCTTCCGCATCAATGCTAAAAAGAAGCTTCCCTGTAGCATGGTGCAGCCAAGTTTCATTGTGTTTAGGGTGATGTGACGCTCGGAATGCTGTTTTATAACCTAACCCTGCTTTCATCTTCTCAGCAACTTTATCCCTGATCTGTCTGGTGTGGTTTTTGGTCTTGATGATGTTAGCATCATCAAGACCCTAACAAATCTATGAGACCTTCATTGACCAACTGGATGTATTCCGATGTTAAATTTCAAACAGGTGGATTATATTTTCTAGAAAAAAAAAAACAGTGAAGGGAATTGGTTGCTTGGATTTTATTTAGGTATGCATGGTGATGCAATTGTTAGTACTTTTCCCTTGTAGCAAGAAGGTTATGGGTTTGAATCCCTGCCTGAGGTCTTCAAGCATGACGTTTGCATGTTCTCCCCATGCTTGAGAGGGTTCTTTATGGGTACCCCTGCTTGCACCCACAGTTTAAAAACACACACCTTACGTTTATTAGTGTCTCCTTATTGCCCTTAGGTAAGAGTGTGTGTGCATAAACAGGTAAAGACAATGAATGGATGCAAATGCACTACTTTGTGTAGTATATTTCATCCAATCTCAATGAAATGCATTAAGGTTTGTGGTTGAAACATGACTAAAAAGTTAAATACATGTGAATACTTTTGTAAAACATTCCAAGTTTTATTATAATGTAAAGGAAAAAAAATGGGCATGGGAAATTATATATGTATATATATGTACATGCAAATTAATAGTATATATATTAGTAGTGAATATGAAACTTTTCTGCTTTTCTCCAGTTGTAACTGTGTTGGCAGCAGCTGTCAGGCTCTGTGGGTTAAACTGCTCTGGAAACAAAACAACTATACAAATTCATTACAGCATTCATGAACTTCAGGTTTTTTGTTAATTTCATATTTTTCCATTATTTGCTTCTGTGGCAGATCTTTATTTTCCTTGTTCTCTGGTGTCAGGGGAAATAATGCAACTCTCATGTGTAGTCAGTTGTCCTGGACAAAAATTATGTGTACATTTATCCTTTTGGGAAAATAATTTGGTTATATTAACATAAATGCAGATAAGTGAGCTGTGGTAGCAGAGGCTGACAACCAGCTGATACCGTGGAACTGGAACAGCTTGAGGTTCAAAGACTGTCAGGCCACACAGAGAAACAATTAATATCTGAAGATGATTAGCTTGAAGTGTTCAGAGTTCTTTCTGAACTCAGTGATAACACTACTCTGCAGCTTGCTCTCATTATGCTAGACAACTGCTGACTTCACATTGGAAAATGCTGGCTTAAGCACAACAGCAAAAACCTAAAGACTCCTTTTTTGATTTACATTAAGCAGAGCTGTGTTCATCTTTATAAAAAACAACATCAAATAAAAAACAGCATAAAGTATAAATACATGTTACACAAATGTCAGTCCACAGCTTCCTATTTGCTGATTCTCTCACATGAAAAATAAATCTCAGTCCCTTTGGTATCACAGTAATCAAGATAACAGCTTCTTACCAAACGTCTGTTTTACAAAGATTATATTTAGAAATATTTAGATTTTAGATGATGTCATATTTTAGTTGTTAAGATATGAAAATAATCCTACAGTTCAAACCAGATACAGTTACGGTACATACAGTATACATTAAATCAGGCTAAACTACTCACGTCTAAGGTAAGTTATCAACATTATTTTTATTTACTAAATACCAGAAGGTATCATTTCCAGATACCTGAAGGTGCCACGTTCACCTATTCAGAAAATGATACACAAGTACAAACATCACGGGGATGTCCAGGCATCATACTGTTCAGGAAGGAAATGTGTTCTGTGTTGTTGGTGTGAGTAGGAACACAACAAAAAAAGCCAAAAATGTTGTTAAAAAGCTGGCTAAAGAGGAATTCCTCATCCACAGTGAAACAAGTTCTGTGTCAAGATTGGCTGAGAGGCCACTAAAAAAGAAGTCATAACTCATTATTCTACATAAAAAGCTAGATACAATTTGCAAATGCATCCAGGGAAAAATACCTTAATTTTAAGAGAAATGTCCCATGGTCTGATGGAATTAAAATGTAACAATTTGGCAATAATGGCATTCAGACATTGGAGGGAATACTTGACCAGTTTACGTCAGCTGTCGGCTTAGTACGGCACCCCATAGTCCTTGGTGGCACTAATACTTAAACTGATAAAAAAAAAACTAAATTAAAACTAAGCATTATTAAAATTATAACAACTAATAAAAACTACTACACCCACCCTAAAAACTTACTAAAATTAACTGAATAAGAGAAAGAGAAGTCACAACAAAATAAAAGTAAACTATAAAAAAATTCATAACGTTGCAATCGTGATCTGGGTCCCATAAAAAATTGTGGGCAGGGCTAAACATTTGCTGGAGTAAGGTGGCCTACAGACCTGGTTCAGATACACCAGTCCTGTCAGGAGGAATAGACAAAAATCCCAGCAAACTATTGTGCATAGAAAGATACGGAAAACTGCCTAAATTATATTCTATAAAATATCAAATATGGGTGACAGAATGTAAACTTCTAACCGGAACTGTGCGTCCTTTTATAAATGTTTAAATAAATTCCAGACCTGGTCCATTGTGAAGCAAACTCCGGTAGCAGCCATTAGCTGATGCCAGTGCCGGGTTCGTATTGCAGGGCTTTGGAGCTCAGCTACTGCCCTGAGGGAGGTTAGGATGTTCTTTACCATACTGTCCAGACCTGTGAAGGCCTCCCATGCTCTTACCTACAAGACACAAAGAAAGTGATCAGTACAAGAGCTTGTGACACAGACAATGGAGATTTAAGCAGCAGGTTTAATACCACAGCCTTTTGTGTTGCTAAAAATCTCCACTTGTAAAAGTGTTTTAAAAAAACAATTGTTGTCATGAAAACTCCATGTACTTGTGGATGAGTGGTACAAACACTGCAGGTTTGTGTATATCCATGTTTGTGTGGACAAGCTTGGATCAGCTTCTTACTTCTTTATCCAGGCCTCGTATGTCTTTAGAGAAGCGCTTGCATTCCAGTTCCATATTCTCCACATTGATCTCCCTCCAGGGTGTCATTCTCCAAGCTGCTATGCTGGATTCCACCACTGTAATCATATCCCATAGCTCTTTCAGCAGGCCCACCTCATACCTTTGGGAAGATGCAAACAAGGTGAACAAATACAATAAGAAACTATTGTCTCTGCAATGAGCAGTGCCGGTGTCGGGGTGAAGTGGGTGGGGTTGATGCTGAGTTGTCTATTTGTCAGCGAAGGCACCTTCCTTTTGCTTTAACCAACTGTTAGTCCACTTTAGTTCGTGTAATTTTAAAAGTCTGCAATATATACTTTTGAATTCATTTTAACAGTATGAAATTTGTCATTGTTACCCAGTGTTTAGGAAATAGTTTATATACAGATTTTCATTTTTAGTGTATGCATATTGAATCATTTTGTAATGTTTTTCATTTTGTAAAAAGAAAAAAAAATCATTTTATATTAAAGAATAAAACTATTGAAAAAAACTGTAGCTGTAAACTTTAAATGCTCATTCATAGTAAGCCTAAATATAAATTTGTAAAAACAAAACAAATGACAAATGGTCTATAACAGGTTTTTTCGTAGTTCCTATAATATAATATTAGTACAAAATTCTATAATTTTTCAAAGAACGTCAATGGTTTTGTTGTCCCAAACAAATATTTTTAATAACCCCATGTGGCCACCTTGTGAAAACATGTTTGGGGCACCACTGGCAGTGAGCGGTTGCTAGTTAAAAATCTGGAGGTATTTTCTTCATTTCATGTTCCTTATTTACCTGCATTGTCGGAGCTGTTTGTACTCTGAGATAGTGACCTCAAACAGGCTCGCCGACTCCATCAGGGAGGCCATTGTCTTCTCATGTCCCTGGATCTTCTGGTGAAACTCATTCAACATCTGGTATGGCCTCTGGCTGTCAAACCTGAGGAAATATATCAGCACACATATGCACCCATCAAAACCCACACATCAGGACAGATTCAACATTAAGTAGGCAGTGTTTTGGTAATGACAGACTGTAGGACTACCAAACTTAATTTGGCTGCAGGAATACCCATTCCAGAGTCAGCAGCACTAACACCATATTGCAACGATTACCAGTGACTTCCATGACATTAATGGGAAAATACTCGTACTCGTCATCTTCCGCTTATCCGGGACCGGGTTGCGGGGACACCAGACTCAGCAGAGGCACCCAGACGTCCCTCGTCCCTCTCCCCAGACACCTCCTCCAGCTCCTCTGGGGGGAACCCAAGGCGTTCCCAGGCCAGCCGGGAGACATAGTCCCTCCAGCGTGTCCTGGGCCATCCCCTGGGCCTCCTCCCGTTGGGATGTGCCTGGAACACCTCTCGAGGAAGGCGTCCAGGAGGCATCCGGTATAGATGCCCGAGCCACCTCAACTGGCTCTTCTCGATGTGGAGGAGCAGGGGCTCTACTCCGAGCCCCTCCCGGATGGCCGAGCTCCTCACCCTATCTCTAAGGGAGTGCCCGGACACCCTACGGAATAAGCTCTTTTCAGCCGCTTGTATCCGGGACCTCGTTCTTTCAGTCATGACCCAAAGTTCATGGCCATAGGTGAGGGTAGGAACGTAGACCAACCGGTAAATCGAGAAGTTCACTTTTCGGCTCAGCTCTCTCTTCACCACGACACACCGGCACAGCGCCCCTGTTACTGGGGCAGCTGCACCAATCCGTCTGCCGATCTCCCACTCCATTCTTCCCTCACTCGTGAACAAGACCCCAAGATACTTAAACTCCTCCACTTGAGGCAGGAACTCCCCTCCAACCTGAAGAGGACAAGCCACCCTTTTCCGGTCGAGAACCATGGCCTCGGACTTGGAGGAGCCAATCCTCATCCCAGCCGCTTCACACTCGGCTGCGAACTGCCCCAGCGCATGCTGTAGGTCTTGGCTAGAGGGGGCCAGCAGGACCACATCATCTGCGCCTAGAAATCCTGTCCATAAAAGTTATGAACAGGACCGGTGACAAAGGGCAGCCCAGCCGGAATCCAACATGCAGTGGGAACAGGTCCGACTTAGTGCCGGCAATGCGGAACAAACTCCTGCTCCGCTTGTACAGAGACCGGAAGGCCCCTAATAAAGGGCCCCCGACTCCATACTCCTGGAGCACCCCCCACAGGCCATCACGAGGGACACAGTCGAATGCTTTCTCCAGGTCCACAAAACACATGGTATGATAGGGTATAGAGCTGGTCCAGTGTTCCACGGCCAGGACGAAAACCACACTGCTCCTCCTGAAGCAGAGGTTCGACTATTGGCCGGACTCTCCTATCCAATACCCTGGCGTAGGCCTTACCAGGGATTCTGAGGATTGTGATCCCCCTGTAGTTGGAACACACCCTCCGGTCACCCTTCTTATGAAGGGGGACCACCACCCCAGTCTACCAGTCCAGAGGCACTGTCCCCGACTGCCTCGCAATGTTGAAAAGCGGTGTCAACCATGAGAGCCCCACAACATCCAGAGACTTAAGGTACTCAGGGCAGATGGGAAAATAATCACCAGGTTATTAAGAGGCCAATTGCACACATAACTAATCTGACAATTAGAAGTTATGACAGTGAATCTCTTCCTTTGAATGAATTAGTATCATGTTTATCATGGTCAGAGGTTGTTTTTGGACCAAAATGCAAACAGTCGCTTGGGAACTAGGAAACACAGGGTAACGAGGGAACTAAACTATAAGAAAACCAAAGGGAAACTAGAATCTAAGGATAACATTATCTGATAAGGAAGAGCAGGGAAGCGAAGACCTAGAATTACTATAAACTAAAATGTAAACAATAAGTGGAACTAAGCCTAGTGAGGAAACAAATAACTATAAACTATAACCTGTTGGAAGGAACTTAAACAGTAGAGACTAATACAGAAAACTATACTAGAAATAAGGCTGGGGAGAATTACTAATATAAAAGGGAAATGGACACTGACTAAATAATAACTGAAGGGGATCTAAGGACAAGAGGAGGAACTACTAGGTTAACAGCAAAGAGGAAAGGCAGAACAAAGTAAACGGAAGGAATCAATAAACACAACTATTAAGCCAATAGAAACATTAAACATAAGCTAAACATAAATAGTAACCCTAGAGAGAACTAAATCTAAGGACATGTAAACAAGCACAAGAATCTAAGCAAATATAAACTAAACCAAGTAAACTACTAATCAAAGGAACAGGGAAAATCTTAAATGGCAAAGTAAACAAAAACAAAGAACAAAATGGCAGATCCTGACAATGTTAAGATTTAATTAGCTTTGTCGGATAGGAGTAGCTCAAGATAACATTCATGTATCAAGTGGGGAGTAGAGCTCAGGTGACATTCTTATCTTTCCAAGGTACTCATCCAACTTATGCAGTCCACAGGGAAAATTAAAACAATAAATGTTGTTTCTCAAGGGTAACAATAGCACTTTTCAGTTTCAGGTGCTTCCATCCAGTATATCCAGTATATTAGTTCATGTCACAATTTTTTGTGTTTTAATGATGCTTTAATGTGTTTCTTACATGTTGGCTCTGGAAGAAGACAAAAAGCTGGGAAATAAACTATGGTGCATCGTCCTTGTGATCTTCTATACAATCCTTTAGCACATTTAATATTATATAATAATATAACACTTTAATATTTCAATATATCCTTAAAACCTTGTGTTTAACCCAAACTAGAAGAAAGGTGTGAACGACTCCTTTTCAATCTCCTTTTTAATCCTCCCTTTCACTAAATTATAATCCATTTTATACTCTTGCTTTGCCATTTTCTTCTTTGCTACTTACATTGTCTACCTGTAACCAATCATTTCATAAACCTGAACTTAACAAATTACATAATAGGTTAATTTTATTTTCAGTTAAGTTAATTAAGAGTCAATATGTTGGTTTCTAGCATAGACCATGCTGTAAAGCATATCCCACAAAATGTCAATATTGTTGAGATCAGGGCTTTGGCAACTCCACTGCAGAAGCTTATTGTTAGCCAGCTTAACTTCTTCCAAAACCAAGCTTGATATGTGTTTGGGATCATTGCCTTATTCTAACACCCATTTATGTCCAAGATTAAACCTTCTACCTGTTGATTTGTATCAATGTTGAAGAATTCTAGAAGTAGTCTTTTTCCTTTATTATTTAAACCACTTTTTGAGAAGCATCAGTGCCACTGGCAGCAAAACAACTCCACAGTATGACGTTACCACCACCTTGCTTGACAACTGGTACATTGTTCTTAAGTTTGAAAGCGTCACATTGACAAGCTTTCTTGTCCCTGTAGCCCTGTCCCCTGTAGCCAAACAGCTAAATTCTTTGTCTGACCAATTTTACTCCCAAAGGAATTTGTTCTTGTCCATTTGGGAAGCTGCAAATGTCAAAATGCTTCTTCCTTAGTCAGCACCAAATCAGTCCATAGCAATGTAAAGCTAGCATCAAGGTAAACTGTGACAATTGTGTTACAGCATCTTTTTGTCAGTGACAGATTTTAGCCTTAATGGTTCATGTGTTTTTCCTGAACATCATAAAAAACATATTGTTATCTAACAGTTGATTATAGTGTAGGTCTTTAGGTCCAGACAATGCAGTGACACATTTGAATATTAGTATTTATGTACAATGCTTTGAACTGATTATCTTTATAACCTTTCTAGAAACTTGTGTTTAAGTCTGTATGTACAACCTTGTGACCATATACGGATTACAGAAGATCCACAAAATACAAACTTGCGCACAAAATTATAATTTCTGGTCGCTCCATCACACTACCACTCATGTAGGACCTTGGGTTGCAGGTACGTCACTGGAGTACCTCGAGGGTTTTCCATCTCCAAGGTCCCATGGCAGCCTGGGCCCAAATTTGAATGTACAACTTAGACACTCTCACTTATAACATTTTCATGACACATACATGTAGGACCTTGGGTTTGGGCACGCCTAAACCCAAGGTCCTACATTCTGCTAGCAAATACACTCTGCTATGAATGCCTAATGGCTACCATAGCAGAGTGTATTTTATTAACCTCACCTCTGATGCCTGTGGCTACCTCTAAGGGTTATGTTGCATGTAGACATTGAGGGTTCTGTGAGTACGGTGCTCAATGGTGTCTGCTTTCTTGTGCTTGTGGGTGGAGGCTGGCGTGGCATTGTACTGGTCCCTTCCCTTGCCATCACTGTGCGCTGTGTGGTGGAGGATAGGATGAAGCAGGGGTGCTTGGAGCGGGGCCGTGTGTGGAGCTTGCGCTGCGTGGATGTGTCTCCATCGTCTTTTCTGGGGGTGGACCTCATCTGTAGGGGTGTGCCCCTGTGGGGCAGGGATTCATGGCGTTTGGGGACATATGTTCGATAACTGTGTCCTGGTTTGGAGTGGCCCTGTGGGGAAACCCCTCTTTTGTTCGTGGCCCCCTGTCCGGATAGAGAGGTAGTCCCGGTGGTGGTCTTCCTGGGGTTCCCCTGCTCTGGGGGGCCTTTGGATGTCTGTCTCTTAGATTTCCTCTGTGTCTGTCTCGGGTCAACGGGGTCAGTTCTGTTGCTCCTCACACTCGCTATTGCATATTTTTATGGAGAAACCTCCAATAAACAAGCACGCTCACACTTACACCCACATGTGTTTGGATTCAGGTACAGATACACAGATGTTCTATATTGAGATTTCTTCTTGGCACTCAGACAACAATTCTGAGCGCTACTCTGCCAAACAGGACACGTAAAAAACAAAAAACTAAATTCTATTTCTTCTAAAATTTCATTACCTCTATGGATGTAGGGACACTTCTCACTGGAACCATGATGCATTATGAATTGAATTTAAAGTGTTTCAGTTATTCTACCTGAAAGGCCCATCTCTGCGAAAGTGATCCCTGAAGGCATGTTGCTCAACATCAAACAAAGCACACTTTCTGCGTAAGCTGGACACCTCTATGGCCTGTGGCAATGCCACTTGCTGTTTAACCAAAATTGCCTGTTTTTTCAGATTGATCCACTTTTCTGGCAACTCCTGTAGAAAGACAGATAATCAAGAATGTACAAAAACAAGATTGTAGGCAAAGACAGCAGTCATGATATATGATGAATTGCTGGGAGGAAGAGCTCAGATGAGAGATTAGCATTAGGAAAAACACAAAAGAACTATCAGAGTGGTTCAAATGGTTCGGTCTCAGCAGGAAAAAATAAAGCAATGACTCTTTACCAGAAAACCAAATAAATGGATGAGATATCAGAATATCAGTTCTTACAGCTAAGTGTTTGTAAACCACTTCTGGGAGCTCCTGTTCATAGATTTTCAGCAGAGCAATGGTTTGTTGCAGAGGCTCAAACATGGTGTCTGTAGAGGTTTGTCTCTCTTTAACCGCCAGCAAGTGACCCATGACCTCAACCAGACTGCTGTAGTCACCCTCCTGCACCCGTTGGCTCAGGCCTGACTCAGTTGCACAGATAAACTTCTTTAGATCAGACAGGCTAAAAGAGACAAAAACATTGTTCAGGTAAAAACTATGGACATATAGTATAGTATTGTATAGTATAGTATAGTATAGTAAGGTACAGTACAGTACAGTACAGTACAGTACAGTACAGTACAGTACAGTACAGTACAGTACAGTACAGTACAGTACAGTACAGTCAAAAGCTGCTGATTAATTCATCATTAGGAGCTTCATTAGCTTAACTTTAGTTGCTAATTGAAGCGGATGACTGAAATCACTTCGAACAAGCCTGATCTGTGATCCCACCATGTGTAGGAGCTAGCTCTTCAGTGTGGACACTGTTATTAAGTAGAGATTACTCAAAGTTTACTATAGTCCGTATGTCTGAGTATTTAAAAGGTTCAGAGGAAGCACAGCAACGTGAAAAGCTTTTCCAAAGAAATAGATTTTTTGGGACTAAAACTGGAGCGAGCATAACTCTTTTGGTGTACCAAACCTCCTGATACAATGCATGTGTGAAGCTGCTGTTTATCCAAAAAAGTGAATGAGATTAATTTCTCCAACAATCCTGTGATAATTTGGTGATAATCTACATGATGGAGAAATGGGGCACAAGCCAAACATGCTAACGAAGTGGCTCAGAGATTGAGCACAGAGTTTGAACTAAAAACCTGTAGAAAGTTCTCTTTTATAAGAAATAAAGAAAAAACACATTTCCTACCTGTTGGTTACATGATCGATGAGGTGCTGTTTGAACATGAGGCTCCACTTTTTGATGACATTGAGCAGAGCACTCTTCATTCTACTACCATCCATCCTCATCCATCCATGGAAAACATGCACTGCCTCCAGGCCCTGGACCTCCTCATAGAGCTTCTCATAACTACAGTGTAGAGACAAACGGATTGCACTGAACTTACAGTTCAATTTTAGAACCTGATAATGCATAAATTAATGGAAAATGAAAAAATATATATTTTAACCCCTACCCATCTATTTGCTCTCTAAAGTTGTCCAGAATAGGTGTACTCTCATGGACCACGCTATCAGAGAAGACCTCTACATCAGGGCTTGTGGGAATGTGACCATACTCGAGGAACCGACGCATAAACTCTTTCCTATCGTCAACATATAGGTAGCTGTAATGCTCCAGAGAGTTGTGGAAGCCACAACACACGGCCATCGCAGCCTTTACACGTTCCATCAGGAGGTGTCGCATGTCTGCCAGGTCAGTCATGCTTTCCATGTCAGCCTGACAGAAGAAAGGTTAGAAACCCTAATCCATGCTGAATGAAGGAGACGAACACACGTTTTTGTTAGGGCTGCATCAAATCAGTTTACCTGATAGTGGAGAGACAGGCTGTGCTTGGCGAGCCGTGGCACCAGTGAAGACATTTTGAAAACATCATTGATGAGGCTCTCCACCATCTCAAACAAACTATCTGGAGCCCCCAGCTCCTGAGAGGGAAAGAAGACCATGTCGGGACCCTGCAGAACCAGTTGAACCTCAAGCAAAGGGGCCACAACAGCTCTTTGATCTGTGGAAAGAGGAAACACTGAGCAAATCAACGGTTCAAATAGTAATGCTTAATTCATCAGTGGTTAGAGACAGAACCTGCTGTTATTATCGTGTTTATTGGCTAAATCATTCATAGATGCAAATAGTATTGGCACCCTATTCAACATGTGTAAAAAGCCTTAAAATACGCTTATCTTTTATAGCACCCAAACAATCAAACACATAATAAGAAAGACAAAATCCCCAGTGGCACAATTTATGGTACCCTTGCTGTAAATAGTTTGTATAACTTATTTTTTTCAAAAGGGCAACACTTTCTCTTCTCACATAACATTTCACAAGGTAGGAGCATACAGAAAGGGGGATCTCTATCTCTCTATATGCTCCATTCCTCTTTGCACAATCTCTCTAGATCAACCAGAGTCCTGGGTCTTCTTGCATCTTCTATTCTTTTCAGCTCACCCCACAGGTTTTCTTTATAATCTTTATATATTTTATTTATATATTTTATTTATAATCTTTAGGTATTGCAAAAAGTTGAAGATGCCTGGCATTCACGATTCCCAGGACCTTTAGAATTAAGGCCCACAGCACCATACTTGTTCTCCCATACTGAACAGTGAACCTGGGGTGCTTTTCTGTATAAGGTGCCTTTCTACTACAGTAATCTTTTAAGGAAAAGGTGTAATTTTGGGAATATTATTATCACTCCTGTGTTTCCACAGTAGTTAATAGTGTCAGAGAAAGGCCATAGAACTTTTTCATTTAATAAGACTATTTTGAATCACGGTTTGGGGAGGAAGGTGCTATGCCAATTCCTTAAATGTTGTCACCTTCATATTTCAGTCATATCAGTTTAAATAGTCTGCACTTATAATTTGAGTGTATTTTAATTGTCACAGATCATAAAGCATGGCTGTGATATAATAAGTTTAGGGATAGAACAACCCGACCGAACCACTTTAACTTATCTTAGAGAAGAAAGAGCAGAACTTGTTACAGTTATAGCTTTCTATTTGATTTTTTCAAAGACTGTTCACAAGTTTTAAACTGTAGTCGCTGTGACAAAATTATCCATTCTTGTTTTATTTCAGAAAAATTTCGGCTTTAATTTTCGCATCAAGAACCTGCAGCCATGCTCTGTGGCTGACGGAGATGTTATGGCCCTGTTCCACTGTGGAAATATTGATAAAAGAACAGCCAAGGTAAATTAAAGATGCAGAAAAATATTTTTACATCTCATAGTCAAAACATGCCTAAAGGATGTTTGTGATAATTTTTCAGTTTTTTTTGTTTTTACTTTAAATTAAGTTTTTGACCTGTTGGAAATGTAGCAGAGACAGACAGATTAGATAAAACATGAAACTCATTGGCTGTCCCAATCATAAACTGAGATGAATAATCCGAGATAATAAAGACAATTTGGTTGTGATAAAGTAGCACGAGAGGATTTATGTGATTCAACACTGGTAGACAATGAAAACCAGAGAGCTTAAATACTGAGGGGAGTGTGTAACAATGAACTGGGAGAAGAGCTAATCAGGAGAATGTGAGACAGCTGGGGATCAGGGATCCTAAACAATTCAGGGGGAGAAGGGCTAATTAAAACAAATGAGCATGGAAAGCAGGGAGGTGAGTGGAACACAAGTAACTAATGACTGGAATAAAGGACATAAACAAGAGGAAACCAGATCTATAAGGAAATACCTAAACACACCTAACACCGGAACGCAGGAAGCAACAAAACTAAACAGAAGGATTCTAAATAAACCAACAGAAAAGCACCTGGCTGAGCAGAGAAGGTAAACAAACACCAAAACCTAACACAGACAGATCCTGACAGTCCAGGTTGTGTCCCACCAGCGCCTTTTTTATACTCCCCAAAGCATACAAATTAACTAAATAAATTTGACTACTGAAACACAGTCTAAACAAAATGGGGAGGGAAAACATTTTTGTAGCCTTTACCTGCATGCAAAACCATTCCTGTTTTTTGGTTGTCTCATTGTTGCCTCTTTATTGCAGCTGCTGTTATTTTCATTGACAGGTAACACTGATAAACAATCCCCTCTACAACCTAACTGACCAGATCTCTTTTTTATACTCTCCAATGTGGTGCAATGTTACAACTAAGTGCTATTCTTTTAGAAAAGTAGTTCGTACAAAGTAGTAGGAATGCCAATTGTTGTGCTGCTGTTGATTTTATTAAAAACAATAATTTCTTGGCATTTTCTTGGCATGGGGCATTTTTCTGAACTGAATAAATGTTATAAACCTCAATATTTTGCAGTGTGATATTATATCATTGCAATAACAGAAAAAAAATCATTTTAAGGCTCTCTAATCATCTTGTACATAGGTGCCAACAAATTTGTTGTCATCTGTACTTCAGAGACTTCTTGATCTTGACAGGTTTTTGAACCCACACAAAGGGAAAACAGAAGACATTGAAGGCAAATAAAGCACATGAGGGAAAGAAGATTGGACACAGCAACAATTTGTAAACACTCCAGCTCATCTTGAACCACATCTCAGTACATCTAAACTGGCTGACAAAACCCATGCCAACAAGCAAGTTTGCTAGTCTTCCATATCTATAATCCAGCCAATAAAGGCGGACATTCGACTGACATCAAAGCCCTTGAGGACATGTTGCTAAAGAGCTGTCCAAGTGAGTGCTGGCTGAGAGAGGCTGCAGAATCACAGTAATGAGCAGCTCTGAATTTTCTCCTATTAATATTAGACTTGGCAGCAGTGTTCTGTTGGCATTTGGGCAGGAGTAGTAAAAGCCTCAGCATGACTGTAGCACTCCTAATAACAAATGCAGACATCACTTTTTAGATTTATGGTTGGAACCGGATTTCTAAATGCACCTCATAAAAAGACACATAGGCTTTTAGTAATCACTATCTGACATCAAATCAGACAAAATTTTACCTGTTTTAAGTCACCTTGTGAGGTAGTACCCATCACTGTAAAGGTAACATAAAAACCCAAAATACAACTTTTATTTGGGTTTACATTTTTGGAGACATGTCATGTGATCTTATACAACAAATACTGAAGCATTTGGTCTTAGGCAGGAACATGTTGTTGAAATATTAAAGCATTGCCTCAAGACATCAGCCAGAACCATAACATTTGGACAAATGGATCTTCTGGAATGGACAAAAACAGGCGAATCAGTCACAAAGTGACCTAAAGACAGACAAGTCAATGTTTTGGAGTGAGCATCAGAAAGCCCTCATATTCCATTGAAAGTGCATGAGCAAAGATGAAAATGTGTCTGTGAATAAGACTCACAGCAGTCCTGTGAGAAGAAATGGCCTAATATTCCAGAAAACTGTTTTTAATGACTGGTGGAATTATATCCAGAATGCTTGACCTAAACAATTACACTTAAAAGGCAACTCTGTCAAATACTAAGAAGATATATGTAAACCTCTTACTTTGAAGAAAGGAAAAAAAAACATCCTTACAATATAATTTCCCTAAGCATTCTGGTAATTAGCAAATAGAAATAATTTTAGTAATTCTAACTGACCGAGGAAAGGAAAGGTTTTGTTTGATGTATTGCACACACAGTGAAAAAAACATGGTATGTGTCTCTACTGCAGTGTATGGAATTGTCTGGCTTGAACTGTAGCTCCAGTGTATTGTTTGCTGTTCATTGTCCTACCAGTGTTGTCCAGGAAGAACTTGAGAGAACACTCAATACAACTGAAGAATCCATCTATAACCATGTCATCAATATATTCCACATAGGCTTTCCATTCCTCCGAGGACGACTCAGCTCTGAACAGCACCCGATTGCTCTAAAACATAAAATGCAGGACAATCTTAGTAAATCATTTAGAAATTGCATTAAAGTGTAGTTCAAAGGGAATTCCAAATCCCCGCCTGAAAATGTCTTTTTTAAATGATGAAACATTAGTGAAACCTAAAGAGAATTGAATATGTCTCAATCATCAGACAAGTACCTCAAGCAGGAAGTGGATTTTCTCTCCAGAGGACCGCACCAATTTGTGAAACTGCTCCACCCTTTCAGCCCTGTCCTCAAGGCAAAGTAGAGCATCCTTTTTGCCATCTTTTCTGTCAAACATGGGGATGGCCCAAGACCTCATGCACCTCTGCATCTCCTCTACATTTTCCTTGGCCTTTTGTTGTCTGCTCTCTAAGTCACAGGCAGCTTCTCGAATGTCTTGGATATACTGCCAAACACCTGAAAAGACATGTGTGCTTTAGAACACACAGCTAAGTATGTTTCTAAATTTTATAGTGAAATTTATTTTAAATTTATGTATCAGTTATCTTCTTACAGTGTAGGACACATTTCATTCTCTAAACGTTTTAGAGGGTTAAGATGAACGACATTGCAAAACAAAAACTCTTCCATATTTTGTCACGTTACAACAACAAACTTTAATAAATGTTTTGGGGATTCTATGTAGTAGACCAAAACAGAGCCTCGCTTTACATATCTTCCAAACTAGCAAATTATGGATTTGGTCAGCTGGTCTCTCAACGAAACTGATAAAATGTTTTCCACGGGAAGACAGGGTAAAGCAGAACCCTCTTGCCCAGCCGGTACATTCTTCTCTGGACACACGATGGAATCCTGGCAGCAGTGGAAGATTGTGTGCTTGACTACAATGTCGTTTGAGGATGCAGAAGACGTTTATATATTTGGATTTTGATAACAGGTTTTCTGCTTTTTGGAGCCTGTGGTTATCTGACTTATCGAGTGAGTAGCAAAACGTGGGCAGCTGTTCAAAGCATCCCAAAACTGCCTGCGATGCTGGATGGAATCTGCAGAGAGATCAATGCTCAGACTGAATTGTTAAGAGAGCTAAGCCGCAAGCTGGATACGGTTCTTGAACAGAATCGCAGCCTGGAAGCGGCTTTTGGACACAGAGGTGAAAGGATTTAATCATGGAGAAAGTTGTTCGCTCGACAACTGCGGAAAGTCCCAGAAATTTGGATATTTGGATTCGCAATTGAGAGAAAACAGTAAAAACTCTTAAAGTGGTTGGAAATCCACACAACTGCTTGAACCACAACATTTATTGTTTTTTCTAAATCTGGTGCCCCAACGTGGCCTTGGCAACATCTGCTAAGTGGCTATCAAAAACATATCTCCTGGATGTCATGTAAACATGGCGCTCTTTCCCAGCACCCCCGAACAACTGTGACCCAGATAAGACTTTGCGGCCGATTGAGAAAACATCCATCTCTCTCCTCAAGGACAATGGTGCTCTATCTGTGTTGACAGTCTAATTCTTGCACACACATTCACAGTTATATATTCACACCCCCAGGATTCCATCGCACTCTTGCAAAATATTTTCTTCTTGTGTGTTGCTTAGCCCTGCACATAATTGCGTGATTTCATTACTTTTTCATAGATTTTTAGTTTTATCAGAAGGATTACCATCCAAAACCAAACATTATTAGTAATTGACAATTTTGACTATAGCTGCTCTTACACCAATGACCCAACTTTCTTAGTTAGACTTCAATGGACTGTTATTACTTAGTTCAACTTCAGTACCAGTAAAAGCAATATATTAGGACCTGAAAATGTGGATTAAAGCTGTTTAGTACCAGTGACTCAGCTTCCCTAGTTAGAATTCAGTGGAATGATGAGACTATCAATATTATCATCTTCTTTAGCATAAGATGCTTTATTATTAAGAGTGGCTTGGAACCAATTTCTACCAGTAAACCCGGAAGAATTATTAATGTTATTTGATTTTTTTCTTTTTTTGTGTGTTTGCTGTGTGATTGTATTGTAATTGTTTCTCCTCATGTACAGTGCTTTGAATGTCTTGCTACTGAAAAGCGCTATATAAATAAACTTACCTTACCTTACCTTACCTAGTAAAGAACATATGGTTTTTCTAATATCTCAATCTACAAAGGCATGGGTTTTGCAAGCGGTCTACTCATTTCTAGTATTACTGTAACACTCTAAATATAGGTTTATACAAAACTGAAGTACACAAATTCAAAATTACCAGCCTGACCCTCAATGTACACAACGTTTTCTAATATTCCCATCCCGTGCCTTTGGAAATCATATAACACACTCAGATGCATACACCCTGTAAAACATTAAAGTTTGTAGCTGCTGTGTGTTCCTACAGAGAAACATCCAGACCATCCCCACAGAGAGCTGAGTGCACCGGCATCAACCATAAACTTTCCAGCTATTTGTGCTCTGTTCCAACGGAGTCGGAAAAACTAACAACACATCCTGCTGCTGTGCATCAATCAACCCTTATCAATGATTAAACAGCTGCTTTATTCTTATTTCATAAGCAAAGCCTTTCACTTTGTGGCTTCGAACTGACAAAGATGGAGGGAAACAAGAGGAAAGAGTCCTATAAATCCGTAAATGCATAGCGTATCCACTCCTATGAAAAAGACATCATTATGTTTGAACATGGTGTTCATTATGGACAATCCGTGACTAGCACAGAAGTCCAATAACAAAACACTGCTCGGATTCAAATCGGGGAGGCCATTCCTCCCGATCACGCCTCTCCAGGTGTCACTGTCATTTCCCACGTGGGCGTTGAAGTCCCCCAGCAGAATAATGGAGTCCCCAGGAGGGGCACTATCCAGCACCCCCGACAGGGACGCCAAGAAGGCCGGGTACTCCGCACTACCACTCGGCCCGTAGGCTGAAATGATAGTCAGAGACCTCTCCCCAACCCGAAGGCGCAGGGATGCGACCCTCTCATCCACTGGGGTAAACCCCAACACTAGACGGCTGAACTGGGGGGCAACAAGCAAACCCACAGCAGCCTGCTGCCTCTCCCCGTGGGCCACTCCAGAGTAGAAGAGAGTCCAGCCCCTCTCGAGGAGATGGGTTCCAGAGCCCACGCTGTGCGTGGAGGTGAGTCCGACTATTTCTTGTCGATATCTCTCGACCTCCCGCACAAGCTCAGGCTCCTTGCCCCCCAACGAGGTGACATTCCACATCCCTAGAGCCAGCCTAAGCATCCGGGGATCTGGCTGCCGAGGTCTCCACCTTCGATCGCCGCCCAATCCTCTTTGCACCGGTCCCTCACGGTTCCGGCTGGGAAAATCTCCTTCGGAATTTTCTTGTAAAATATTAAATTTCCATCAATATCAGCAAGCCATCCAAGCATCACAAGACCATCACTCTACCACCACCATGTTTGACTATAGGTAAGTTGTTATCTTGCTTAAATGGTGTGTTAGTGTGTTAACAGGTGATATGGTACTCATATATTCCAAAAAGCTTTTTTTTTTCGGTCACTCCACTGAACATTTTCTTGGGAGTCATAAAGATTTTTTTTGGCAAATATGTGGTCTTTTCTGGAAGCAGTGGTTTTCTGCTTAGAAACCTTTCAAAGGATTCCATTTTTGCTTTCTTGTTGTTGATACAAGAATACTGACCTTAACTGAGGCAAGTGAGTCCTGCAGTGCTTTAAATGTAGGTTTATTTGTGATGTTGTGCCCCACCCATGAGATTATAAAATGGACTGAACCGTAAACCATCAAAGAGGCTGGCGGGAAACTCTGCATCTTTAATTACACCCATAACCTACGGTCCTGGACAGAGGAGCCACAGCTCTAATCCCAATGATGTCATGGAATCCTCGAACAAAACAGTTCTCCAGCCACACCATTTTCTCTATCCTGCTGCCTACCAGCTAACGGAGAGGCAGCACTGTCGGGTATAAGACTCTACTACTTAGAAGCATCCTTGGATCCAATGTTGACTATGGTTTATTGTTTGTGTGCCCACCGATCGAGGACAACAAAAGTTAAGTTATGATCTACTGTTTGAGCAATCTGCGTTCCCAGTACAAGGGTAATTAAAACAAGCTTGTCTTCAAACTTTCTTTTTGAGGTTCTGGAAAAAATAAATCTGATCCAGTGACTGAGCCACGTAATTCATCGCCTGTGGGACGGCCTGTTCTTCAGAATGGTTTATGTCTGAGGTACTGTTTGGGCAGAGAAAATTAGTTTAGGAGGAAACAATTGAAACCATCTAAATTTTTGCTTGTGGTGGTAAAACGACTACCTGGTGAAGCTAATGGTAACAGGCCTCTACTCTAAGCTTTGTGATTAGTTTGTTCTGTTTTGTGTTTTAAAGTCTTTATAAACTTTATTCATATGAGTTTGCTCCATTTTATGCTTTTCCTTATATAGGTTTGACTATTGTTTAAAAGGTGCTACAAATTGTCACCACCAGAGGTTAACAAGCTAATAGCTCTGCTTTATCACACAGCAGACAGCTTTGTTTACAACAGAGCTAGTTTCTTTAGCCCTGTATTCGGTAGATAATACGCTGAGCGCTATGATATACCTTAATATTTGTATTAATGGTATTCAAAGTATGGGTAAAACTTTTAGGGTTACCAAATAGCAGCTGGTGACCTGGATGTAATACCCCCATATTTCTTTGTCTGTCTGTTGGCCGTGTGCTCCTTGGCATCTTTAAATAAAGTTTAACTCTGTTAAACCATTCGGGGAGGAATAATTACATAACACTGAAAATCAATTGTCAGGAAGATTATTGATCTATAATTCGGTAAATAATATTTCCTTAAATAATATTTTTACTAAAATAATGGTGGCTAAATAAAACAAGAGTAAGAATCAGTTATCCAAAAAGATGATTGATTTCTGATTTGGCAAATCATTCTTTAAATTATGATATTATTAAAATAATCTTTTACTTACCTTCTGATTTTGCATTGTGACTAGTCGTTTGAAGACATACAAATTGCTGTCCTTAATTAGTTTGAAACTAATTTAACTTAATTCCCAAATTCTTAAAGATAAACTTTGGTTCTTGAACATAAATATCCACATTGAACTGTAATCATTGCATCAATTTTATTAGTTCCTTTGTTCCTTTTTTCGTACCTAATTCATTAGTTCCTAATTCCTTCATTTTGCTTGGAAGTTTAGGTGATTTGTTCTAGGCCTAGTTCATTCATAAATGTTAAACTTGGAGTTTAATTGTTTTTGTAGAGATTGCTGTTTTGAGAATGCCAGTGCTCGAATCCCTCTTTCATCCATTGTTTTAATATCACCGCCTTATTGTGCTCATATTCACAGGACAATACTTAACAGACCGAAAGTAGTTTAATTAAATATTAAACAACTCAAGCATATTTTTGCACAACGGTGACATGGATGAGCTGTTGATGTAGTCTTAGAGTAACTTTGGCCAGCCACTGCTGGGGAGACAATTCAATGTTTTCTCTTTTTCTGAAAAATGGTTCTTACTAGTGTTCTCTAAAGTCCTAAAGCCTTGTATTTACAAAATTACATTCCCTTCACTTCATTTGAGCTTGGAACCCTAGTAAGTAAATTCTGTTAATTCTTATTTTAACAGCGAGGCAAATGCTATCTTACACAGGCCCAAGTTGGTTTAGGATATTGCATATCGTTTGTTTTTTTCTTCATTCATTCATCTTCTATACCGCTTATTCCATAGTGGGTCACAGGGGAGCTGGTGTCTATCCCCAGCAGTCTATGGGCGAGGGTACACCCTGGACAGGTCACAAGTCCATCGCAGGGTAACACACAGACATACAGGACAAACAACCATGCACACACTCATTCACACCTAAGGGCAATGTAGAGATACCAATTAATAGTCATGTTTTTGGACTGTGGGAGGAAGCCGGAGTACCCAGTGAACACCCACATATGTACGGGGAGAACATGCAAACTCCATGCAGAAAGACCCCAGGCCAGGAGCCGAACCCAGGGCCGTCTTGCTGCAAGGCAACAGTGCTACCAACTGCCCCACTGTGCAGGTTTTTTTTCCCCTAATAAATAAAATCATCATTTGAAAACAGGTTTTTGTGTTTACTCAGGTTATGGCTGTCTGATGTTAAAATTTATTTGATAATCTACAACATTTATGTGTGAAAAACTAAAGAAGGGGGGAAATAAAAAAAATGTTTCACTCATTGTATATTTAAAATTTATATGAATGTGCACCTCAACTCTCCTGTTTCCACCAGAACTGTCCGTCGGGAGCTCCACAGGGTCAATATACACGGCCGGGCTGCTATAGCCAAACCTTTGGTCACTCATGCCAAAGCCAAACGTCAGTTTCAATGGTGCAATGAGCGCAAATCTTGGGCTGTGAAAAATGTGAAACATGTATTGTTCTCTGATGAGTCCACCTTTACTGTTTTCCCCACATCCGAGAGAGTTACGGTGTGGAGAAGCCCCAAAGAAGCGTACCACCCAGACTGTTGCATGCCCAGAGTGAAGCATGGGGGTGGATCAGTGATGGTTTGGGCTGCCATATCATGGCATTCACTTGGCCCAATACTTGTGCTAGATGGGCGCGTCACTGCCAAGGACTACCGAACCATTCTTGAGGACCATGTGCATCCAATGGTTCAAACATTGTATCCTGAAGGCGGTGCCGTGTATCAGGATGACAATGCACCAATACACACAGCAAGACTGGTGAAAGATTGGTTTGATGAACATGAAAGTGAAGTTGAACATCTCCCATGGCCTGCACAGTCACCAGATCTAAATATTATTGAGCCACTTTGGGGTGTTTTGGAGGAGCAAGTCAGGAAACGTTTTCCTCCACCAGTATCACGTAGTGACCTGGCCACTATCCTGCAAGAAAAACGGCTTAAAATCCCTCTGACCACTGTGCAGAAGTTGTATATGTCATTCCCAAGACGTATTGATGCTGTATTGGCCGCAAAAGGAGGCCCTACACCATACTAATAAATTATTGTGGTCTAAAACCAGGTGTTTCAGTTTCATTGTCCAACCCCTGTATATATACAGTATATAGAGGGGAAGTGACAGCATAATGCAGTATATTATTGCTGCCAGCAAAAGTAAACTGGGCCACCATTATTTACCAGAACTGCCTTAAGTCTCCTGGGCATGGAGTTTACCAGAGCTTCACAGGTTGCCACTGGAATGCTTTTCCATTCCTCCATGACGACATCACGGAGCTGGTGGATATTCGAGACTTTGTGCTCCTCCAACTTACACGTGAGGATGCCCCAAAGATGTTCTATTGGGTTGAGGTCTGAAGACATGCTTGGCCAGTCCATCACCTTTACCCTCAGCCTCTTCAATAAAGCAGTGGTCGTTTTAGAGGTGTGTTTGGGGTCATTATCATGCTGTAACACTGCCATGGGACCCAGTTTCCAGAGGGAGGCGATCATACTCTGCTTCAGTATTTCACAGTATATACAGGTCCTTGTCAAAATATTTGCATATTGTGATAAAGTTCATTATTTTCCTTAATGTAATGATGAAAATTTAACATTCATATATTTTAGATTCATTGCACACTAACTGAAATATTTCAGGTCTTTTATTGTCTTAATACGGATGATTTTGGCATACAGCTCATGAAAACCCAAAATTCCTATTTCACAAAATTAGCATATTTCATCCGACCAATAAAAGAAAAGTGTTTTTAATACAAAAAACGTCAACCTTTAAATAATCATGTACAGTTATGCACTCAATACTTGGTCGAGAATCCTTTTGCAGAAATGACTGCTTCAATGCGGCGTGGCATGGAGGCAATCAGCCAGTGGCACTGCTGAGGTCTTATGGAGGTCCAGGATGCTTCAATAGCGGCCTTTAGCTCATCCAGAGTGTTGGGTCTTGAGTCTCTCAACGTTCTCTTCACAATATCCCACAGATTCTCTATGGGGTTCAGGTCAGGAGAGTTGGCAGGCCAATTGAGCACAGTGATACCATGGTCAGTAAACCATTTACCAGTGGTTTTGGCACTGTGAGCAGGTGCCAGGTCGTGCTGAAAAATGAAATCTTCATCTCCATAAAGCTTTTCAGTAGATGGAAGCATGAAGTGCTCCAAAATCTCCTGATAGCTAGCTGCATTGACCCTGCTCTTGATAAAACACAGTGGACCAACACCAGCAGCTGACACGGCACCTCAGACCATCACTGACTGTGGGTACTTGACACTGGACTTCTGGCATGTTGGCATTTCCTTCTCCCCAGTCTTCCTCCAGACTCTGGCACCTTGATTTCCGAATGACATGCAGAATTTGCTTTCATCCGAAAAAAGTACTTTGGACCACTGAGCAACAGTCCAGTGCTGCTTCTCTGTAACCCAGGTCAGGCGCTTCTGCCGCTGTTCCTGGTTCAAAAGTGGCTTGACCTGGGGAATGCGGCACCTGTACCCCATTTCCTGCACACGCCTGTGCACGGTGGCTCTGGATGTTTCTACTCCAGACTCAGTCCACAGCTTCCGCAGGTCCCCCAAGGTCTGGAATCGGCCCTTCTCCACAATCTTCCTCAGGGTCCGGTCACCTCTTCTCGTTGTGCAGCGTTTTCTGCCACACTTTTTCCTTCCCGCAGACTTCCCACTGAGGTGCCTTGATACAGCACTCTGGGAACAGCCAATTCGTTCAGAAATTTCTTTCTGTGTCTTGCCCTCTTGCTTGAGGGTGTCAATAGTGGCCTTCTGGACACCAGTCAGGTCGGCAGTCTTACCCATGATTGGGGTTTTGAGAGATGAACCAGGCTGGGAGTTTTAAAGGCCTCAGGAATCTTTTGCAGGTGTTTAGAGTTAACTCGTTGATTCAGATGATTAGGTTCATAGCTCGTTTAGAGACCCTTTTAATGATATGCTAATTTTGTGAGATAGGAATTTTGGGTTTTCATGAGCTGTATGCCAAAATCATCCGTATTAAGACAATAAAAGACCTGAAATATTTCAGTTAGTGTGCAATTAATCTAAAATATATGAATGTTAAATTTTCATCATGACATTATGGAAAATAATGAACTTTATCCCAATATGCTAATATTTTGAGAAGGACCTGTACTGGAGTTCATGTGTCCCTCAATGAAATGTAACTCCCCAACACCTGCTGCACTTAAGCAGCCCCAGACCATGGCATTCCCACCACCATGCTTGACTGTAGGCATCACACACTTATCTTTGTACTCCTCTCCTGATTGCCGCCACACATGCTTGAGGACATCTGAACCAAACAAATTAATCTTGGTCTCATCAGACCATAGGACATGGTTCCAGTAATCCATGTCCCTTGTTGACATGTCTTCAGCAAACCTTTTGCAGGCTTTCTTGTGGACAGACTTCAGAAGAGGCTTTCTTCTGGGATGACGGCCATGCAGACCAATTTCATGTAGTGTGCGGCGTATGGTCTAAGCACTGACAGGCTGACCCCCCACCTCTTCAATCTCTGTAGCAATGCTGATAGCACTCCTGCGCCTATCTTTCAAAGACAGCATTTGGATGTGACGCTGAGCACATGCACTCAGCTTCTTTGGATGACCAACGCGAGGTCTTTTCTGAGTGGACCCTGCTCTTTTAAAATGTTAGATTACCTTGGTCACTGTGCTGCAGCTCAGTTTCAGGGTGTTGGCAATCCTCTTGTAGCCTTGGCCATCTTCATGTAGCACAACAATTCGTCTTTTAAGATCCTCAGAGAGTTCTTTGCCATGAGGTGCCATGTTGGAACTTTCACTGACCAGTATGAGAGAGTGCAAGAGCTGTACAACAAAATTAAACACACCAGCTCCCTATGCACACCTGAGACTTAGTAACACTAACGAGTCAAATGGCATTTTGGAGGGAAAATGAGAAGAGTGCTCAATTTGGATGTAGTCTCTTAGGGGTGTACTCACTTTTTTTGCCGGTGGTTTAGACATTAATGGCTGTATCTTCAGTTATTTTAAAGGAAGAATATCTGCAGGAATGTGAGGATGGTACTCACTTTTGTGATACACTGTAAGTTTGTTGTAGCTTAATTCCGCCTGAAAATGTAATTGAGATAAACAAATCATATGTATCACTGTAGTCAAACCCCCAGTTGAAAGGCATACACTATCTAAAGACTCTTAAAAATTATACAAAAGTTTGCAAAAACTGACAAACAATTCAGTCTAATGAATTTCGGATCATTAATTGTTTAAAGTATCACAACTCAAATGTAATCATCCAGTCCATAAGGAACACCATGCGGTTTCCCTAAAAAAATGGATTCTTGTTTTGCTGGAAAGGTTTACAGCATAGTTGAAGAGGTGTAAATACACTTCAGCTGACATTTATCAGGTTCTACAGAGTAGTTGGGCAGATATTTGATCCATTTAACATGTTAAAACCAACATTGAAATGTTTTAACTTCTCACAGTTTCTTCTGAGCTTCCCAGTAAGGTCATGACAATCCCTGGAATTAGGAGGAGCAGCCTGGACTTTAGTTTTAAGCAACTCAGAGGCCTGTTGTTTTTGCAGATGATGTGGTTCTTTTGGGGTCTTCAACCCATGACTTTCAGCTTTTAATGCAACGGTTTGCAGCCAAATTTAAAGTACATAGCTGGGTTTAGTCTCAGCTTATGTCTGGGAGAAAGAGTTTCTGGGGCAAGGAATACAGTTCAGGCCCTTGTACACAAGTGATGACAGGATAGCTCCAACATTCAGCTATAAATCTCGTACTCGTTGTCTTCCGCTTTATCCGGGACCGGGTCAAGTTCAAGCCCTTGTACACAAGTGATGACAGGATAGCTCCAACTTTCAGCTATGAATCTATTAGGGAGATTTCAGCTAGAAGCAGAGCAAAAAAAGCTTCCTTCAAAAAGTAGTCAGGCTCAGCCATAACGTAGCATAGGAGCTTCAGGTATGAAAGTGTATGCTTTTACCTTGACAGTCTACATGTATCAGCATTGAAGAAGCTGTCACCCCTTTTAAAACATTTGTGTTCCAACATTTAGGGTACATGTTTGAAAAAAGAAACAATCACAGACAAGATAAAAATAAAATACCACTGTAAATATACCATGACTGGATAACCTTTGGCTCCTGAGAACTCTAAAGTTAGCATGTGCTGGAGAGGTTCCTATCTAAACATCCCAAAATCCCAAACAACTAGACTGATTTGACCTGACCTAGACAATTCCACACTGAACAATATTTACAAACATGATTTGGAGATTTACAAAATCTGTCTTCCACTAATTAAAACCAAAAAATTAGCATTTTCAAAGGTTTATGGCATTAGAACAACTTTAAACTTTAAAACTGCAATATATGGACTCGTCAAACTAATCCACAGTGGTTACAGTTTCTTTAAAGTTTAGTTCGTGATTTATGAAACTCTATTTGTCAACATAACAAAAAATAGAATTCTTTGTTTTCCCCAAAATGTTGTTAAAATGTGCTCCATGTCTTTCTGGTGAAACTAGTGTAAATTAATATCTCGTCTTATGAGTTGGCTGTATGTTTACACCCCAATGGATTGCATCAAAAACAATAAAACACTGTATAAATGAATTAATTATATGTTCTGTAAGCTCTACAATACACTGAATCCTTAATAAAACAAAAATTCTCTTTGAGGATGGGGGCTTTGTTTTTAGTCATTGTTTTCTATTAATTATTTATCTGACCAAGTCTGTAAATTATTCAGCATGACACTTATTTTGAAGATATTTTGTTTTGCAATTTTCATGAAGTTTTTAAATGCTGTGAGCAACGCAAGCAAAATAATGCTTGTGTCAAATATGTCATTTGTATTGTGGTGTAAGCAGAACAGAAACAAATCCATGAGCATGACTAAATACTGCTGGACTGAGTGTGAAAAATCCTCACACTGTAATGTGAGACAGGACAAAATTTAGCATTTAGATATGTCGGTTTTTGGAAGTGCTATGTGTTACTTATCAGTTAACCTTGGCTGTTCCAGTTTAGACTCTCCTCTGCCTCTCTAAGCTGAGCATCAATGTATCTGAGCTGACGCTGAATCAGAGGACGCTCCACGTCCAGCACAGACAGCAGCACCTGCATTCAAACAGAAGCAAATGGAAAAATGAAAAAAATAAACGTGAATTCATCCATGATGAAATATAAATATTAATAACTGTGCTACTGAAATACTACTCAGAATGGCTAAACAGGCCATTGCCTTTGTAGATGTCACAATTTCACCATTGTTTGCATATTTCTATAGCATATAAGTTGATTGGACCCAAACATTGCTCTCGCTGGAAATTGAGCATTGGTGTGTTTTTACACTGTAAACTGTCTTAACTGAGGAAAGTAAGATGAATGCAGCTCCAGATAACGGGAGCTATCTGCTGTGTTGCTGAGTTAATTAGACCAGTGATTTTGTGCGTATTGTTCTATTATTCATTATTGACACTGTTATTCCCCTCTGTTCTGTTCCCATTAGGACCAACAGTGGAAAAGTGTGTTGGGTAAAGACAGGCAGATTATACGTACAAATTAATTTTTCAAGTAGGTGAATAAAAACTGCTCATCTCTCTCTGTAAAATTTAGGAATTAAATTCACATAGGCCAGTAATGACAGCAATTATTTAGTAGTTAATTTAGCAAAGAGTAGCTGATTTATATCATGATTTATTTTAGCGGGTTTTTTGCAAATGTAATTAACGATGAAGCCAATCTGATCCAATATCAGTCTGATACTGGCATCAATCATTTTAAAGATTATTTTCTTCTTTCCCTTCATTACAATGTATGTGAGGTTTAGCCACCTTGTGTGATTCCATGTCTACTGAATAATTAATAGCCATTAATGGCAAAAAGGCTGGTTTAACTACTTTGTTACTAAGTTTTTTTTTTTTTTGCTGGAGCTGGTGACTTTTCAGATATTAGATCAATGTTTTATACCCCAAAAAAGTAGGTTTAGTAAAACATCTTTAAGAGATAATTCTGTTCCACTGCCCCCATCCCCTGTATCTCTGTATCTTATGTTCAGCAGCTCTGCAGCTAAGATGTGAGAAGATGTAAATATAAGGATGCAATTATCATTCTGATGCCTGTTATGCGATTATTAATCACATGCAAATGAATACAGCTGAATATATTGAAACAAACTGCAGCAGTGTAACAGTACTTACGTACTGTAAGTACTGTTACACTGTAATTTATAATTTAGCTTATTAGTTTATACCACACCCAAAAATATAGGTTTTGCAGATGTTTTATTTCAGATATTGGTAACAAATAATCTAGATCATCTCTCAATTTTATGCAAGAGAGTTTTTTTGAACAGCCGTCTTATGTTTAGGCAATGTCTATACTGCCATTTTTTAACTGTTTAATTTATTCTGATTAATATTTTTTTTTTTTAACAATGAAAGCATAAATAGCAAAACTATTTGTGGAAAAAGCTATATCAGACCCAGCAGTAGGGGACATTGTGGAAACTTTCCAGTTATGTTTGCGCTGGTCAGGGCCTTTGTGTTATTCACCGATCCAGAAAGTAAAAAATGCGAAAGGATTTTATTCCAAACATTCTTTTTTTAATTTTTTTTTTATTTTTGGCGTCAGTGACGATTTCCTCTAAAATGATTGTTTAAAGTGTTAATTTACTGTTTCACGAGCAAGCATTCCAAGAGAAAAAAGTAAGTCATATACATATTTATCTCCAGGCAAACTTCAGTCAACTTTGGGCATTGTGCTTCCTTGTGTGAATACCCAGACTGTTCAGCTAAGTACTGACAAGTACCAATTTTTTGATGAGGCAGACATATTTGATACATAGTGTCCAGGATCTTCTCTCTTATTTAGTGATGATTTTAGCTAAAATAAATGCATTATCACAAATTATCCATGATTGCTTTCATTTCCAAGCTGGAGGTTTAATAAAACATGCAAATTGCCAAACCAGTGTAATACGAGGAGTATTTTCCAGCAATGGATTTTTAGCTATCTTTAGGTTAGCTGAAAACAAACCAGCTTAGCTTAGATCAGGAGGTTATGCTGCTGGGAGATATCACTGTATAGACCAAGAAGGCAGAGAGAAATTGGAAACACCAAAAACATCAGGTTAACTTACAGCAGTGACCCCCAATCATTGTTGACATTATAAGAATATGCTGACAAATTCATTCAAACAGTTAAAATGGGGTTTCGGTAGAAAAACTCATTTTTTGCTGCAGGTCTTTTAGAACAATGCTGTAGCGATCTCCTGACCATGTCAATAAGTAAGGCCTATTTTTATACCAGCTTTCACACAAACTCAATAATCTGAAAACGTTCACTCTGATGTTTCCTAACCTTGTTGTATCGGACTGTGGTGAGTTCCAGGTTGGCCACATACTGCCACAGTTGCTCCCTGGTTGTGTAGATCTGAATGGCTGCTTCTGGTATAGCCTCAGAGGATCGACCCAGTAAGTACTTTACTTCTCTGAGCACAGCCGCCAGCTGGGACGGAATAAGGGAGTCCAAAAAAGTCAAGGTTAAACCTCCAGCAGCAAATCCCTTTACACAACAGTTCCAAAGAGTAGAGTTGGATAAAAGGGTGATATTCTGATCAATAAGCAGTTGAAACCACAGGTAAATGTCGGTGTCTAATCTATGTTTTTATATACGTTTATGTAAAAAACAGATATTAACACACTGTGGAACACTGGAACACATAACTAGAATTTTCTCACTGTCTGACATTTAAGACCAAACCTTTCCTGTTTGGTCAATTAGGAACATCATAATTATTATTATGCTAAATGCCAGAATGATAAGAATTATAAATTTTTAGACTTTTTTTTCTACTTTCTTAAAGTCAGAGGTTTGCACACATTTATTTTGTCTTTGGTAGATACGCCCTTTAAAGGGTATGACTTGGGTGAAATATTTTGGGTTTCCATTCACAAGATTCTTACAATGGTATTTTGTAGGACGCTCTGGCCAATTTCTGACAGAACTGGTGCAACTGAGTCAGGTCTTTAGGTGGCTTCTTCAGACACATCTTTTCAGCTCTGCCCACCAATTTTCTATAAGACTGGGATCAAGGCTGTGTGAAAGCCATTCAAAAATGTGCCTGTATGCCACTTTGTAGCTAATCTGGTGCTATGATTAAGTTCATTATCCATTTAGAAGATCCATTAGTGCCCAGACTTTTACATTTCAAGGTGTCTTGAAATGTTGCTTCAATATTCTCCTTCCTGCGGAAAAACCCCTACTCAACATGATGCTGCCACCCACATACTACAGGGATGATTTGGGATGATTTTTCCTCCAAATGTAATGATGGCTATTATGGCGAAGATTGTTTGTCCCAGACTGCATTTGGACACTGTCTTCTGGCTTTGTATGTTTCTTTTGGAGTAATGGCTTTATCCTTACTGAGTGACCTTTCAGCCTATGTCAGTACAGGACAATGTTTAAAGCAAATAATGACTCCCTCTTACCAGCTTCAGGCATCGTCTTCACAAGTTTTTTTGCTTTTACTTTAGTTCTGGGGTTGATTTATACATTATGCACCTAAACACGTGTCTGGCACTCAGAACCCATCTCCTTTCTGAACACAATGAATGCTGGACATTCCCTTGGTTTACATACTGTATGTGCATAACATTGTTTGAACTGAAGAGCGTGGCACCTTCGGGCCTATGAAAATTGTAACCAAGGATGAACCAGACTTTTGGAGGTCTGCAGCTTTCTTTCTGATATTTTGGCTGACTTTTTTCCTAAATGGTCCTTAATGTCACATCAGGAAGTAATGTGTTTGAGATGTCCTCCTATCAAACATCCACAGGTGTGCCTCAATTTTACTCAAATGTTAGGAATTAGGATTACAAAGACATGAAATCATCTAGAATTTCCCAAAATGTTTAAAGTCATTACAATCATAGTTTATGCGAACCTCCGACTTTGACCAAACTAATCAAAGGCTCTGTCATTATTTTGGCATTTAGAAAATAGAAATTATTTAGGTAATTCTAACTAACCTAAAACAGTAAAGGTTTAGTCTGATTTAGTGTCAGACAGTGAGAAAGAAGGTTATGTAACTCTTCCTACATTTTATGTAAATATTTGTTTATGGTATGGGCAACACAATCGCAATACACAGCTCATATTTTAGGTGTTAGGAATATTTTCAGTTTCTTTGTGTTAAATAATAGCAGTTAGATCATGTTATACATCTTTAATTTGCATGTTTGGGTAAAAACAGTGAAACCTTGGTATTTCTATTTAAGGTCCCTGCCTAACGGCCCATGCCTATTTTCAAGCATGTGAGATTAATATAAAAACCTGCGGGTTGAAATTGACAGAGATCAGTTGAGTGTCCGAGTCTCTGCTGATTAATGGCAAACTAAGGTTGTATTGCGAGCTCTCGCCCACGGCCTCCGTCCATGTCGTGTACAAGCCGGCTGAGTATCTGGAACACCAAACACAACGCAGACAAGCTGCGATCAAAATCAAGCAGAAGTTATTATAGACAGCAAAACAATTTGCAACATTCGCATCAACAGTGTTTCACACTCCCATTAAAAGAGCTCAGCTTCTATATCGCAGGGATAGGTGAATATGCTTGCACTATGGAAATTAACATAAGCAATGAAATAAGCAGCTAAAAGGCGTATGATTAAGCCATTTTGTCAACCCTCTGAGGTTGTAAATAGAATGAGAGGCGTGATCTGCCTGTCAGTGTCTGCCAAACAATAAGGGCAGGGGGAGCAGAGTGAAGGAGTGCTAGATGCAGACGTGTGGGGGGGTGTAATATGAGGATAAACGCTGATTCATCTTCGAGAGGCGGCAAACAGGCAAGATGTCAGGGTTCTGTACGTCTATATCAATCTGTAAATAGCCACATTTATGATGAGAACTTCAGTGCGTGCCGTGTGCTCCTTATTGAATCTCTTCTGTGAGCTTCATTTCCTGATAGTGGCACCGCGGACACAGAGGCAATCATAAGCCTCGGTCATGCCCATAAATCATGCTACATTTTGTCTGTGGGGGTAATGAGTGAGGATGCCAGTCCTGTTCCTAAATGGAATATGTATAATAATAGTGGCATTCACCGGAGACAGCTGAGATGATTATTACTGAGGAAGAAGGGCTCTAATTTCTAATGGTAGTAAATTGTGGGCAAAGAACTAGTCTTATTCATTGTCCCAACACTCCGTTCTGGGGGACATAAAGTGAAAGAGTAATAGTAAGCTTGTAAAGCACCAAAGAAGCAGCCTTAGTCTGGGACTGTATAAGCATTTTAGAGTGTATGCACATGGTGTACATCATACACTACATATCAAAATGTGCACACAATATTGTGCCATTATTTTAAGTTAAACTAAATATATTCATTCTTCTTATTCCTTTCTTTTCTGTTTTTCTTTTACACTTGCCATTTTCTGAAGCATACCCTCTAAGGTGTTTTTCACTCCTCACATTGTGAGAAGAGAGATCATATTTACATAAACCTTTTAAATGACCATGGTTTGCGGTAGAGCTGCATATCAATCATAATCACAATATCAGTAAGTGCAATATTGCCATCGGAAGACTGCTTGGATGCATTATATGGTAATATATTAAATTTCAATTCTCAGGCATTAACCCTCTGTGCAACCGGTATATTTAGTCTCGTTTGTTCAGCTGGATGGAAAGGGCTAACTGCCCTTTATGCCTACAATGTAAGTCTTTGATGTCTGATATATTAAAGCTCACAGAGAGTAGGGACAAGGCCTTATTTTTAATCCAAATCATGTCACGCAACTGGAGCCTTTAAATATTGTTAATATGCTATTTATTTGACATTACTGGCACATGTCTATTTAGTACCTATTTGCTGATACCCATAAATAAATATGAACTGGTTAGAAAGGTCAGCTAACTAATAATTAGAGTTTGACAATGTGTAATTTAATTTTAGCATTAATAACAATAATCTGTGAAGGCGGCAGAGCTCTTTTGAAGAACAGGGATAAGCAAACAAAGCATTGATTAACCTTGATCTAATCCAGCCAATGGATACAAATTGCACCTATTCTTTTATCAGGTTGCAACTGTTCTTTCTTCAGCCAGAAACAAAACAGATGCAGATGTGTTTCCAAATTGACAAGTGATCCTGTAGATTGTAACACAGTGGGGTGATGCATCCCTTTAAATGGTTCATTTGTTTACCATTTCCAAACCCAGCACCACCATCCTTTCCAAACTACAGTCCCTAATCTCACCCACGGTGCAAAAGCCAAGTGGGAATGAACTTTCTCAGTGCACCTCAAACAAGTTGTACAATAGAGATGGACCCCGTTTGCAGAGTTATTCAGTTTGGTATCTGTCAAATAAACAGATACATTTGTTACACCATCTTGCAAACAAAGTTTGTTTTGTGTATTGATTTTTTTGTTGTTTTTTTATAGACACACAGTAGTGAATTTAACTAAATGGAAAGTTACTTGCAGACTGATTTCACACGAAGAGAGTATCAGTGCTACCTTCTTCGTCATCCCTGACCTGTTTTTTTTTTCTTCTTTTTTTTTGTGGAAGACAGTCTGCATTAATAAAACAGCTGTTGTCTATGAGAAGGCTAGGAAATTAGCTTTGTTTGTGACTTACATGAATATATATAAATATGTGTGAAATTCCTCTAAAAGCATCCACAATGCCTCATATACTGTAAATGTGGGCAAGCTGTTTGCTTAGTAAAGGGATTTTAGAAGTAAAGCTGCCCTTTTGTCAGGCTCAGAATTGGTGGCACACACATTTGTGCATCTGTATGAAAAGGTTTTAGTAAACTGAAGGACAGTGTGCACCAAAATGTTACAATAATAAAGTCGCGCATGGAAGCTTTGTTTTGTGGGCGGAATATGCATTGTTCAATCTGAAGTCACAATAAAGCATCCAATGCAATGCATTTTCAGATGTACACTTATTTCCCTTTGTTTCTGGGAACCAATAATAAGACATCAGTTAGTGTTAAAAATGTATGTTAACAAAAGGAAACTGTTAACAGCTAGCTATCTACTGTTGGCCAGATAAAGAACTGGGTGCTATTTGAGCAGCTAAAGCCTTAATCAAATAACACACAAATGCATTTTGAATATTAAATTGGCACTACAGAGCAATACATTTTGGTAATGTACCAATAAAAAAATTATTTTTAGCTCTTAGATCCAATTGTTCTATGAAAATAAGAGATATTTTTTAATACTATTTTAGACAAAGACAGTACCAAATGCTGTTGAGATTGTATCTACTGTCTCTGCATGAAAGGGGGTAAATTTTTACACATTATTGCTAACATATATGCTTATAACTAATGGAGAAAATGAAGACACAAAATGAAAATCGAAACCTTTTTTATCAAAATACTTCCTATGACAAAGGGCACAAGCACAGCTAATCCAAGACCACAAGGTGATTATATTGAGGGTGCAGAAAGGTCATGGTCACTGACCAAGCATGTAAAATCCCAAGAGTGGGAGTCCAAAAAATAGTTCATCTGAATAGAATTACATGAAACCTTAATAACTGTTATAAAAAAAGGACACAGATATTTGTTCTCTCTGCCAGGGCTGCAAGAACAAAAACAAAGTTCTTTCTAGTCTTCATAGGTCTCACCTACTGGAGCACATCCACTTTAGTTTTTTTTTTGGAGATCACAAAAAAAAAAGTTCTGCCTAGAATGTGAGTCAAGAACAAAGAGCAGGGACCCCCAACAGGATGATTTCATTTTATTCTTGCAGCCCTGGGAGGGAGAACAAATTTCTCTGTTCTTGTGAAGTCTATATTGGCTTTACCGCTTCTCCAGCTAAGAAAATTGGCCTTGTACAGAAAAACAGATGTCCCAATTATGGTAATCCATCCTTATTTACCCTGTTATATAACTACAACATGTATGATTTGTATGGGTTTACTTTAGTCTTACTAAACTGCTCTCAGGAATTATCTGCTGAATCTGTTTAAAAGGAGTGGTCCCTGTTGCCAGATACCTAATTTAAAAGAATGGGCAAATAACAGGCTTCTACAAAAATCGGTGGCATGCTGAGGAGGAAATGCAATCATTTGAATTACTTGTCCTGGGGCTGTGACACATCTAAAACGTAAAGGATAGTGAGCCCTGAGGACCACTGTGTGTGAATTTTTGAAAAGGTTAAGTACAGTTTTATAGACTAAACTATTATTAATAACTTTTCCTCAAACTCATTTGAAAAATCCTAGGATTAAGGAATAAAACGAAGCCATGAAGGTCATTCCATCTTGGTTTATCTGGCAATTTCTATGCTTTTTAATCAATATAAGCACATTAGTTTTCCATTTGGAAGTGGTAATACTCTGTTGTAGGTTGAAAATGTGGTCAAGAAGGAAATATTGGGATGTCATGCACTAATAAATTATACTTAAAGAGACATAACCATTTTAGCTGTT
The DNA here is from genome assembly GCF_021462225.1 of Girardinichthys multiradiatus. NCBI lineage: Eukaryota > Metazoa > Chordata > Actinopteri > Cyprinodontiformes > Goodeidae > Girardinichthys > Girardinichthys multiradiatus. Next base: position 29,447,341 of record NC_061803.1, on the reverse strand, counting down.
ATTATTATTATGAAACTTAAAACCATACCCAATCTTTTCCAAGCAGCACAAATAATCTATTTCATAAGCTTCACAACCTGTGGGGCTGAAGCTGACATCATCACAGACAGTAGGACGACAGCAGGTATCGTGAGCTGAATAATATTAATCAGTTAATGATAGCTCGATCAGGACCCTAAGCCAATATGTAGAATCAGATTAGGACATTCCTAAACTAGACACCTAGATTTAAAAAAAGTAAAGCAAAAGCCACAGAATGCAAGCCTGTTTTCTCATAGTCTTTTCTTTATTGATACTAACAATTAAGAACAAAGTTTTGCTTACACCTGGCAGATATAGTTGTAAACTTAATTTAATTCAGCCGAGTAGTTTGTATCTGATAGGAAATGTGGCATGCATCACTCAAAAGATTACACATTACAAAAAAGTATGATTTTAAAATAATTTATCTGTTTTTTATTTAATATAATTATTTATTATGATTGATGACCAGCGTTTTGCATGTTTTGACTTGTATTCTAGTGATTTATCTTTGGAGATGAGTTCCAAGTCTTTGAGTTTGGCCCCCTTGCCATAACCCTTATCTTTAGCTCTGTCCACAGATTCTATATTAGATTTAATTCTAGACTCCAAAACATTAATGTGGCCTCCAGTCAGAAAAAAAATATTTAGACAAACATAACAAATTACTTTAAACCTAAATGTGTTGGGGGTATGAATAAGTTTGAGCTTAACTGCATCCTAGTTAGTAAGAATGCATACATCTGGAAAGAATTATGGAATGTGCTTATCTCATGTATTTCTATAAAGAATACTGCAGTCAGGGAGAATATACATAAAAAAATAAAGGCTTTGCTTAACTTTTAAATTGTTTTTAATCTCTTATCATGGCTGCCACTAAGATACTTCTGGGTGATTGTTATCAGTTCGGAAAGCAAAAGAGAACATTGGACTTCACCCTTTGCCTGCTTGGGAATGCAAAAGATAAAGAAACAATTCTGTGTCACAGTTAACCTTAAATTAGTTTTAGCTGGATGCTTCTAATATTATATTTAACTAACTCCACAAAAGCAGCAAAGTAAAAAAGGCTAAATATATTCATATAATGGGTCTTAATATTTTCTCAAATTTTTACAGTTTTTTTTTTCATTGACCGCAAAAATAATTTTTTTCTGCATGTGGTCCAGGGGTCCATTGCTCACTTGGCATCAGTGAGCAGCGACAGTACATATTGGATTATGGGAGTCCTGCGGAATGATCTGCAGAGCAGCACCACAGTAATGAGGACATAAATCATGGCCAGAACTGCATGCCTACATGCTGATCCACAAGAGACCTCTTTATGAATGCTAGACAATAAACTAAGAATTCTGCAAACACTTACTTTAAAGATATTTTCACAGGGATGAAATGTTATTAAGGTATTTTTTACCTAATACATTTCCTTTCTTTTATTTACAGTGCAATAAAGTGATGTCTTCGAATTGACCTCTATCCTATTCTGTTATTGAATGACACATACATGATGACATACAATGTAAAGTGAGGTAATATCCACACACCTGTCCAGCAGTTGCATCATCTCCTCATATTTCTGGATAACCATGGCTCCTTCTGCAGACTCCAAGCACCTGCGGAAAAAATGAAAGTTTACAAGGCTTTTACAGCACCTCATATAGTGATTTCATTCTGAGACCCTCAGAAAAGAGCAAAAACATCAAGTTTGAATTCTTTATCTTTGCTGAAAGCATGACTCACAGGGGGAAGAGATGCCTCAGTTTGGAGAAGGGGACCTGAATTCGCTGTTGTAGCTCATAGGCCCACCTCAGCCCTCCAGCTACCACCGGCATATTCTTATGCACCGGTGCTGAGCCTAAGGAGGACAGACATGTAGATCATTGCACAGAATTACGCAGATATGGATTTCTGTGTAATATGTAAACACAACTGTGTAAATATGTTCAGATCCCTAGGAATTTAAATGAGGTTCTGTTGAGAAGCTGTGAGCAGTTATTACCTCACCAGCAGTGCACAACTCTCCTTGTGCTTTCATTTTGTATAAAAAAATGATTAGTTTTCTCAGAAGCTGAAAATAATGACAAACCTAAGCTGGTAATAGGCTGAAGTTGATTTCTGGCAGTCATAATCTGGTTTGAGACTTTCAAGGTAAAACAACCCTAAACAAAAGTGCACCCTAAAACAGTTTTTACTGAAATATTAGAAACTAAAAAGTACAAGTATCTTATTGCTTTTATCTAAAACAGAAATAATTATTCTTACTGTTGTTAAAATTATATAACTCTATTAGATTCTATTATATTAAAGATTTTTATACTGTTTACTTTTGATTTTGGTACATAGAAAGAAAGAAATAAGAAAACATGTAAAAGATACACTTAGTAATGTTTAAGGGTTGTTTACAACATAAAGGTGCCTCAGCCTTCTTTGCACCAGTGGAAAGTGTGTAGCAACAGGTGGGGAAGGGGCAGTGCTGCATATTGTATGCTTCATGCACAAAGAGAAAACTCTGGTCACTTTGGCACATATTTTGGTATCTCATGAAAATGACATTTAAACAGTAATGATGTTATGACAAAACATTTTAGCCAATTTGAAGCCTTAACCGTTTACAACCTTGGAAAATCTCATTGCTGGTTAAAAGCCCATGTCTATTTTCCACTAGAAAAACAGCTCTAACCTCAAAGATGTAATAGTAGTTATTGCAAATCCTAATTTACACAGCCATGTGCCACAGCCATATTTGCATAAGATGCTTATTTACAAAAGAGTTTAGAAGACTGAGTTAGTCCAGGATCCGTAACAATGACCATCCCAAAATGACCAAATTAAATTTTGTGGCATGAAAGTGGTTGTAAGATTGTAGATATTGGCTTCATTGCTGGCCCTGGTTAGATCAGTCATTTGCTACAGCCTCTGGGAAAAAAAACTCATCAGATTTCTAGAAAATTAAGAGATTAAGACAATTCTCTATTTCAGATCATAAACTATTATACTGACAAAACCTTATCTTCTCTACTAACCTGTTTGCTGTGTTTCTTTGTATTTATTGTTCAGTTTGTTAATTATTATAAATAAACAAATCTAAAGGTGTTCACAGAGAAGGTGTATTTATACTGAGATTAAACTGGAGACAGATGGGATTATATTCCTAGTTAGGTGACCTTTGGACACACATGGGTTTACAGGATTATGTTAACTAAAGGAGACTAAATACAAAGCACTCCACAATTTTCAGATAGATATTTGTAAAAGATGTTAAGACCTTCTATCCTTTCCTTTCCACTTCATGACTATGCACGTTGTGTTGGCCTAGCACCTAAATTCTCAGTTAAATCAGCGCTGTGAAAAAATATTTGCCCTCTTACAGATTTTTCTGATTTTGCTTTTTAATCTTAGATAAAATATTCATCAAAGGAAAAAAAAAAAAAAGCTATGAAACCAACTTGGCCCAATGTAAAAAGTAATTGTTTTCTAAACCTAATAACTGGTTTAGACAGTTCTTCTCTCACCAGAGAATAACTCATGAACATCAGGGCTACTATACCAGAGGAGTTATTTCCCACTTTTCTGCCTACTGCTCTGGAATGTTTGGACATTCTGGTCAAAGGTGCGCCCACCTTTGCTCACCTTTGCTCACGCGGTGAAACGCCAGAAGAGAGGGAAACGGGCTGGGGTGCTGGTACGTCTTCGCCAGCGTGGACTACGAACACCGTTACCTGGAATATTTCTCTCTAACGTGCGAAAAACAGGGACTTTTATTCGTCGGCAGTTTTGTGCTTCATGGAGACGTGGCTGTGTGGATTAATACCGGACTCTGCACTGCAGCTGGCAGGATTCCAGCTCTACAGAGCGGACAGAGACACGGAACTCTCCGGCAAAGCGAAAGGTGGAGGAATCTGTTTCTACCTCAACAGTGGTTGGTGCAACGACGTGACAGTGATTCAGCAGCACTGTTCTCCAGACCTGGAAGCCTTCATCATAAACTGTAAGCCTTTCTATTCCCCCCGTGAGTTCACTTCGTTCATCCTGGTCGGTGTTTACATCCCGCCGCAAGCTAACGTGCAGGTCGCACAGCGCATGCTCGCCGACACTGAGTGTGGAGCGGACCAACCCGCACTCCTTAGTTATCGTCGTTGGCGACTTTAACAAAGGTAATCTCACCCACAAACTCCCCAAATATAGACAGTTTATAAAATGTCCGACCAGAGAGGACAACATTCTGGATCACTGTTACACCACCATCAGAGACGCTTATCACGCCGTCCCACGTGCTGCACTGGGCCAATCCGACCACATCATGGTCCACCTGATTCCTGCATACAGGCAGAAACTAAAGCTCTGCAAACCTGTTGTGAGGACGACAAGGAAGTGGAGCAGTGAGGCTGTGGAGAATCTCCAGGCGTGTTTAGGCTGTACAGACTGGGATGTGTTCAGGACTACTACCAACAGTCTGGACGAGTACACAGAGGCTGTGACTTCCTACATCAGCTTCTGTGAGGACAGCTGTGTACCATCATGCACCAGGGTGAGTTACAACAACGACAAACCCTGGTTCACAGCCAAACTCAGAAGGTTAAGACTGGATAAGGGAGAGGCCTTCAGGAGTGGGGACAAAGACATATACAGAGAGGCAAGGTACAAGTTTGGCAAGGCTGTGAAAGAGGCCAAACGACTGTACTCTGAGAAGCTCCAAAACCAGTTCTCAGCCAACGACTCTGCATCTGCCTGGAAAGGGCTCAGGCAGATCACCAACAACAAGCCGAAAGCTCCCCACTCCATCAACGACCGACGCCTCACCAACGACCTGAACGAGTTCTACTGCCGCTTTGAAAGACAAAGGGACAGTCCTGCAACCATCCCCCACGACACCCCCCAACAGCTGCAGCCACAATCCACCACCCCCACCTCCCCAACCTCAAGAGGGGCCTTGGCACCTCCAACCCCCACCCTGAAGTTCCCCCTCACCAGCCCCCTACCCACTCCGGGGACGGCTCTTTCCATCCAGGAGAGGGACGTCAACAAACTCTTCAGGAGACAGAACCCCAGGAAAGCTAATGGACCGGATTCTGTCTCACCAGCCAGCCGGAAGCACAGCGCTGATCAGCTGTCTCCAGTCTTCACAGACATTTTTAACACCTCACTGGAGACATGTCATGTGCCGGCTTGCTTCAAGTCCTCCACCATTGTCCCTGTTCCCAAGAAGCCAAGGACCACAGGGCTTAATGACTTCAGACCCGTCGCCCTGACCTCTGTGGTCCTTTGACCACCTAAAAGACATCACCGACCCCCTCCTGGACCCCCTGCAATTTTCCTACAGAGCCAACAGGTCTGTAGATGATGCAGTCAACTTAGCCCTTCACTTCATCCTCCGGCACCTGGACTCCACAGGAACCTACGCCAGGATCCTGTTTGTGGATTTTAGCTATGCCTTCAACACCATCGTCCCAGCTCTGCTCCAGGAGAAGGTCTCCCAGCTGAGTGTGTCCGACTCCACCTGCAGGTGGATCACTGACTTCCTGTCTGACAGGAAGCAGCGCGTGAGGCTGGGGAAGCACGTCTCTGACTCCCTGACCATCAGCACCGGTTCCCCCCAAGGCTGTGTTCTCTCTCCTCTGCTCTTCTCCCTGTACACCAACAGCTGCACCTCCAGTCACCAGTCTGTCAAGCTTCTGAAGTTTGCGGACGACACCACCCTGATCGGACTCATCTCTGATGGTGACGAGTCCGCGTACAGATGGGAGGTGGACCATCTGTTGGACTGGTGCAGCCAGAACAACCTTGAGCTCAACGCTCTAAAGACAGTGGAGATGGTTGTGGACTTCAGGCAAAACCCAGCACCACCTGCCCCCATCACCCTCTGTGACTCCACAATTGACACTGTGGAATCTTTCCGCTTCCTGGGAACCATCATCTCCCAGGATCTCAAGTGGGAGCCAAACATCAGCTCCCTCATCAAGAAAGCCCAGCAGAGGATGTTCTTCCTGCGGCAGCTGAAGAAATTCAACCTGCCAAAGACTATGATGGTGCACTTCTACACAGCCATCATTGAGTCCATCCTCACCTCCTCCATCACCATCTGGTACGCCGCTGCTACAGCCAAGGATAAGGGCAGGCTGCAGCGTGTCATTCGGTCTGCTGAGAAGGTGATTGGCTGCAGTCTACTGTCGCTCCAGGAACTGTACACCTCCAGGACCCTGATGCGGGCAGGGAAGATTCTGGCTGATCCCTCCCACCCTGGTCACAGACTCTTTGAGACTCTCCCCTCTGGCAGGAGGCTGCGGTCCATCCGGACCAAAACCTCACGCCACAAGAACAGTTTTTTCCCATCTGCCACCAGCCTGGTTAACAAAGCCCGGAAACCACCCTGACACTCCCCCCCCCCTTTTGTTTTTGCTGACAGGACACTTGTAACCTGCAACTCTATGCGTTACATTAACGCTCAGCTTGGACTCCTGCTTTACTTGCACTGCCATACTTGCACAATAATCACCTGCACTGTTGTACTGCTCTCGCATCCTATACTGCTCTATATTTACTCTCACTCACTTAAAACTGTGCACATATATTTATGTTATATTGTAGATATGTTTATACTGTTTAATTTGTACTGTATTGCACCGACTACGCCAAAACAAATTCCTTGTATGTCCAAAAACGTACTTGGCAATAAAGCTTTTCTGATTCTGATTCTGATTCTGGTTCTCCCACTCATGGCAGCAAAAACTGTCTTCAACATTTACAATAATTAGCAATGAGTCTTTTCCATTGCTGTAGAGGAATTTTGGTCCACTCTTCTTTACAGAATTGTTTTACTTCACTGCCCAGTTTCTGAGCATAAGCAGCCATTTTAAGTTCATGACACAGCATCTAAAACCGATTTAGGTCCAGACCTGTGTCACAGTGTGTGGTTGTGTGGCAACAGGACATTGGCAGATGCATGGTGGATAGGTATTTTTTAATAGAATGATAAACTTACAGATACAAAAAGGACAAAAATCTGTAGGGACTGTGACATGACAAAATGTATAAAGGTACAAGAGGTGTGGATACTTTTGCAAAACACTAAGAGATTACTGTTTTGCATTGGTAAAAGATAACACTCCTAATAGAGGAACCCATATCTGCGTGGTTCTATAATTTTTATCAATGGCAGAAAATCTTCCATGTAAAAGAAACCAAAACCACCAGATGAAGAATGTTTGTAGATTTGTCAGCTTTGTCTTTTTATTTAGACAATGTAACTGTTCTTTTGGGAAGCAAGCAGAACAACCTGAATGTTGTGAATGAGAATTATTTCTAGGAAATTAAGTAATCCATTCACATACTGCAGTATAATATAAGCGAGCCTGTGCAACTGTCAATTAGTTTGTGGTGTATTTAAGACTTGCAAAGTCAGCAAGTTTCCGTTAATTGTGTTCTTCTAAACCAAGTTTTAAAATCAACACTATTCAAACTTTAACAAATTTCATAATGTCCTTGAGGAGTTCTAATGGACCTCACTGTTCACTGAGCAGAAACCTATTTTCTTAACTATTATTTAGCCATTTGTAAGGAAGATACATGAAAGGCTCCCTCCCTATTCAAACATAAAAAGCCAGCACATAATAACAAATGCACTGCTGTGAGATATCAAGGCTCTGAATGTTTTTTAATGAACTTAACCTCAAAAACTGAGGTAAATACTAATAGAGATATTTTTATGAATCTCACTGAGCTCCTTTGTAGCTTTATTCTGTTTGTTGAAGATGAGGTTACAGGTGTCTAGCTCTTTGTCAAACATGTTCAAAATGATGGGATATCTGCCCATGGCATCCACTGCAATCAATGGACGCTCTATCAGGCTGACAAACATCTCCAGGACCTGAAAACATCAGAAAAATTAAAGGGATTTAAATTTAAGGTGTGTTTGTCCATTGAATTATTCATTTAAGAAAGAGAGATTATGTTACCAGACCTTAAAGGTGTGCTCCAGTCCCGAGGCATCATCAAAAGCCTGACAGAAGATTGCCCCTAGGCGCCGATCTGTGTCATCCACCATCAGCTTAAAGTCCCTCACATCTCCTTCAAACTCCTGCAAGGAAAACAGCTCAGCAAGAACAATGGCCAAAACATTAAACCGTAGGGCAAAGTAACCCAAAGCCAGCATGGCATATTGCTTTTTACATCTCACTGACTCCAAGTTATTCAGCTAAGACTGACTGCTTCTTACAAGCAAAATAAATTGCCTGTCTCGATTTGAGAAAAGAAAAACCTGCAACTTCCTTGGCATTTAAAAGAGGGTTTTTTTTTGGCAGGAACTCAGTTTGCTCCACAAAAATCGAGTGAACAGTCAGCCGTGGCGTTATCCACACTGAGTGTTGTTGCTCCCAATATTTTGGGAAAATGAATTGACCCTAGAGTTGCCTTGGATAAACAACACTCTAATTGTCCAGCAGAGATGTGAACGTAACCAGCATAAAAAGCAGGAACACTTACCATGTTGGTGATGTCCAAGCAATCATATGGCTTGTTCGTGAAGAACTTGTAAGATTCCAAGAACTCTTGATAAAGCAACTGGATCTGCAGGCTAAGGGCTCTTCCTCGGATGCCTCCAATCTCCAATTTCTCAAGCTTCATCAGGTCCAAGGATGTTGACAGGATGTCCTATGATAAAAACAGCAAAGAGAAGCTCAACAGAGCAATCTCATTTGTCCAATAAGTTCCAGCTATGGGTCCTGCTAAGTTTTCATCTTTCATCTTTCCCATGCTTACCTTAATGTTTTGCAATCTTTTGATAAATTGATCCAACCTTGAGAAAACCAGCGGTGTGGAAAAGTCCCAAGGCTTAACCATGGTCCCATTTTTCTGGTACTTTCTCAGATTGGCCCTATGGTCCTCATATGTGCTCCTGAAAAGCTGCAGGACCTCCAGACTTGTCTTGACCCTTAAAAGGCTCTCTGCAGTTTCTCCTTTCAGAACCTCCTCTGGACCTAGATAAACATTGGCCTGGTAGTTGGAGATCATTAACATGTTAGCTTGGCTTTCATAAGCTTGCTGTATACAGTATATTTGCTGTAATAGCAGCTGGATGGCCTGAAGTTGAGTGATTAGGTCCACCCCTTAATAACATTGTTCTTTATATCACATTTTCAGAAATGTCTGAAGTCTGGAGAATATCTGTGTTTAGACAGCAAGTGTAAATTAGGTTACTTGCTTCATGTAAAAAGAGACAATGCTTCAGAAATGGCATGCTAACACAAAAATACAGAGAGCATTAGTACAACTAAATGTTTAAGACTTCTGCACCTTCAAAGCCATCAAAAGGTCCAAAGTCACTGACTAAGATAGATATGTGACTGTTTAGCAGCTTTTTTTTCAAGGTTAAACAAAAATTTAGGTTTTCTTTTCAATTTTAGTTTTTTTGTTTAATTCATGGTATATCATATATAATTTAATGTTTGGCTGTTGAGTAACTCATTAAATCAAAAAGAAAGCCTGAGATCAGATTTGCTTGCATAACATCACATGCTCGGATAAAAAAATACTCTCCTGGACATCGGTATTGAGATGTGGTGTTAATCTCCTGTACTCAGGAGTAATACTTAGTCAGTTTAAAGTTGAATAAATCAACAGAAACAAGTCCTGAAGTTGGAAATCTAATTCCCATAGGTTTTCACTCAGCCCCAAACTCAGACTCCAATATGGCTGCCACACATTAAAATGAAGAGGTATTCAATTTTCTGAGGGTTGTTACTTTCTATAAATGCATTAAACACAAAGAATTATCAAATCTTCTTGCACTGCCTAACTGTAATTAGCCTGATAACTTTTAACAAACCTCAGTGGTTTTCAAACTGAAAGCAGAATATAGTTAGACTGTCGATGTCACTGTTACTAGATCAAAGTGTTGACTTCCCAGATAAAGGTAACAGAGTATCACTTGCTATTGTGTTTCATCCTTTATCAGTTCTAAAACTCCTGTAGGGTTTTGTGAAAATCTTTAAAGCTATTAACCTTGGAAGTCTGCTTACACTTACATCTATGCTGCCACTATTGGTTGACTGTTCATTGCAATTTTCTAACATTTCACAACACAATATGCATGAGGCATGTCATGAGCATATAACTAAAACCAGTCATATTTGTGGTCTAAGATGAGTGCATCCTCAATGAAGATAAACTCTGATGTGAAACCAGATGAGATATGACTAAACTTCAACAAAAGCAATCACAGATTAGATACATCTGAATGCTTTCAAATCTCATGACTTAAACTCAGAATTTAGATGAGTTAATGTCACAAAAAACTGTAATGATTCAAATGCTCTGCTTCTTCAAAGGCCATAGACCTAAAGACTGTGTCAGCACTGAGACTTTGCTCAGAAGTCCTGTGACAATCTCCTGGTGACTTTTGGCATTTGGAGAGCATAGCGGTTCAGAGTATAAACAAATCTTCAGCTGTTTGAGCAGAGCAGGCTCATGGCAGACAGTGTGAGCCTTCTGCTCTATTAGTTGAAAAGGGTGATAGATCTAAGATGAAATACTGAAATCTAACTGCTGGGTTTTCTGCAAAGAAAGCAAGACAAGTGAATTTTCTGAGTTTCCTGTACCATACCTCTACTCATAAAATTTTAACGGAAAACAAATATAGCACTTTGCAAAAGTATTTGCACCTCTTGCAAATTTTCAAATTTCTTTAACAACAATACAGTTCACAATATTTTGTTTGGGATTTTATGTGATAGACTCAGTCACAAGCGGTTAATAATTGTTAGGTGCTAAAGTAAATGGTACATCATTTATATTTTACAAAAAAAAAACGTTTAGACTGTACTCAGGTCTAAACTTTGACTGGGTCATTCTAGCAAATATAAATGCTAACATCTACTTCTAGAAGATTAACATCTGCCCTGGTCTAAAGTTGTTTATAGGCTCTAACAGGTTTTCTTCCAGGAGTGCTTTATATTTATTTTCATTTTTCTTTCCATGTACTGACCAGCTTCCCTGTTCCTGCTAAACAACAGCATCCCGACAGCTTGATGTTGTCATCACTATGTTTTACAGTGGATATGACATGTCCAGGACAAATTAGTTTCCCCCGAGGCATCGCATTTTGCATGACGACCAGAAAGTAAAAATTTGGACTCATCTGACCAGTGGCCTCTGATCAAGATATTTGCTGTTTCCCATAGATTTGCTTAGGGCAAACATGTTTCTTATGACTTTCTTCCAAAGATGGCTTTCTTCCTTCCTCCGTTCCATAAAGCCCAAATTTGAGGAACACATAACTAATACTTGTCCTGTCAATAGGTTCTCCCACCTGAGCTGAAAATCTCTGCAGCTACTCCAAAGCTACTTCATACCACTTTTCTTTCAATTCACAATCATTCCCCACGTTGTGTTTGTCTATTACATAAACTCCCAATAAAATAAGTTGGGCTTTACTGGTCCAATGTGAGATAAAGTGAAAAGTGTATAAATCTTTATGCAAGGTGCTGTAAGTCAATCCCCAGTTGATTTGTCAGGTTGTATATTTCATTATGATCATATATATTGTTTAGTAGATCCATGTCAAAACGTGGTTGTAATGCATTTATCAATTGAGCTAATATTATGCTCATGAGTTAAACATTACCTCTGGGATGAATAATGCAAATATTTCAAACTAACACAGTAAACAGAGAGGTTTTCACACATCAGAACACTGGCTGTTTTTTAAACACCAACCTTTATGTTTACTGTGCATATTTGCCACAGGAGATAAATCGATCTGTAGCTGAATTCTGGCGTAGTCCTGCTAAGTTGTTTTTTTCTGGCCGTGGTGACTAACAGGACCCTCATTGGAGAGGGTTTCTGAAACTGTAAATATTTGGGAAGAAATGTTATTTCTTCCCTCTTGCTGAAGAAAATTCTTCCCATTTCTTCAGCAAGAGGATTATGTTACTATAAATTAGTCAACTTCTACTAATTATTTACATTTTCACATTCCTCGAAATACTGGGCGAGGAGGAGTAGCAAGCATCTTTCAGTCCAATTTATTGATTAGTCCCAGACCAATCAATAGCTACAACTCTTTTGAATATTTAATCCTTAGTTTTCCTCATCCAAATTGCAAAGGACTAAAACCACTTCTGTTTGTTGTTTTGTACCGTCCACCAGGCCCTTACTCTCAATTTTTAGATCAGTTTTATCTTTTTATCTGATTTAGTGTTCAATACAGATAAAGTTATTATAGTGGGGGATTTTAACATTCATGTTGACACTGAAAGTGATAGCCTAAATATAGCGTTTAATGCTATCTTAGACTCAATTGGCTTTGCTCAAAACATTAACAAACCTACCCACCTTTGTATTCATTCTCTGGATCTTGTGCTGACATATGGCATTGAGTGTAAAGACATAAAAATATTTTCTCATAACCCTGTCCTGTCTGACCATTTTTTAATAACCTTTGAGTTCAATTTAACTGAGTACTCCACACCTGAAAGAAAATTTCATTATAGTAGATCATTATCACATGATGCTGTAACAACCTTTAAAGAATCTGTTCCACTTTTAATTTCCTCATTATCAATGAAAAGCACAGTGGAGGGGCAATAATTCTGTTTCTGCCCCTTCACAGATTGATTCTGTTGTTCATAGTGTTTCTTCATTATTGCGTGATGCATTACACAATGCAGCCCCGTTGAAAAAGAAGGTAATCATTAAAAGGAGGCAGGCTTCTTGGTTTAATTTAGATCTGCGTACTTTAAAGCACAATGTTAGAAAATTGGACAGAAAATGGCGCTCTACACAGCTAGAGGATTCCTACTTAATTTGGAAAAATAGCCTACTGTTGTATAAAAAGACACTTCGCCAAGCCAGAACAGCTTATTTCTCATCATTAATAGAAGAGAACAAGAATAATCCTAGGTTTCTCTTTAGTACAGTTGCTAAACTTACACAGAGTCATAGCTCTGTTGAGCCATCCATTCCCTTAGCTCTTAGCAGTCATGACTTTATGGGATTCCTCTTAAATAAAATTGATTCTATTAAAAATAAAATCTTTGACATACTCCCGAAGATGATTACTTCATCCTCAGCAAGTGAGACAACATTGGAAATAACTGCAGAACCTGATTTGTGTTTGGACTGTTTTGATCTTGTGGAGCTTCCTGAGTTATCAGAAATATTAGCTTCATCTAAACCTTCAACTTGTATATTATACCCAATCCCAACCAAATTATTTAAGGAAGTGTTCCCTCTGATTACCAGCCCCGTTTTAGATATGACTAATCTATCTTTAGTAAATGGATATGTACCACAGGCTTTTAAGTTAGCTGTAATTAAACCTTTACCTAAGAAACCTTCGCTTGATCGAGATGACTTGAAAAATTACAGACCTATATCCAATCTTCCATTCTTATTTAAAATTCTTGAGAAAATAATTGCTAATCAAATGTGTGAGCATTTACACAGCAATGACCTGTTTGAAGAGTTTCAGTCAGGCTTCAGAGCTCATCATAGCACTGAAACAGCTCTGCTGAAAGTCACTAATGATATTCTTATGGCCTCAGATAATGGACTTGTGTCTGTACTGGTTCTGTTAGATCTCAGTGCTGCATTTGATACAGTCGACCATAATATTCTCTTAAAAAGGCTGGAATATGCTGTAGGGATCAGGGGAACAGCGCTAGGCTGGTTTAAATCTTATCTGTCTGACAGATTCAAGTTTGTTCATGTAAATGATAAATCATCTTTAAATGCCAGGGTTAATTGTGGAGTACCACAGGGTTCAGTATTTGGGCCAATTCTCTTTACTACATATATATATATATATATATATATATATATATATATATATATATATATATATATATATATATATATATGCTTCCAATAGGTCAAATTATCCGGCAGCATAGGATAAATTTTCACTGTTACGCTGATGATACTCAGCTTTACTTATCCATAAATTCTGATGAACCCAACCAGTTAGATAGACTACAAGCATGTTTTGAAGATATAAAAGCTTGGATGACTTAAAATGTCTTGCTTCTAAATTCAGACAAGACAGAAGTTGCAATCTGTGGACCGGAGTCTTTAAAAAAGAAACTGTTTAGTCGATCACTTAACCTGGATGGCATTAAATTGACCTCCGGTAATAAAGAAAAAGACCTTGGTGTTACTTTTGACCAGGACATGTCATTTAAATCCCATATTAAACAGGTTTCTAGGATTTCCTTCTTTCACCTCTGGAACATTGCCAAATATCCTATCCAGGAGTGACGCTGAAAAACTAGTCAATGCATTTGTTACTTTAAGGCTGGACTATTGTAATTCTTTACTATCAGGATGTCCACAAAATGCCGTTAAAAGCCTTCAGCTGATTCAAAATGCTGCAGCAAGAGTTCTGATAAAAATTAAAAAGAGAGATCATATTTCTCCTATTTTAGCTTCCCTTCCCTGTTAAATCCAGAATAGAATTTAAAATTCTCCTCCTCACATATAAAGCCCTTAATGATCTAGCTCCATCATACATCAGAGATCTGATTTTTCTATATGTTCCTAACAGGGCACTTCGTTCTCAGACTGCAGGTTTACTGGTGGTTCCTAGAGTCTCTAGAAGTAGAATGAGAGGCAGATCCTTTAGTTATCAGGCTCCTCTCCTGTGGAACCAGCTCCCAGTTTTAGTCCGTGAGGCAGACACCCTGTCTACTTTTAAGGCTAGGCTTAAAACGTTCCTTTTTGATAAAGCCCATAGTTAGAGTGGCTTAGGTTATCCTGAGCTTTCTTCCTTATTTTTTACCTCCATCTTCTTCCCTCCCTGTTGGATGGAGTAAGGGGGAGTCAGGTTTAGCCTAAACCAGTTCAGTTATGGTTGATGTGCAAACACACCCTCCATTTCTGCTACCTGTATGACCCCTTCTCTTTTCCAATGGTTATAATCAGTCTGACAGAGAGAATGCAGGAAACCTTGTGGTTTTTAGTATAACAATGACCATCAGTGGGACACCTTGTGGGGAGCCTTGTGACGACATTGTTGTAAATTAGCGTCGTTTAATTAAATAATCTGAACTCTACTGATGATCCACATGGCCCTGTCTTTTAGTGTTTAACCCTTTCTCTCTCCTAGACATGGCAACTAACTGAGCTTTTACTGTGACTAACTCTATGTGCTCTTTTTCAGACTCTAACCATGAAAACTGGCTCAGAGTTTATCTGTTCTTTCTTTCTAGGTGAAACGATTAAAGGAGCTTCATCCATTAACATTTACTTTTCCTTCCCATAGAAAGTACTCCTAGATCAGTGCTTCTGTGTTCTTTTTGTGTCTCTGCTCTGTTCTCTCAAACCCCCAGTCGGTCGTGGCAGATGGCCGCTCACACTGAGCCTGGTTCAGCTGGAGGTTTCTTCCTGTTAAAAGGGAGTTTTTCCTCTCCGCTGTCGCTACATGCATGCTCAGTATGAGGGATTGCTGCAAAGTCAACACCAGTGACTGTCCACTGTCTCTACATGCTCATCCGGGAGCAGTGAATGCTGCAAGTCACTGACTGGATGCAATCTGTTGGGTTTCCTTAGATAGAAAAACTTTTTATCCAATTTGAATAAATAACTGAATCTGACTGCACTGTTCAATGGTTAGGATTAATTGGAATGTATGAACCTGACTGTTGTGAAGTGCCTTGAGACAACATGTGTTGTGAATTGGCGCTATATAAATAAAACTGAATTGAATTGAATTGAATTTAAAAATTTGCAAAAACATCGTAAGGAACAGTAAAACGTTCCACGACAAAGAAGAAAATCTGCACCAAAAGATAGTAAATTCTCAATAAATCCAGTAAAACAAAACATTGTACCAAGAACCCTGTGTTTTAACAGGTGCTCTCAGTTTAGAAAAGGTGGAAAATAAATACTCTTGCAAAACATGTGGCAAACACTCACCCAGAAAATAATAATAGAGAGAACTGAGTTAACCTGTTGTATGACGAGGTTGCATGTCTCCTGCAGCAGGACAACAAGACGTCCTGGGGTGTTGTAGTGTCTGGAGTTGACCCATACCAGACACACTGTGTGCATAAAAGCTTGGATTTGACCTTTGACATCAGGGAAGTCCATGGTTTCTAGTTCCTCAAGAAGGCACTGTAGGGGTGTCAGGTATATGCAAATGTCCTTTGCTTCCTCTAAAGCTGCCAAATAATAATCTGTTAATTTTACTTATTGCATGTAAAGATAAACGTATCATCATAAATGAAGCAATGGTTTTACCTGCAAGGACGTCCCGCTGCATGTTAATAAAAGCTGGATAATAGCTGCTTTCCACAGCCTCCAACAATACCTCCATCTTTTTCATTTTACAGGAGTTAAGCTGAGAGTGGATGCACTCCAAATCTGCATATCTTACAGGGGAAAGAAACACAAAAACGTTTTTTAATCACATTTTCACAAAAATCCAGGATGAAACTGGAAGTTCATTACTGAGAGTTTCTGCAGAGGTCTCCCAGAGCACTTACTTTTAAACTAATAATTTAGTAGTTTTAGTTGCACAGATGAGAATAAAGAATGCACTTTTAGGGTTGCAAGAAAGTCTTTTAAAAATTCAACAGACAACCACAAAAAAACAAACAGTTTTCGTACTTTGCATTGTTATCGCTTCATTTTTAAATTAGATGAAAAAATACAGTAAACATATAACTGTGCTTCTTTGTGTTAGTCTATCACATAACATCACAATAAAAATATATTCAAGTTTATGGTTAAAATGTGATAAAATGAATACATGTCTAAGGGGTCAGAATTTTTTTCCAAGGCCCTGAAACATAGGGCTATTTTTTTTAATTCCTATTATACACCACCAGTTTGTTTAGTGTGTTAGAATGCAGGAAACACGTATTCATATCTTGGCTTGTGGAAAAATATTCTGTCTCGCTATTTCAAAGGGAACATTGATGCTTTTGAATGACAAAAGAAATATTTTGAAGCAGCAAATCAAAAATAACTTCACTTGCTTATAATCTGACTGCAGTCAGGGAGCAGATGGAACCTCTAACCACTGCATGTCGAATGTTTAATAGTTGGTATGTCTTTTTTTTTTTTAGGTACATCATTCCCATGTGCAACAGTTAGCTGCGGCTCATTGCTGTAAGATCTAATACCTGCGGTGCAGTTTGCTGTAATTTAGTGATAATTCTGCTATGAAAGCAGATTTCCTTCAACAGAAGACATGAAGGGAGCGCTGAGCCAAAAATTTCGTTTTTCACTCCATAGCACAGGTATTCTGAAACCTAAAAATTTAGCAGCATCAGCAAGAACTGACAAAATAATTCAGCATTTATCCTGCAGGGATGTGCTGGGCACACAAAGCAGTGCCTATGAAGAGGAGCTGCTGGCTACTGGTTCCGTAATGATGGAGGTGCTGACCTGTTCTTCCATAGAAGCAGCTCAGTGTGAGGTGTAGGATTTTTTCCCTCCAGCACTGCGTCAGAGGAGTCTTTCTTGAGGACAGTGCTGATCTGATGGCTCCACTCGATCACCGTGGACTCCAAAGAGTGGATAATACCCCTATCCACTGTTCCACCACTGTGATGTTATACAAGTAAACCATTTCACAATGTACATGAAAGACAAATGATGCCTTAAAATGATCCTGTGTGGCACAGCTCCCTGCTTACCTTTTGTTTGCTTCCAGGGCTCTTTGTTCCACTTTCTCAGAACCTGCAGGGAGAGGGAGCAAGGTTTTCCCTTGGACTTGGCCTGATACAACTAACACGCTGGTCTTGAGAGAGTGGAGGTGGTGCCTAATGTCCTGAGAGACAACTTGCGGCCATTTAACGTGGTTCTTCGTGTTGGAGAGCAGTGGAGCCACTACCTAAAGAGGTGTCACAAATGAGTAGTCTTCAGGTGTTAGATATTGATTTTGGATTGAAAAAGGTTACGTATCAAATTAGATTTATACAACATAATCAATACATAAATGTGGGTTAAATAAAAAGCATATATATTACCTGCTTAAAGGTTGTTTTTTTCAAAAGGTTTTTATATATATATATATATATAGTCAGTCAGTCATTTTCTACCGCTTATTCCATAGTGGGTCACGGGGGAGCTGGTGCCTATCTCCAGCAGTCTATGGGCGAGAGGCGAGGATGTAAAACTCGCATTACTGTGAACCGTGACACTGGTTCTCTAGCGATTTCCAGTTCATGGCAGGCTTTAGCCCTGTGTTGTTCTGGGGTTGTTCCTTAACATCCAAGCAGATTTCCTCCCGTGTGAAGATACAATTTGAGTATCACACCTTGGCAAAATGGTCATAAATTGTGCTTTTACATGATTGTTTGAACTAAAGAAATCTGAAGGTATTTCAAAATAGCACCAAAAGACGTCCCCAAATTTGTATAAATCTACATTTTTTTCTTCTTAGATGTGGATTTGAGAAAATACACATACAATTCTAACTTTTACAACCAATTATTGTTGTGAAAACTCATTGCAGTTGGATGTTGCATAATCATTCCAACCTCAAAAAAGAATGGTTCAAGAAAAAGAATTAAGAGGCCAAAATGAATATGACATTATTATGCATATGAAGGGTGGATGGAATGTATAAATGAAACTATATATAGTCAGGTTATCATCATTTTAAACAGATGAAGTATCTTGCTGATAGTGAGTCAATAAAATCTGATAGTGTACCGCATAATGAACCTAACTGTAGGTGCATTTTTTTGGCATATTAAGTACTTTCAATTCAGAGGTACCTACAGTACTAGAATTGTGTAATAATAATGTGCACCTGCTTTAAATAAAATAAATCTGCCTGTTTCCTAATTGCTGTGGTGTCAAGCTGATAAATCTTGAGTGAACATACTTGAGAATCATCTGTGTAATTGTATACCTTTGTAATCAAAGATACAGTCTCATAGTGGATGAAAGAAATCCATCTGCTTATACTGAGCCATGTGTAATCATTACAGTATTCTGCTCTGCTGCTTACCTCCCCAACTAGAGCAGAAAACTGGTCCAGTGGAGCGGAAGACAAGTCTCCGTAGACTAAGCTCTCTTTGATGGACTTTGGAATCAGCGCTGCTTTGTCTCTCTTCATAAAGTACACTGCCTGGTTTTTAGGGCTGGCAGTGAATGAGGTTGTGGGCACCAGCAGTCCAGCTGTGGTCATGGACACCACCAGAGTCCTCTGCTCTGCAGTGTCCAGGAAGTCCTGTAACACCTGTCTATTGTCCTCGTCAGACATGCAGTTTTCCCATCTATCCGGCTTCAGTTTAAGTGTTCTCAGCACGCAGTCTGCTATGAAATCTAGTCTTTTGTCTTCAAAAGTGGGTGACTCCTCCATGTCGGCAGGTTGCTCTGCTGTCCCGGGTGGGCCCCAGTGAGTGTTTGAACTGATTTGTGTCTTTGCCTCCATGGCAACGCTGTGTTTGCATTAATCGGGCCGTTGCTTAGGGGACACCACTGCCCCCAGCCCCGACCCAGGACAAGGACACGTTTCATGTTGTCTGAATCCTGAATGACAACTATTGTTCTCTGTCAGGCCATTGTTGAAGTGTGATGGAAAGTTGTAATCACAGTGTGGGCACCTCAAGAAGCACACTTCAGGTGATAAAGGGTCATTATGTTAACACGGGGGTACTGTAAAAACTGTATGTTAATGGCACATCTCACTGGAAGCTCATCCTGAAATGTTTTGCAATGAATACAAAGATTTTTTAATAACTTTAAATAGACTCAATTAAAAAATCCTGAAAATTTTATATTCCTTTCAATGCCTGTGTTAACATGCACAAGTACACAATTTGTAACTATGATATGCTAGGAAGGAAGGATACTACACTCCTTTTCACATTTTTTCACTTTACACCCTCAATATGTAATGTATTTTATTAAGATTTTATTTGTCTTTGCCTCCATTTAATGTATGTGAATCCAACTTTCTCTTTTGGGATATGTTTCTATTAGTCAGATTGGTTTGAAAGCATCTGTAAACACATTTTTAAAGTGCCTGTGACATTGAATTTTCATGATGAATCCAATTTCATTTATGGAAAGGAAAATTGATACAATATTTTAAAAAGTAAATTCATGCCACTGAAATGAACAGTTGTTGAGATATATGGTCATAAATGTCACTAAAAAGGCATTTCCAGACTACTCCTTTACGATTTTGTTGCCCTCTTTTATGATGTAATAGGGGAACCCCCGGGATGTAAATTGACTGCTGCTACAAAGGTAGCAACACAGACAGCAGCAGAAAATCGGATGTTTCTTTAGATATATTTCAGTTACTATCAGAGAGAGACGAAGCAGAGTCAGAAGAAGCAAGTCAGCTTTCATCAGATAGCAGAGCACATGTGCTGAGACTTGCGGACGGCCATCTTATTCGCGTCTATTTTTGCCGGCCGGATGCCGGAGCACGGCCGGAGTCATGAATCATACCGCACCACCAGGAGACAGAATGAGCACATCTGAATTTTCAAAATAATTCACTTAAGACGGACTACATCTCGCTATATTAAAACATACACACATATATATATATATATATATATATATATATATATATATATATATATATATATATTTATATATATATATATATATGTACACGTGTATAGATTAGCAATTGTTTACGTTAGATCAATTAGATCAATTACTGGGTTAACTAAGGTGTTACAAATTGAACAATCGAACATTAAATGCACCAAATTAAGCAAGAAATATAGCTTGGCTGCACTCAGTGTACTCACCCATTGTAGAACAAAACACACAAAAATATCTGGATCTCATATATATTGTATGCATTTGTAATTTATCTTATTTTATTAACAATAATAATAATTTCAGATTATTATTATAATTGATAAAAATAATAACTTCAGATTTCTTATAATAAACAAGAATTACTGATATCTAAATGTACTTTTGCGACAAGGAAGTGTTCTTACCTGCTGAGCCTTGATCCGTTTAGCAACAGCAGCAACAACCTTTTCTTTGACGATCGTTTTACCTCAGATGCTCTGAATAGCGTGGCTATAGCATCTGCTTTCAACATTCTCCTTTGTCTGTCCGATATCCTGACCTCTGACATAATTTCTCTAGTGAACTCAGAAGTTTCTTGTTCGAAGCAGTTTGCTGAAAAGTCCTCAGATCACAACTGGCTGTGCTTGGTGGGACCATTATAATAGGCCATTTTTAGCTCCATCCATCGTTAACCCATGTCTGGTCCATGCTGAAGAAAACCGACCCCACAGCCTGACACATCCCCACTATGTTTCACCGAAGGGATGTGATCAAGGTGATGTGGAGTTACTTTTCTGTCAAAGGGATTTACAAAAGAGTTCACTTTTGGTTTTATCTGACCAGAGCTCCTTCTTTTACATGTCTAATGTGTTCTATAATTCAATTGCTCTTGGCATCTTGTTTCATAACCTAACCCTGCTTTAAACATCTCTTCAAGTTTATCACTGACCAGTCAGTTGTTTTTCTTAGTCTTTAGGATGCTGTTAGTTCACTAATGTTCTTTTGCAAATCTTTGGGGGCCTTCACAGCTGGATTTACACTGTAATTAATCTACACACAGGTAGACTGTACCAATTAGGGGGCTATAGAGGACAAATCACTAGATTTCATTTAGGGGGATCAGAGTGAAGGGAGCCCTGCTTTAGTGCACTTTGTTACAAATTGAAAACTATTCATTTCATTCCTCTCCACTATGCATTCCTTTTGTGTTCTTTATCACATGAAATCTGACTAAATACTTGGAGGATTGTAGCTGTAAATAGTTACTGTAGGAAGCACAGAAATGAACTGAAATTTCTTGAAAGTTGAGAAACTGTGGAATGATGTAAGGATTGCTATCGATGAGCTTCAAGAAGATGGAGCAGTTTTTTTTTGTTTGTTTTTATGACGTATGTATAAAAGGTCTAGTGGCTATATATACTTAAAGTAAAAAATGTAAGACCTCAAAAAAGTACTTGTGAAAATCAGTAAGACTTGTTTTTTAGGTATTTGTTTTATTTTATTTTTTGGTTAAACAGCAGAAATTGACATGAATCTCTGAATAGGTAGATAGGATGCAACATATGCAAAACACGTTTACTTGAGTACTTACGTTTTTGATTTTGTAAGGCCACAAAATAGAAAAAATAACTAAGTTAGTGCATACTTTTAAGGGTACTGGAGGCAAATGAGTTGGGCTGTGAAGGGTAAAATAGGAATATTTTTGGTTCATTTATAGATGGATATTTTCATTAGGGATAAAGTCTGCATACATTTCAGAGATGTTTAACAAGCAATACTTTGTGATAAAATCACATCCAGCACATATTAGCATTTGAAGTGGAAATGTTTTGAGGTTTTCGTTTTGAAAAAAGGAACCAGGAGAGATATTTAAAGCTGCGTCTTTTTAAAAACCCACAACCATGATGGAATAAATTACAGCTTTTACTTTTTTAGCAAGAATTTATTTTAATCTACAGGCCCTTCTCAAAATATTAGCATATTGTGATAAAGTTCATTATTTTCCATAATTTCATGATGAAAATTTAACATTCATATATTTTAGATTCATTGCACACTAACTGAAATATTTCAGGTCTTTTATTGTCTTAATATGGATGATTTTGGCATACAGCTCATGAAAACCCAAAATTCCTATCTCACAAAATTAGCACATCATTAAAAGGGTCTCTAAACGAGCTATGAACCTAATCATCTGAATCAACGAGTTAACTCTAAACACCTGCAAAAGATTCCTGAGGCCTTTAAAACTCCCAGCCTGGTTCATCACTCAAAACCCCAATCATGGGTAAGACTGCCGACCTGACTGCTGTCCAGAAGGCCACTATTGACACCCTCAAGCAAGAGGGTAAGACACATAAAGAAATTTCTGAACGAATAGGCTGTTCCCAGAGTGCTGTATCAAGGCACCTCAGTGGGAAGTCTGTGGGAAGGAAAACGTGTGGCAGAAAACGCTGCACAACAAGAAGAGGTGACCGGACCCTGAGGAAGATTGTGGAGAAGGGCCGATTCCAGACCTTGGGGGACCTGCGGAAGCAGTGGACTGAGTCTGGAGTAGAAACATCCAGAGCCACTGTGCACAGGCGTGTGCAGGAAATGGGCTACAGGTGCCGCATTCCCCAGGTCAAGCCACTTTTGAACCAGAAACAGCGGCAGAAGCGCCTGACCTGGGCTACAGAGAAGCAGCACTGGACTGTTGCTCAGTGGTCCAAAGTACTTTTTTCGGATGAAAGCAAATTCTGCATGTCATTCGGAAATCAAGGTGCCAGAGTCTGGAGGAAGACTGGGGAGAAGGAAATGCCAAAATGCCAGAAGTCCAGTGTCAAGTACCCACAGTCAGTGATGGTCTGGGGTGCCGTGTCAGCTGCTGGTGTTGGTCCACTGTGTTTTATCAAGGATGAGCTAAAGGCCGCTATCGAAGCATCCTGGGCCTCCATAAGACCTCAGCAGTGCCACAGGCTGATTGCCTCCATGCCACGCCGCATTGAAGCAGTCATTTCTGCCAAAGGATTCCCGACCAAGTATTGAGTGCATAACTGTACATGATTATTTGAAGGTTGACGTTTTTTGTATTAAAAACACTTTTCTTTTATTGGTCGGATGAAATATGCTAATTTTGTGAGATAGGAATTTTGGGTTTTTATGAGCTGTATGCCAAAATCATCCGTATTAAGACAATAAAAGACCTGAAATATTTCAGTTAGTGTGCAATGAATCTAAAATATATGAATGTTAAATTTTCATCATGACATTATGGAAAATAATGAACTTTATCACAATATGCTAATATTTTGAGAAGGACCTGTATAACACACTGATGTCAGGAAGTGTTTGCTTTTAAATCACTTTCATTTGTTCTGAACCAGGGTCTTCACTATCAGTATTCACTATCAGTATTTTACTAAATACATATTGTAAAATGGTGTCAAAAAATGGTTTTATGAGGACAGGAATATGTGAGTCCAACTGCTGTCCACAAGATGGCAACGCTGCTTTGCTTTTTATTTTGCAGAGTTGTTCCAAGCAGCATTTGGCTGTGTCCTTTAACCTGATACTATTACTGATAAAAGGAATCTCTGAAAACTTTTATGGGTTACATTGAATTTTAAGACTTTATTAGCTGTAACAAAGCAAATTAAGTTTCTTAAAAAGGTTCAAATATACAGTTTGAGAGAAATCTCATGCATCTTGGAAGCAGTCAGTCTGTGTGGTCCTTCTCTTTTCTTAGTGAGGATCAAACACGAAGTCTGAACAATGAAACATTACACAGCTGTTTGATTTCAATTTGTGGCAATAAAAAAAAGGAGTGTGTTTTTAGTTTAGTATTCCGCAACTAGATTGGGTAGGGTTATCAGCAAAATACCATCAAACAACTGGCTCTGTTGCCTTTTGTCTCATGGAGATCCAAATTATAGAGGGGCACTGCCAAGAAGGATGTCTGTGTCCCTATGTCTGTGTGTGAAAGTGGAGGTCATTCAGATTGTCAGGCAGCAACTACTAAGGAGTTCAGTTTCTCGTAACAACTTTGAAGATTAAGATGACAGAGCAAAGAGAACCATCACAGTCAGACCTTCCATTTCAGAGGCAAAAGAGCTGTCTGGTGGCTGATATGATGGAGCTGCTTCCAGCTGGGTGGCTGTACACTAGAATATATAAACCAGCAATGTTTGGTTTGCCACAATCTTTAAATGAGCTAAAGAAGTCCTTTGTAAATGGCAGGGAGGATAAAGTCAGATAATGCTGCTCATCAGTTTTAAATAACTGATTATGCTTAGGATTAATGGATGACTCATATATCTTCATGAGAGCTTCAAATGCAGTTTGAACTCAGATCAAAGTAACATCTTGTTGTATAAAGTCAAAAAGTCACAGGTGTAATCACAATTACATGAAGCTGACATTTTGAACCACGAAAAAGTGCAGTACAAAAGCTATGGATATGAAAAGGAAGTAAACATACATAAACATGACTTAAAATACAGAGGCAACAAGAATTTTCTGTTGATATGAAAGGTGCTGTGAAAAAGTACTTGCAACCTCACAGATTGCTTCTCCTTCTTTGCTTTTTGCTACACTTTAGTGTTTCAGATCATCAAAAAAAATATAATATTACACAACAAAAACACATTTTAAATGCAAAATACAGTTTTCAAATAATTTAATATACTAAGGAAAAAAACAATACAAACCAGCAGGACCCTATATAAAAGTGTAATTACCCTCAGTGTTTGAGAGGACTAACAATAAGTCTTTTAAATCTTTTTTTGTTACTCTGATATTACTTTGACATATATCTATATCTATATATCTATATCTATATCTATATCTATATATAGATATAGATATATATATATATATACATATATATATATATATATATATATATACATATAGATATATATATATATACATATATATATATATATATATATATATATATATACATATAGATATATATATATATAGATATAAATATATATATACATATATATATATATATATATATATATATACAGTACAGACCAAAAGTTTGGACATACCTCATTTAGAGTTTTCTTTATTTTCATGACTACGAATATTGTAGCTTCACACTGAAGGCATCAAAACTATGAATTAACACATGTGGATTTATATACTGAACAAAAAAGTGTGAAACAACTGAAAATATGTCTTATATTCTAGGTTCTTCAAAGTAGCCACCTTTTGCTTTGATTACTGCTCTGCACACTCTTGGCATTCTGTTGATGAGCTTCAAAAGGTAGTCACCTGAAATGGTTTTCCAACAGTCTTGAAGGAGTTCCCAGAGATGCTTAGCACTTGATGGCCCTTTTGCCTTCACTCTGCGGTCCAGCTCACCCCAAACCATCTCGATTGGGTTCAGGTCCGGTGACTGTGGAGGCCAGGTCATCTGGCGCAGCACCCCATGACTCTCCTTCTTGGTCAAATAGCCCTTACACAGCCTGGAGGTGTGTTTGGGGTCATTGTCCTGTTGAAAAATAAATGATGGTCCAACTAAACGCAAACCGGATGGAATAGCATGCCGCTGCAAGATGCTGTGGTAGCCATGCTGGCTCAGTATGCCTTCAATTTTGAATAAATTCCCAACAGAGTCACCAGCAAAGCACCCCCACACCATCACACCTCCTCCTCCATGCTTCACGGTGGGAACCAGGCATGTAGAGTCCATCCGTTCACCTCTTCTGCGCCGCACAAAGACACGGTGGTTGAAACCAAAGATCTCAAACTTGGACTCATCAGACCAAAGCACAGATTTCCACTGGTCTAATGTCCATTCCTGGTGTTCTTTAGCCCAAACAAGTCTCTTCTGCTTGTTGCCTGTCCTCAGCAGTGGTTTCCTAGCAGCTATTTTACCATGAAGGCCTGATTCACACAGTCTCCTCTTAACAGTTTTTCTAGAGATGTGTCTGCTGCTAGAACTCTGTGTGGCATTGACTTGTTCTCTAATCTGAGCTGCTGTTAACCTGCGATTTCTGAGGCTGGTGACTCAGATGAACTTATCGTCTGCAGCAGAGTTGACTCTTGGTCTTCCTTTCCTGGGGCGGTCCTCATGTGAGCCAGTTTCTTTGTAGTGCTTGATGGTTTTTGCGACTGCACTTGGGGACACTTTCAAAGTTTTCCCAATTGTTCGGACTGACTGACCTTCATTTCTTAAAGTAATGATGGCCACTCGTTTTTCTTTACTTAGCTGCTTTTTTCTTGCCATAATACAAATTCTAACAGTCTATTCAGTAGGCCTATCAGCTGTGTACTGTATCCACCTCCTGCACAACACAACTGATGGTCCCAACCCCATTTATAAGGCTTGAAATCCCACTTATTAAACCTGACAGGGCACACCTGTGAAGTGAAAACCATGTCAGGTGACTACCTCTTGAAGTTCATCAACAGAATGCCAAGAGTGTGCGTAGCAGTAATCAAAGCATAAGGTGGCTACTTTGAAGAACCTAGAATATAAGACATATTTCCAGTTGTTTCACACTTTTTTGTTCAGTATATAATTCCACGTGTTAATTCATAGTTTTGATGATTTCAGTGTGAAGCTACAATATTCATAGTCAATGAGTAGGTGTGTCCAAACTTTTGGTCTGTACTGTAGGTGTGGGGCAAAAAGTAAAAAGAAGAGGAGATAAGAATAGAGGAATAGAATAGAGAAAGAGAGATCAAGGGAAACAAGATAACACCATAGAGGTCTGCTTCTATACCTGCTGTCATGAACTGCTTGAGTTAGGTTTTGAGTTTAAGTTCCTAGTCTGTTTTCTCTTCTCACGTTCTTCAGTTGCTGTTATTTCAGTTAATGTTTAGATTCATCATTTCATCCTTGTGTTCAGATTACTCTCTCTGGTTAATCTGTTAGATGTGTTTGTTTGTATGTCCTTGTAGACCTGTTTTCTCTGTTCTGCAGTTAGTTTTGTTGTTTACTTATTTCTGTTCACTTAGATGTTTTGTTGCCCCCCCCTGGTCTACCCGCTCATCTGTGTTAATTAGCCCTCCTTCAATTGCCCGCTTTCTCTCTCACTCCAGCTACTCCTGATCCCCCCTAATTAGTTATGTGTTCATTAGTCCATTCTCCACCCTTCCTCAGCATTTATACTCTCTGGTTTTCATTGTTCTCCACTTGCTCCTCCTGTTTGCTATCCTAACTCTAGTCTTCACTTTGGTCCAGCAAAATCCACATTGTACTTGCCACCTGCAGAAAGAGAGAGAGAAAGAAAGAGAGAAAAAAACACAGGGACAAACAACAAACTCATATACAGGTCCTTCTCAAAATATTAGCATATTGTGATAAAGTTCATTATTTTCCATAAGGTCATGATGAAAATTTAACATTCATATATTTTAGATTCATTGCACACTAACTGAAATATTTCAGGTATTTTATTGTCCTAATACAGATGATTTTGGCATACAGCTCATGAAAACCCAAAATTCCTATCTCACAAAATTAGCATATCATTAAAAGGGTCTCTAAACGAGCTATGAACCTAATCATCTGAATCAACGAGTTAACTCTAAACACCTGCAAAAGATTCCTGAGGCCTTTAAAACTCCCAGCCTGGTTCATCACTCAAAACCCCAATCATGGGTAAGACTGCTGACCTGACTGTTGTCCAGAAGGCCACTATTGACACCCTCAAGCAAGAGGGTAAGACACAGAAAGAAATTTCTGAACGAATAGGCTGTTCCCAGAGTGCTGTATCAAGGCACCTCAGTGGGAAGTCTGTGGGAAGGAAAAAGTGTGGCAGAAAACGCTGCACAACGAGAAGAGGTGACCGGACCCTGAGGAAGATTGTGGAGAAGGGCCTATTCCAGACCTTGGGGGACCTGCGGAAGCAGTGGACTGAGTCTGGAGTAGAAACATCCAGAGCCACCGTGCACAGGTATGTGCAGAAAAAGGGCTACAGGTGCCGCATTCCCCAGGTCAAGCCACTTTTGAAGCAGAAACAGCGGCAGAAGCGCCTGACCTGGGCTACAGAGAAGCAGCACTGGACTGTTGCTCAGTGGTCCAAAGTACTTTTTTTGGATGAAAGCAAATTCTGCATGTCATTCGGAAATCAAGGTGCCAGAGTCTGGAGGAAGACTGGGGAGAAGGAAATGCCAAAATGCCAGAAGTCCAGTGTCAAGTACCCACAGTCAGTGATGGTCTGGGGTGCCGTGTCAGCTGCTGGTGTTGGTCCACTGTGTTTTATCAAGGATGAGCTAAAGGCCGCTATCGAAGCATCCTGGGCCTCCATAAGACCTCAGCAGTGCCACAGGCTGATTGCCTCCATGCCACGCCGCATTGAAGCAGTCATTTCTGCCAAAGGATTCCCGACCAAGTATTGAGTGCATAACTGTACATGATTATTTGAAGGTTGACGTTTTTTGTATTAAAAACACTTTTCTTTTATTGGTCGGATGAAATATGCTAATTTTGTGAGATAGGAATTTTGGGTTTTCATGAGCTGTATGCCAAAATCATCCATATTAAGACAATAAAAGACCTGAAATATTTCAGTTAGTGTGCAAGGAATCTAAAATATATGAATGTTAAATTTTCATCATGACATTATGGAAAATAATGAACTTTATCACAATATGCTAATATTTTGAGAAGGACCTGTATAAGAAGACCAACATCACTGTATGTACAAGGTACAAATGGACAAGGTACCAATTAATAGAAGATGTATTTAGTGGCAACCGCAGCTCAATATAGAGTATATGTTACACCACTCAAGGACAAAAGGTGTAGAACGAGCTCTTTATTAGCTCCGATCACCATCAGCAAACAGACAGGCCGAGCATCACGTTGTCTACATAAGTTCATGGCATCCCAGACTGCTCTGGTATTTTCTTGTCTTGACAAAAAAAAACACATCTGTGGGCCAATACTGCCTCCTTTTGGAATCAGTGTGTAACTACATAATAAACTTATTCATTGTTACAACCATCATTAATGTAACCAATGAATTATTATTAACATATGCATTGGCAGTTTTAGAATGTTTTTAACAATTGACCTATTCAAGTGCTACAATCCTCCCCTGCTAAATGAATGTTGTCTCCAATATTTGCTAACACATCGTAACATAAACAGGGTTAAGATTATAACATCAAAACATACATTGTGACATACTCAGAAAGCGGTTATGACCCAACGCAAAAAGAAAATGCTAGTAAAGTGCATGTTCACTTCCATTGGTATCTTACTATTGAATATCATGTGATATAATCACTTCTTACTCATAACTTAGGCAAGCATTAAGCTCATAACCATATAGAGTTGTTAATTCAATAGCATCTGCATTACATTACTTTTTGACTGGTGTTACTATCACTTCATTAGCTTCTCCAGAGACTTTACACTTAGACAGTAACTTCATTTAGACATATACCTTAATTAGATATCACTTCAAACTATTTTTGTCATTTCACCATCTGTGTTTAGCAGTGCATTTAACTTCAAGGTCACAAATCATGGTTAAACCAGATAAGTATCAATGCATATTCCAGCAAATCAATTCAAACTCAAAAGACAAACACGCTATCATGCACATTTGTTCAATAATATCCCACAGGCCCCAAGTTTGGATAAAAAGGCATTTGTGGAGATTTCCAAGGCATACCATATATTCCATAAATTGGAGCTACTGTACTCACATACAGTGGATTTACTGAAAGTCCAATCGCGTTTTGGACAGGTTGACCTAGTGCATTATACGTTAGTGTCTCTCTGGGGCGTCTCTCTCTCTGAGATCTCCTCAGCACAGTGTCAAACATGTGTGCCTCTGGACTACTGAGCTGGACTAGAGAGGGAACAGTCTGTGTTGGTTCTGGAAAGCCTATTTCAGTAATGTATTTGTCCATCCTAAACTCCTCAGCATCTGCTTGGAACTCCTAAGTGTCACTAACCTGTCCCTGAGCATCAGCAGGATGCTCTGACTGGCATGTTTGTTCTAATGCCAGAGGAGGTGTCACAGCTTCTTGTCTCGGCTACTGATGGTGGCACCTTGCCTCTGGAGTCCAATAACATTCCTCCTCCTCTGAGCTCTCTGTGTCCTCAAATCTGTAGCTCGGATGTATGTCCTACGATCTGTGGTTTGGCTTCCTGCTGTCTAGTTCAGTTCTGGTACTGTGGGGAAGTGGCAGAGCATTACAGGGCATTATCATGTTGTAATAAAGAGTCCTGCCTCGTCCTGTGCAACACTCAGGTTTGACCTCATAAACAGGGCTATTGTCTCCTTTGTGAGAGACTACAACATGAACCTGATTCTCCCAATATGAGGGCAACTTTCCTGGTCCTCCCCGCTCTGACATGTTCCTTACAAGAACCCTATCTCCAGGTGAAAGTACTGCACTTTTTTGTTCATGTCTTTTTTGGTCATAACGAGTATTTCCTCAGGCTAGAGTCTTTTTGATGTTTTTGGATGCATTGCCGTATGCTTCTTTCATTTGTTGTTGCCATTTTTTCACATGGTCCTCATGTGATTTACATTGTTCTGTCTCAGTTAGTCCAAGTATTAAGTCTATTGGAAGATGTGGGTGTCCACCAAAAAGTAGGTGAGAATCCTGTTGAGTCACTAGTTGTACAGTTGTAAGCGTGAACAACTTTGTTTACATAGTCACTCCAATTTCCTTTCTTGTCCTCATCCAGGGTTCGCAGCATTGAAAGTAAAATGCGATTAAACCTTTCTCCTGGGTTCCCCTGGGGTGGTAGGGCGTGGTTTTTGAATTTTCATCACCACTGTACGTTTGCAACTGTTTAAATAAATGGTTCTCAAATTCTCTGCCCTGATCGTGGTGTATTTTACCAGGAAATCCAAACTTTAAAGCAAAGTCATTGAAAATATTTTCTGCAGCCGTTTTGCCAGATTAGTTGCAAGTGGGGTATGCTTGGGCAAACTTAGTGAAGTTGTCAATTATCACGAAAATATACTCATACCCTCCCTTGCTTTTTTCGAGGTGAAGATAGTCTATTGAAACCATTTGAAACGTTGCTGTAGCAGGTACATGGTACATAGGGGCTCTACTTTGAACTGCAGGCTTTTTTTCTGGATGTTGCACTTACACACCTGAGTAATGAAAAACTCAATATCTTTCTGCATACTAGGCCAGTAAAACCTGTTCCTAGCCAAGTTCATGACACAATCTACCCCTAAGTGAAAGTATTTGTACACCAGTTCTTTGTATTGGTCTGGGAGCACAATTTGTTTGTACAATTCTGTTTTGCGCATTAACAGTCCTTCATCAGATACATAAAGTCTTTTCCACTCATGTAATAGTTGTTTTAGCCTAGCAGAGTTTTTGTTTGTTGATCTTTTGTCTACCTTGTTTCCTGTTTTCTTTAGGCTAATAACATGAGTTATTGCAGGATCCTGCAGCTGAGCTTGTAACAGCTCTTGCCTAGTGACTTTAATGGTTGGATAGTCGTCAGCAGTTATCTCATTGTCTCTGCACAAGTGGACTGCCTGTTATAGCAGAGATCCAGTCCACATCTTGAGTCTTTTGTGTCTCAACAGCGTTTAGTATTGCACTTAATACTTCAGGTGAACACTGCTCACTGCATTTGTCCATATATGTTTCCATACTGGCTGGTGTTCGGGACAAAAAGTCAGCATCAGTATTACTTTTTCCAGGTCGATATTTCAGTGTTATGTTAAAGTCAGCTAACTCAGAGACCCATCTATGTCCTGTAGCATTTAGTTTGGCTGTACTTAAAACATAAGTCACAGGGTTGTTGTCACTATAGACGGTCACAGATGGAGCATACCAGATAAACCCATCATTCTGTCACACTCACTCACTCGATTAAAGTGCACTTATTAATAAATTAAACTTAAAGTCAGAAGAACATTACACTCAAGCCCAGCTTATGTAGTCCTAGTTTAAGTAAAAATTTACCTCATGCTAACCTTTTATTTTTAACTGTGTCCTGTCCGGTGGAGTAGTGCTCAGAATTGTTGCCTGAGTGCCACGAAAAAGCCCAACAGGTTTACTTTCAGAAGTAAATCTGTCATAAGTATAGCATTACAGCTAATGCTTTAAAACTCTGCTTGATATTTATAAAATAAACTTTATTAGAAACTGCTTTGGGATTATTTCAGTGGTAAATGTGGCTCAATATAGATCACTTGTGTATCTGTTAACACCTGAGAATCTAAACACCTGTAGGTCTGAGTGTGAGCGCGCTTGTGTATAAAAGATTACTCCATAAAAATATGTACTAGCGAATGTGAGGAGCCACAGACCCTCCCCCTTGAACCAAGGACAGATACAGAGGAGATACAAGCTACAGACATCCAAAGACCCCCAGAGCAAAGGATTGCCAGGAGAAGCACCGCCGGACTACAGGGCCCCCCCAGAGAAGAGCAGGGGAGAGTCCCAGGGGAACCAGCCAACAGCCACAGTGCAGAAGCCCCAGGGAGCTGCAGCGACTTGCACACAGGCCACGCCGGCAGCCGTCTATGCCCGAGCAGATCCAGACATGGACCCAAAGGCCTGAGAGCCCGGGACATATCACCCCCCAAGCAGAGGCCCGAAAGAGCTCAGGCGTCCAGGCCCCGGCAAGCAGCCACCAGGAGTGAGCCAGTACACACCAAAGCACCCAGCCCCAGACACAGAGAACCCCAAGTACACCAGTGGGCAGAGACACCAACCATCGGCAGGTAATGTGGCGGGGAGGAAATAAACTGATCCAAGAGAGGGACCAGTCCAAGACCCAACCTGACACAAAAAATAGGCAGACACAGTCACAATCACACATTCTCACCCTCATGTGTACACATAAAAACACTTACACCCACAAACCCAACGTAAAGCCAAACAACAATGGACGTAGTACACTCACTCACATACAGGGGTTGGACAATGAAACTGAAACACCTTTCATTTTAGTGTGGGAGGTTTCATGGCTAAATTGGACCAGCCTGGTAGCCAGTCTTCATTGATTGCACATTGCACCAGTAAGAGCAGAGTGTGAAGGTTCAATTAGCAGGGTAAGAGCACAGTTTTGCTCAAAATATTGAATTGCACACAACATTATGGGTGACATACCAGAGTTCAAAAGAGGACAAATTGTTGGTGCACGTCTTGCTGGCGCATCTGTGACCAAGACAGCAAGTCTTTGTGATGTATCAAGAGCCACGGTATCCAGGGTAATGTCAGCATACCACCAAGAAGGACGAACCACATCCAACAGGATTAACTGTGGACGAAAGAGGAAGCTGTCTTAAAGGGATGTTCGGGTGATAACTCGGATTGTATCCAAAAAACATAAAACCAAGGCAGAATTAAATGTGCACCTCAACTCTCCTGTTTCCACCAGAACTGTCCGTCGGGAGCTCCACAGGGTCAATATACACGGCCGGGCTGCTATAGCCAAACCTTTGGTCATTCATGCCAATGCCAAACGTCGGTTTCAATGGTGCAAGGAGCGAAAATCTTGGGCTATTGACAATGTGAAACATGTATTGTTCTCTGATGAGTCCACCTTTACTGTTTTCCCCACATCTGTCAGAGTTACGGTGTGGAGAAGCCCCAAAGAAGCGTTCCACCCAGACTGTTGCAAGAGAATTTAAGTACACCCTTTCATCAAACTTTTTGACAGGTGGGTGGGACTTCCGGTGAGGGCGGGATTTCCGGTGGGGGTCATATGGGCGCCATGTGGTTGCCACGTGGGCAGGAGGTCACGTGGTCAAGCAGGTGGTGTGTCCAAGGGGGGCGTAACAGTGGATGCTGATTGGTTGTCGTCATTAGGGGCAATACCTTAAATGAGTCAATTAAAACACAGGGGTGTGTTTGTTATAAATAGAACAAGACAAATATGGTATTATCGGAAACTGTTTGGCATCAGCACCAATTAAAAATAGAGGGGGTGTGTTTGTAAGCATCGTTAAACCTTGAATAACCCAATGAAAACAATAGGGCGTGCCTTAGTGTTTACTTTAAATACAGAGATAAAACTCTGCACTTTACATGCAGCATTCGTTGGAAAAAAAAGAACACCCGTTCAACAATGGCTAGAGTTAAGAGAGTTTATCGTCAAGCGGAGGAGAAACGCAACGCGTGCCAAGATGATGATGATGAACAAGCAACTGCATCATATACTTCCTCAACGGAGATACCTATCGGAATTCCCGTCGTGACATACTCTACCGATGATGAGGATCCAAAATCAACTTCAACAACCATGGTTGAAAATCAGACCTCGGTTCGGCCAAGAGGTATGTCAGTTCTGTGCGAAACCCCAGTGACCGTCTACCAGTATTCATCCCGTGAATTGAATGCTCCTAAGAAATCAACATACTACATCTGCAGGGTACAAAGACCCCCGTTCAAGACTCTGCAGGAAGAATGGTCTTTGGAGCCATATGGCCTGGTTGGCAGCTGGGGTTATATTTTCATGTATGAAATAGGAGAGCTTTGCCTGTATCAATTGGATCAAGACGAGGTATTTAATGGATCACTGGCTCTGTGTACACTCACCCACAGCGACTGGGCTGTGTTAAAGCTTGCAATCCCGCACCTTAATGATAGCCCTGAAACAGTCTCAAGGCAGGAGAGGGAGAAAGAAGAAGAAGAAGAAAATGAACTGTCTCCTCGACCTGTAAAACGGGCGAGAATGTTTCATATACCATCCGATGTTGAAATAGCTGAGAGAGAACCTCTCTTTAGCGCAGTGTGGGGGTCAAAAACCACAGCAAATGGCCGCTGGTCTTTTCGGGCAAGCAGACGCAGGAACAACCGGACGAGTCCCTCAGATCTGTTTGTGTTGGAGGCTTTCAATCAGGACTGCGGCGTATTCAAGACAATGCTGGCTCTGCCGTTTGAAGCTTGGGCAGAGAAGATGAGTGAAATTGGACATCGTCTTTCCGACCTTTTCCAAAAGTCACGAAGTTGGATCGATGTCATGTCAGTGAAAAAAACGCTGACGTTTCCTGTTTTACGTTTAGAACGAACCCTCTTCTGAGGACACGCCCCTTCCTATGATATATATACGGGGGGATAACTGCAAGCTCACAGACACTGAGAATCGTATCATGAGAATGAGTGGACCGACACCATACAGGGATCTCTACAACCACCGAGCAGAGATCCACTTCTCTCCTGAGCACGATGAAAGCTTCAACATTGGACCATATCATCCGCCTTCCCCTGACCTCTTCTCACCATCCACCTCAACATCCTCATTCTCAGAAAACCACTACAGTCCTGCATCACCTACAGGATACAACATGAAATATCTACCGCTTTCTCCAGACCTCTGCTCACCATCACCGCTATTCATGGCTGAGTCTGTAGACGCGAATGTCCTGCCTGAAGACATGAAGGTGGTCGTGGAGGAGGAGGTAGCCACCGGCTACTCACCCTCTACCGAAGCCCCTACACAAACCCTGGAACCGATGGAGGACCCTCAGCCTTCAGCAGAGGATGAGAGTAACCAGGAGGACGAAATTGACGGTTGGTTCTCAACCACCCTCATCAATACGGTGAAAACAGCGATACTTCATTTATTCAACATAACCTCTTTGAACTATGTCAGAGAAACCTGCTATGGATGTATAACGAACCACCCAAGCCAGCGTCAACACCATTGCCTGGAGGTACTGGGGGAGGATTATTACCAAGTCAACTTTCAACGCATCGTACGACGACTCGTAACCCCCAAACTCATTCCTGCTATTCAGAATCTTCTGGTACTTCGAAGCATACAAGCGGATGACTTCAGAGTGAAGACGATTGCCAAGACGGTTTTATATGAACTGAAATCGGTACAAGGCATCCACAGTGCAATAGCGCACGTTTATGATCGCATGGTCGATGAGAAACATCTCAAACAACTTAACTCTGTTTCAGAGTGCTATGGACTGACAAACTGATCTCACATGTTTGATGACTTGTTGTTGTATCATTTTTTTTTTTTTTTTTTTAGTATTCCAGTACTTTAGTTAATCTGCATTATATGATTTTTCTTCTTTTTTCTTTTTACTATTAAATACAATTAAAGTAGGAACATAGTAACCTTTCCCAAAAAGTGTTGTTTAAAAAGCTAGTAGTGTTTGAATTCATCTGCATTTTATCTGATTTTGTTTTTCTGGTTGTTTTTTTGTTTATATTAAATAAATAAATAAAAAATAAATAAAAAATAAGGATAAATC